>NC_059135.1:9936564-10239594 GCF_020740605.2 Lemur catta
CTTTTAGCCACAGAGAAAGGTATACCCCAGACGTTGTTGTCACTATCCCTGGGGAAAGTCCTATGTAAACTTTAGAGCAAATCTTTGCAACAAGTCCCACTACTTATGTTGCTCTAAACATCCTCCCTCCTCCCTTTGTACCCAGTGGGAAGCTCTAAGATGCAGTTGTTTGGGTTGCTTTTCCTTAAAGAATAGTGAGTCTTCAGTTGTCCAAACAACTTCTCCTACTCTAGGGCTTGCATATGTATCCCACATTGATAGCCAGTTTATTGGGTGGCATTCCATAACGAAATTCAAAAGACTTTCGGATTCACTTTTATTAAACAAATATTCAAAATGCTATACTTGAAGAAAAAAAGATAGTTGATACTTTAAGGTATTTTTAGAAAGTAATTATTACTTTAGATTCATGATAACCTGCTATCCAAAAAGTGATAGTGATCTTCATTTTCTCTACACTAGGGTATGAAAATATAAATGTCTCAGCCAATGTTTTGGAGAGTAAAAAGCCAAAGGAAGCTACCCAGGAGGAATGGAATTACAAGGCAAAGTTGCTTTATACTTTGGAAGACAAATACATTGGCAAATATCATACACCGTTCGTTAAAATGGAACGATCTCCGGAAAACCTAGCAGAGAACACAGCCTTGCAGGGTCTGGGTGCCTCAGCCAAGCCTTCACAGTGGAAAGGTGAGGCTGTGGGGAATGTGAGACAAGCCACAAATTGTTATTGTTCAGAAATCTTTAAAGGTCAAGTGGAAAAATCACAGGCTCTGCATATTCCAAGTGATGCTTATTTCTCCACGATGGTTAAAGAGATACCTTCTGCATGTGGCACTGTCACTGAGCAGGCCAGCCAGCTGGACTCAGGAGACCAGGAAGATGCAAGAAACTCTATTCCTCCTGAACAAGACGGAGAAGTCACAACTGGCGAGTATGCTACAAATTTAGCAGAATCCGTGCTGCAAGACGCATTTATTAGACTATCTCAGTCTCAGCCTACACTACCCCAGGAATCTGCAGTCAGTGTGTCTGGAGGAAGTGCTCTGCTTCCCAGTTGCTGCTCCACAAAAGATATTGTGGTCCCTCGGTCATGGAATGAGCTCCCCAAAATTGTCATTGTCCAGAGTCCAGATGGTAGTGATGCTGCCCTGGAGCCAGGCATCTCCTCGTGGCCTGAGACGGAAGTCTCCGTGGAAACCTCAGGTGCCCACTCTGGAGAAAACTCCAGCAGACATCCCCAGAGTGCTCTAGAAGTAGCATTAGCTTGTGCGGCCACTGTAATTGGGACCATTTCCAGTCCACAGGCCACAGAAAGACTCAAAATGGAGCAAGAGGCCCTAGTATCACACTGTCAACTGGGTGACAGTGAAGCACTGCAAACTCAAGCATCCCCTGCAGCCAGGGAGCCTTCCCTCAGCGAATACTCCTTTCCATCTGCTTTGTGTGGCATGACTCAGGTGGCAAGTGCCGTTGCTGTCTGTGGCCTGGGTGAAAGAGAAGAGGCGACGTGCCCTGTGGCTCCAAGTGGCTCCTTACCTACAGCTGAGTCTTCTGAAGCAACCCCGCCACTTTATGGTTTAGCAACAGGGAGAGGGATGGAGCTGGGAAAGGAAGCCATTGTGGAGGGGCTGCTCAAGGAGGCTGCTCTGGTTTTAACAAGGCCTAACAACTACAACAGCATTGGAGACTTCATGGAATCCATGAACAGGAGAATCATAGACACTGCTTCAAAGCCTCAGACCCTATGCTCAGAAAATGTCCTCAGGAATGATCTGGCACAGACCCTGTCCAATGTGATCCTGAAGCATTCCATTGATGAAGTTCACCGGAAAAATCAAATAATCAACCCCAATGATGGCAGGCCTTCCTCGGAAACTCTGGACATCTTAATGGAAAGTACAAACCAACTGCTCTTCAATGTGGTATGCTTCACGTTCAAGAAGATGAGCCATATCATACAGCTTGGTGAACATTCCACTGTGCTTTCCAAGGAGACAGAACTAGGCTACCAGCCATGGGATCAGGCTGCTGGTCAAACACGAACAAAAGCCACTGAACACTCCAGCAGCTATCCACTCAGCGATGCTCTTGTGGATGACATGTATCCAAAGCAAGACCGCAAGGGTGGCATGAGGCCAGGTCTCTTCAAGAACCCCACACTGCCATCTGAATTATCATGTAGTCATGGAGTGCCAGATTCTTCGGTTGCTAAAACATCCCCCAAGGAAATATATCTGAAAGGAATGGTGGCAGAGGATACAAAAAGCCCTCATCAGACACCCAGTCATGGTGACAATGAATGGAGAGCCTGTTTCAAAGCAGAAAGGTCACTGACAGTAGGCCAGTGCAGGAGTGGTTCCCGGGATGCTGAGGACAATATCAACCCAGATGCCCAAGAAAAGTACGATTGTGCCACACCTCTAAACAACGAAGCTCAAGGTAATCTGTCCTTGTTAGGGGATGACTTGCCACTTCCTGCTCAATCCATGCTGCAAGCAAAGCATGCAGACATCTACTGCATTGCAGACTTTGCCGAAGAATTAGCAGAGACGGTGGTCTCCATGGCAACCGAAATAGCAGCGATTTGCCTTGACAACTCCAATGGGAAACAACCCTGGTTTTGTGCATGGAAAAGAGGGAGCGAGTTTCTGGTTACACCCAACGCATCTTGCCGATCCTTGAAGAGAAAGAAGGAAAGCCAGGCGGGTGGGGCTGCTGTGAGGAAACACAAGCCACCCCGGCTCAGTGAGATCAAGAGGAAGACAGATGAGCACCCTGAGCTTAAGGAGAAGCTTATGAACAGGGTTGTGGACGAGTCTATGAACCTTGAGGACATCCCGGATTCCGTCAATATCTTTGCAAATGAAGTGACCGCCAAGATCATGAACCTAACGGAGTTCTCCATGGTGGACGGCGTGTGGCAAGCCCAGAGCTACCCCCGGAATCGGTTACTGAGCGGGGACAGGTGGAGCCGGCTGAAGGCCTCCAGCTGCGAGAGCATCCCCGAGGAGGACTCGGAAGCCAGGGCCTATGTCAACAGCCTGGGTTTCATGAGTACCTTAAGCCAGCCCGTCAGCAGGGCCAGCTCGGTCTCCAAGCAGTCGAGCTGCGAGAGCATCACCGACGAGTTTTCCAGGTTCATGGTGAACCAGATGGAAAGCGAAGGGAGAGGGTTTGAGTTACTGCTGGATTACTACGCCGGCAAGAACGCCAGCAGCATTCTGAGCTCAGCCATGCAACAGGCGTGCCGGACGAGTGACCACCTCAGCGTGAGGCCGAGCTGCCCCTCTAAGCAGTCCAGCACGGAGAGCATCACCGAGGAGTTCTATAGGTACATGCTCAGGGACGTCGAAAGAGACAGCAGAGACAGCGCCTCGTCCAGACGGAGCAGCCAGGATTGGACGGCTGGCTTGCTGTCCCCCTCTTTGCGGTCCCCGCTTTGTTACAGACAGTCGTCGGTGCCGGATAGCAGGTCCCCCTGTGCCGGGTTGACGGTCAGTGCGCCCATCAAAGCCAACTCCTTAGATGGCTTTGCTCAGAGCTGCCCGCAAGATTTCCTAAACGTGCAGCCGGTCGGTAGCGCTTCCTCGTCGGGTCTCTGCCAGTCGGACTCTTGCCTGTATCGGAGAGGTGGGACTGATCACATCACAAACATGCTAATTCACGAGACGTGGGCAAGCTCAATTAAGGCCCTCATGCGCAAGAACAAAATTATCGTGGATGACGCAGAGGCCGCGGCTGCTGAGCCTGGGCCTGGTCCCTTACAGGGGGAGAAATGTGCGAATAAATTAGCCGCGAGCAGGGTGTACGGCGGGCCAACTCTGCGCGTTCAGGAGCCTGTCGATTACCCTAGGAGAGACTCTGCTGCCGAAAGCAAACATCTTCCAGTGTCATCTCCAAGCAAAACTGCTCCTCTTACAAGCCACAGCAGTGTAGATGCTAAAAAGGAAACTTCCTCGTGTCATGATGCTGTCCCTCTAAACCACACGAGACAATCTCTTTGCTCAAGGGAAGTGCCTTTGATCCAGATAGAAATAGATCAGAGAGAAGCCTGTGCTGGAGAACCCAAACACAGCCTTTCCGAAAGCAGCCCCCTAGAGGAAGCCGAAGAGCATTTGAATGAAGAAAAGGTCCCAGATGGGGTAAGAGGTGGAGACGCAGATGTGAGCGTCTGTCAAAACCACAGGTGAGTGAACCACCTCTTGGACTAGAGAGGGTGCATGCGACTGGAGTGTGCATCTTGATTAGTATTTATTCTAAATCTTAGACATATAGGGACTTTACTGATGCAAGAACTGAATTCCAGAGGGGGCAAAAATGATGACCGGGGTTAATATGCACTTGTAACAAAAAGTGGAAAGTAAATTTCTTTTTAAAATCTCCAAAACAGATTGAATTCGTTTATATAGCAGAAGTATCATTCTTGCCATTAAAATTAATCTCCCCCCATGGTTTGCTACCTTTTAAAATTCATTCATGGCAATTTTCAAGCAAATAATAATAATAATAATTAATGATGCCAACTTATTCATTTGAAAACAGCTAAATTTAAATGAATTTTAGCGTTGGAATTTGACATTAAATATTTTGGCATCATTTTTCTCTCCTCTCATTTTTCTTCTCCCTAGTGTCTCTTCTTTCAAGTTTTTCTTTTTTTTGTCTTATTCTAAAGATCTTGGCAAGGACACCATGTCCCACAAAGCCTGGCCCTTCAGATGCATGGTATAATTCTGGCAGTATAAGTGCAAAGCAACACTGGAATATTGTCATTTCAGCAGTTCTTTTCCAGAAAATTGTAATGTAGTTGACAATGCAATTTGAATTTGAGGCAAGGTAATTATTTCTCTCAGGCTGCTTTAAAAAGTGTCAATTCCTTTTACAACTTACATTTTCTGTAGAAAATTCGTTAGATTCCTGAATATGAGACCATCATATCATTTCTTTATTTTTTGTCTATATTTAAAATTAAACAAAACAAGAAAACAAAGTCAAAAATTAAGCCTCTGGCCTTGAAAAACATACATTGGAGAAATAGCCCGTGTTGTCTTTTCAGAGGCATATGCCTATTGTTCATTATTGACAAACAGCCTGTGATTTTTAAATGTTTAGCTGCAGTCAACAAGTTGAACACAGCCTTCACCACGTCTCAGCAGCTCTCTAGGGAAGCAGAAAGGCTCTATCATCAGGTTCTGATGCTCCCTATCAGAGGGCATCAGGACAGGTTGCAGTTGTGGTTGGGTGTATTTGGTGCATAGTTCAGGTGGATCTGAGGATATCCTTCTTAGCCACTTAGAACTAAGAACTTAACTTTCCAGCTGGATGAAACCCTGAAAGAGAGTGACAGGGAGAAAGCATGAACACATACAAACAAAATAACACAAAGCTGAATCAAATGAAGTAGGCTGAGCTGATGAAGACAAGTTTTTATATATCAGTCATTCTCCAGCTATAGACAATGTTTATTTAAGACTTTGATCCAGGTAGTATGGAGAATGGCAAGTTTTTAAAAAGTGATCAAAGAGTTAAAGAGACAAAATAGCCAATGTGTAATTCTTTAAATGTACCTTACTTGAAATACAAGCAAATGGAAAACCCTTATAGAATCCAGGTACCTGACTTAGAGTCTACTTAAACACAGAGATCATAACCCAGCTGACATTTTTAGACAAAAAGGTGACCTACTTAGAGAACATACATAAGCTCATAGTTCAACATGATTCATGTTTGTAGGTTCAAATCAAATTGTGATTGTCACTGAAGTTGAAAAAACTTCATTATACAATTTTGAATTAAATGTTACTGATACTATCCTTAAAATAGATACAACCCAGGGATGTTTCAATAAGAATTTGGAAATATATCTGAATAAAGCCTCCAATTGACTTAGGTTTTTGTTCCATATAATGACCCAAGAACACATCCTCTCAGCTCATGATAGGGATGTCTGATTTGGTTTTCCACTAATAAAGCAAAAAAGAATGTGGAATTATCTGCTCTAGAAACTCAAGACCTGGGTCTGCTTCCAAAACATAGGCACTAAATATTTCATATTTTTTCTTTGTGAATTAATATAAAGAATTATTATAGAACATGGACTTCACTAACTAGCTTTATAACTATGTCACCTTGAGAAAGTTCCCTGATCTCTTTACCTCAGTTTACTCACCTGTTGGTGGGAAAAATAATAGTAATTACATCCTAGGAGGATTTTTCAGTTTTAAATAAAGAAATGGAAATAAAGCTCTTACCTTAGTGCCTATCCTGTTGTCAATACTTAATAAGTGTTTAATTTATGGTTGGTGTTGTCATCGTTCAGGGTTAGGGCTATGGTTACCTTTATTCCAGGAGATCTTTTCCAAGAGAAATTTGTCATGAACAGTATGAGAATTTTATTAAAACAAGAGAATTCCCCGGATTTGCCAAGCGGAAAATTAGCCATATTTAGTTTACATTTTCTAAGTTATTAGATGTTATTATAGGATTTGATTCGTCAAAATAGCTAAATACAAAACTCAATTCTTTGTGAAACAGTTCTACCCACTTACACACAAGAATATGGTAAGTGATATACGCACTCTTAATTCTGTTCAGAGGTGGCGAGCTATTGTGTCCTGAATACATTTTTAGGCCACTGTCTGACTGAAACACATATTCATAATTCTTACAAAAAAATACTTGCTGACATATCTTATGTTTGAGAAACCTATTTTAAGTTGCATATTCATTTACATTTGTTTCAAGAAAGAAATTATTCATCCAACAAATATTTGAGTGTTCATTCTATGACAGGAAAAATATATGAGACAACTGTTTTGTACATTGTACAACAAGCAGCACATTGAAAGAAGGGAAATAAACATGGTGAGCCCAGTAATGGCCCCCACTTTCTGCTTGGATTCCATTTTCAGACATCAGTGCAAAAAGGGCGAACCTGAGCAGACTTCAGTGGGCACTCTGAGGTGAGGAAACAGAGATTGGAGGGAGATATGCAGACAAAGAGCTCCAGAAATCTGCACAGGGATCCCCTCAACCTGTTGCTGAATACTGAGTCATGCATACATAGGTACAACTCCATGAAGCCAGAGTTGTAAAATGAACAGTTCCATAAGCTCACACAGGACTGGCAGACATTTAGTTCCAACCAGCCAAAGTGAAGAATCCATGTTAAATATACATAGCATTTAGTAGAGACATTAAAAGCATCACACCACAGATTTAGGGCTAAACTGGCCCTACCAATAAAGGCTTGTCTAAACTTCTTCAAAAACACTTAAAAGCAAGCAGTGGAGAGATCAAGCTGAAGTGAATCTAACTTAGCCTAGAATGAAGTCCAACATTGTGTAAGGAAAGACAACAAAATCCAACACTCACCAACATGAATTTGCAATGTAACATCCAAGAAGAGAAAATGTTACACATACAAAGAAGCAGATAAATGTCATCTATAACCAGAAGTATAATTATCAATAAAAACTATCCAGCAATTACAAAGAAGATTAAATTAGCAGATAAGGATTTTAAATAGCTATTAGAGATATGCTCAAAGATTTAAAGATACACATGAATATGAGATTTCATGAGAGTTATAAACTTACAAATTGAGAAGTACAATGAATTCTAAGTAGAATCAACAAAAAGACAAACACATGAAAGCACACCATAATCAAATTATTAAAAAACAATGATAAAGATATAGTTTTAAAAGCAGCTGAGAAAAAAAGAAGCATTCATACTGAGATTTACAAACAAAAATACCAGATTTCTCATTAAAAATAACATAAGCTATAAAAAAATGACGTTTTTACTATGCTGAAGGAAAAAAAATTGTTGACCTAGTATACTTTATCCAGCAAAAATATTTTTAAAAAAATAAAGTTTATTCATGGATAGGAAGACTCATTATTGTCAAGATATCAGTTCTTCCTAACTTGATATATAGGTCCAACATAATCGCAATCAAAATCCCTGCAAGTTATTTTGCACATATCAATAAACTGATTCTAAAGTTTATATGGAGAGGCAAAAGACCCAGAATAATCAACACAAGACTGAAGAAAAAGAACTAAGTCAGAAAATTGACACTATCTGACTTCATGACTTCCTATACAGACATAGTAATAAAGACAGTGTGGTATTGGCAAAAGAAAAAACAAGTAGACCAGTGGAACAGAATAGAGAGCCCAACAATAGACCCACACAAATAGAGGCAACTGACTTTTGACAAAGTAGCAAAGGCAATATGATGAGGAAAAGATAGTCTCTTTGACAAATCATGCTGGAATAACTGAACATTCATATGCAAAAGAATGAATCTAGACACGGACTTTACAATCTTCACAAAAATTAACCCAAAACAGAACACAGACCTGAATGTAAAACACAAAACTAAAAAATTCCTAGAAGATAATATAGGAGAAAATGTAGATAACCTTGGGTATGGTGATGACTTTTTAGATACAACAAAGATACAATCCATGAAAGAAAGAATTAATAAGCTAGACTTAATTAAAATTAAAAATGTTGCTCTGTGAAAGAAACTGTCAAGAGGATGAGAAGACAAGCCACAGACTGGGAGAAAATATTTCTAAAAGATATACCTGACAAAGGACTAGTATCCAAAATATATGATGAACTCTTAAAATTTAATAATTGAAAAAATGAACAACCTGATTAAAAACTGGGCAATATTGTGGGGCTTTTCAGCTATGATTTCTTCTAGTATTTTTATAGTTTCAAATCTTACATTTAAGTCTTTAATCCATTTTAATTGATCCTTGCATAAGGGGTGAGATAAGGGTCCATTCTCATTCTTCTATATGTAGATTTCTAGTTTCCCCAATGCTATGTATTGAAGAAACTATCCTTTCGCATTGTGTGTTCTTCACACTTTTGTCAAAAATTAGTTGACCATAGGTGTGTAGGTTTACTTCTTGGTTCTGTATCCTATTCCATTGGTCGATGTATTTGTTTTTATGCCAGTACCATGCTGTTTTAATTATTATAGCTTTCTAATATACTTTTTTTGTTTCAGCATATTATGGGGGTACAAAAGTTTAAGTTACGTATATTGTCCTTGACCCCCCACCGAGTCAGAGCTTCAAGCATGTCCATCCCCCAGATGGTGTGTGCATCGCACTCATTATGAATGTATACACCCATCCCCTCCCCCCAATTTGCCCGACACCCAGTTAATGTTATTCCTATATGTGCTCTTAGGCATTGATCAGTGAAACAAATTTGATGGTGAGTACATGTGGTGCTTGTTTTTCCATTCTTGGGATACTTCACTTAGTAGAATGGGTTCCAGCTCTATCCAGGGAAATACAAGAGGTGCTATATCACCATTGTTTCTTATAGCTGAGTAGTACTCCATGGTATACATATACCACATTTTATTAATCCACTCATGTATAGCTTTCTAATATATTTTTAAAACAGGAAATTCTGTCATTTATAACAACATGGATGAACCTAGAAGACATCATGTTAAAAGAAATAGGTCAGGGACAGAGAGACAATTATTGTATAATCTCACTTATATGTGGAATCTAAAAAAGTCAAACTCATAGAAGTAGAGAGTAGAATTGGTTACCAACAGCTAGGGGATGAGGGATGGGCAAAGGAAAGATGTTGGTCAATGAGTGCAAAGTTACAGTTAGACGAGGGAATATATTCTAGTGTTCTATTGCACAACAAGGTGACTATTGTTAATGTACTGTATATTTCAAAATAGCTGGAAGAGAAAATTTTAAATGTTCTTATAACAAAGAAATGACAAATATTTGAGGTGATGGATATGCTATTACCCTGATTTGATCATTCTACAATGTATACATGTATTAAAACATCACATTGTACCCCATAAATATATTCAATTATTATTTGTTAATTACAAATAAAACTTTAAAATCGGCCAAAGAGCTGAACAGACACTTCACCAAATACACACACACACACACACACACACACACACACACACACACACACACACATACAGAGCAAATAAACATATGAAAAGATGTTCAACATTATAGGTCATTAGGTAATCGTAAATCAAAACAACAGTAAGATACCACTACACACCTATTAGAATGCCCAAAATCCAAAAAATTGTCAACACAAATGCTGACAGTGATGTGGAGCAATAGGAACTTTCATTCATTGCTGGTGAGAATGCAAAATGAAGCAGCTACTTTGGAAGACAGTATAGCAGTTATTTGAAATATTAAACATACTTTTACCACACAATCCAGCAATTATGCTCCTTGATATTTACCCAAATACATGAAAACTTATGTCTACACAAAAACCTGAATACAGATGTTTATAACAGCCTTATTAATAATT
The DNA here is from genome assembly GCF_020740605.2 of Lemur catta. NCBI lineage: Eukaryota > Metazoa > Chordata > Mammalia > Primates > Lemuridae > Lemur > Lemur catta. The sequence goes on from NC_059135.1 coordinate 9,946,915, forward strand.
GCCAAAAATTGGAAGCAACCAAGATATTCTTCAGTAGGCAAATGGATAAATAAACTATGGTACATCCAAGCAATGTATTTTATTCAGCACTAAAAAAAAATTAAAAATGAGATATCAAGCTATGAAAAGACACAGAAGAACCTTAAATGCATATTATTAAGAATAGCCAACCTTTAGAGTGTACATGCTGTATGATTCCAACTATATGACATTTTTGAAAAAGGCAAAACTATGGAGACAGCAAAAAGAGATCAATGGTTGCCAGAGGTTGGGGTAGGAGGGATGAATAGGTGAAGCACAGAGGATTTTCAGGGCAGTGGAACTGTTCTGTGTGGATGGTGGATATATGTCATTACACATTTGTCAAAACCCATAGAACATGGAAAAAGTGAACCCTAATGTAAACTATGGACTAGATAACCGCTGAAGTCCCTGCCAGTGCAGAGATTATACAGTTGAATTTGACAGGATATAAGGTCCTCTAAATCTCTGTGTATGAACTGTAAAGTAAGAAGTAGGAAGCCATCTGCATACATCTGCATATGAAATCTGTGCATTATTCATAAATAAATGAGCAAAACTATAAATTTCTCTCAAAAGAAAATGAAAACTGGTGTTTCGGATAATGATTATTCATTCTCAATTCCAAGTTATGTGACAGGGAACATGAGATTTACTTTAAATAGAGCATGAAATTGAGATAAAGTAAGATACACTGACAGACTCTTTTTTGAATCGAAATGTTCAATGTCAATCACTGAGATTTAACTTCTTTAGTAAGAGATATCTTGGAACAAATTTTTGTAATAACAGAAGGTTCTAATTTAGTAAGGAATTAGTCCAGAAAATTACTTTTTAACTAGGCAAACAAATGACTTTGGAGCCTTCTTTTTTGTGTCCAGGCCTTGGTTCATTTATACTTTGTAAACTAAAAATAAAATCCTAAGCCCCCTGCTAGGTGAATGGACCCCATAAAGGGGTATAAAGCATGACTGCACAGGCGCATGTTTATTCATAACCCCCCATAGCTCCTATGGCTTGTTAAATATGTATAGTTGGCCACCCTACTCAGTGTAAATTCCTGTTCCCGTTGTCTCTGCCTCTAACAACATGTTCCTGGCTTGTGGCCCGGGGCCCTGCTTTCCAGCCTGCCAGAATGGCCACCCCAGGCAGCGACCCTTTATGAGCAATACAGCTCTCCTTTCCAAATTATGAACCTCATTATACTTTTGGGGTTAACAGAATTTGGGGGAATACGTATATTGTGTCCGTTTGTTATCAATGAACTTTCTTTCATCTGAATTTAAGTAACTACTGTCTCTTTGATGGCATCTATTCCCTCGTTTCTTCTCTGCCCATGTTGGAAAAAAATCTCAACATTTCAGAAAGGAGAACCAAGCTTATTAAGAACCTTCTTTCATCAAGTGTCAGCAGCACAGCCTGCTAGAAATAGCCACACCTTAATACTGGGAAGAGGGTGCGAGGACAATTAGAACTCGCTTTAGATCTATTGATTTCTAGATGTTAATGAGACAGACTGGAGATATGCAGAAGACTAACTGAAAAAGGAGGGTCCTGGCTGAGGCCCAGATTGGGAAGCTATTTTTATAGACAGGTGAGTAGATGTAAGCGCTTAGCGACAGACTGTGGAAAGGAGGGCAGGGAATTGGAGCTGGCTGTAGCTATACTTAAAGGAAAAATGGAGAAGCAGGTTCCAGGCAAGGAGAGGACCAGAAAGGCAGAAATTCCCAGGATGGTCACGGAGGAGATCAAGAAAGACAAAGGCCTGTCAGATCAAGGGTTAAACAGCACTGGACAGCTACTTGATCTAAGAATGAAGCACTAATTCAGAAAGGTGGTGCTAATATAAATCACGGGTTTCAGAGGGAGGGGAAGGAGTAAAAGGTGGCTGCAAGTTCAAAATAAGGACTTTGTAAGAAAAGTGACTTGGTAAAGCACCCAAACTGGACAGGGCATTCCCACATACCACCACTTGCTTTAGAATCACCAGGGGTGGTTGATTAAAATGCAGATTTCTGGGCTTCTCTCCCAGGAACCTCTGAATCATCATCTCTGGGGGAAATGCTTTGGGTATCTTCTTTTTAAACACCACTGTCCCTCAATAGTTCTTATTTTTGCAAGCCAGGTTGCTTTAACCTGTTTTTCGAATGAGTGGAGGGAATCAGTACAAAGAGATCCGTAGAAGAGATAAGAACCCTGGCTGATGGGGAGTATCCCCAAAAGGCAAACTGGGACCTGGGGCACCAGCAGACGGGTCAGCCAAAAAAAGACTCCACCTGTGTCCAACAACATCCTGCTTGTCTGGGCTCAACAGAGCGACCTCTGTGAAAAGTCTGGTTTTGTGCCTCCCCTCTTGGTAATAGTATCTTGCCGTCTACAGTCACAGCCTTGATGCCAGAGACGTACCAGAGGCGGAAGTGTCTACAGATGCCAGAGCCCCTGACGAGTTCCCCAACCCTCCCAGCAGCAGCGAGGAGAGCACAGGCAGCTGGTCCCAGCTGGCCAACGAGGATGACAACCCAGATGACACAAGTAGCTTTCTGCAGCTCAGCGAGCGATCCCTGAGGTACCTGCTCTTCACTTGACTTCCCAGGGAAATTGGTCTTAACACAGATTCCAAAAACGCATTTTACTGGTTCTCTGCAAAGGGTCTCTAATAGGGAGAGAGCGAGCCAAAAGGAAAGCTGCCACTAGGTCAAAGTCCCAGCCTGTTCCACACTGTGCTGTATTGTTCGGCCTGGCTGTTCCTAACCGGTGTCTCCCCTGGCCTCTGTACTGTTCCTTAGGAAACGCTGGAGGGGAGCTTAGGAGAGATCAGATTTGGAAAGACTCAAGCCAATCAGGAGACATGAACTAAAAACTATTTCTCTGTGAGGTGGAACTTCTAAAAGAATCTCTATGTTTCTGTCCAAAGTTTTCTTTGATATTGGACCAACAAGTCCATGGACAATCCAGAGAGGCCAATTAGAAAATGAGATTCGGAATCATCTGGGTGTATGTATGGTTCTTTGAAAGTTTTATCCCTGGCAGTTTAGTCTGTTTATACTTAAGAACATTTCACAGTGTTAAACAATTTGTCTTAAATCCCAAAAACTAGTGGGAAATATTACAAGATAGAAACAAAAAGCAAAGAGAACTTGAATCTTTGGACTTCACAGCACAGGTTTATAGAGTTAATTATCTCCAGTACAATTTAGAGTCATCATGTTTTAATCTGTCAATATATTCAGGGCCCCACCCAAAACCTAAGACAAGAATTTAACATTGAGGGAGTCTAGTTGATTACTCATGGTATTTTTAAGGGAAGACTGTCCCATTACAAGACATACCACTGCTCACCCTTTGAAAATCTTGCTTGGAAGAGACATCTTTGAAAATAGAAAAAGTATGAGGAGACTTGGTGGGTTTGGTAAAATTGGGTACATTCCATTTTACAACACAGATAGAGCCACTAAAACTTGGCTCAACTCTACTGTTTGTCAGTGAGTAAGTTCCAGGCTAGTAATTAGACCATATGTTGATCATACAGCCTCCAAAAATGATGCCATACGTGGTCCTCCTTCTCTACAATACAAAAGGTATCAAGTGTTGCTCTCTTGAAGATGTAATATAAAGGTGTGGTAAAACTTTGATATCACCCATCTTTGTACTTGTAAATTCAGTAGTCTCACAGAAAAACAACAAGCCAGATGCACATGCTATGAAGTCCTATGGAATGTCCCTGAGAAAAATTCCCTCAATGGCAAAGGGAGACCATGAGCCCACTGGTTTCTATCAAACTCCAAGAAACAGGTAGATAAGAATTCTGGTATCTCCCCAGCCAGCATATTCAGAAATTTCTTCATCTCTGCAGGTATACCAACAGCAAGAAGTCTCATGCCGATAGATAAATATCTTCGCTGTAACTGAATAAGGAAGAAAAAAGGCATGTTGATTGCTACCCATTAGATATGATCCACCAGTTGTGACATCGCTTCAGAAATTACAAATTATTATTTATTATTATTATTGGCTTAGCCTGCTAAATTTGTGTCTTGTTGTGTCTTCCCCTGATTTGGCCAGAAATAAATATCAATTTAGGAGTCCCAGACACAAAGCAATATTCTTCTGGGGACCAAAGGAAGGACCTGGTACAACAGTGGAACGTCAGTGTCAGCGGCAGCATGGCCAGGGGGTGGAGACGGGCATTAATGTGTAAACTTTTGCTTTGTCAGCAATGGCAACAGTAGTGCCACTAGCAGTCTTGGCACTATGGACCTGGACATTTATCAGGAAAACATGCCATCTCCTCCCATGATTAAGTAAGTAGCCACTGAGATGCAGTGATTGTGAGACCACTACTCCAATTCCATCTGGCAATCCATTTTGGTCATTCAGGTTGTGCCCAACCACCAAATTCATCATTTCTGTACTGCCACGGTTCCATGTCACTGGAGCAAGATTGCAGACCTAGAATAGGCCCCACCCTACCACCACCTGCTTTCTGCTTTTCGAATAATCATTTTAGATAAAGCTTATCAACATAATCAGAGGTGTATGGCATTTTACCTACTTGGACACAAAGAAGCAAAAATCCATTAAAATTGTACGGTGCCAATCAAAGGAGACTATTCCGTAATCTTCACTATAGAATGTAGTCACTTCAATAGAATTAAGCATGAGCAGCTTTTCCTTTACATGTAGACACGTGGGGTTATTACCATAAAATATGTCAAATAACAAATAGTTGCCGTGATGGAGATGTGTCATTCTCACTCAGCGACTACACTTCCCGTAATTTGGGGGCTTCTGAAATACCAAAGGAAGAATGCACTTAGAGAAGCACAACAGGTACTTCATAAACTATGGCACAAAATACTCACTATCCTGCAGCTCCTTAATAGAAGAAACTGTACCTGCCGTTTGTCATATCACTTATGTCACTCACATAGAGATCTAGAAGAAAATCTAGGCCCTAAAAAACTGGCATGTCTACAAATACTTAGGTATGAATGAAAGAGTGACTATATTCTTTCTCTCAACATCAGGAATTCAATGGAATTTATCAGCCAGATCTTAGCAGTAACAGAGAATAGGAAAGAATCCTCTATCATCAAAAGACACATTTTTGAAGGGCATCTATAGTCTAATTTCTACACAGGACAAAAGTATAGGACAACCACAGGCTTCTCAAGATTGTCACATCCTTTTAGTGGTTGGCCATATGCTCTCACTTTGGAAGCATTTACTGAGTCCTCCCACCAAGGTACAAGGCTCCATAATAAGTATATATCATATACAGACACCTCTAACATTAAACATTACTGTATCTAATGAAATACTTCCGCTATGAGTCCCTTGTTCTAGACCACCCTCAGCCTACTACACTTTTCCCCAATAAAAAGAAGGAAAATTTTAATTGAGATATTTTGCTGTACAATTTAATTTCTGCAATTCATTGACTGTCTTTTCTCTTATTTCAGATCAAAGAACCATATGCATGTAAAATATATTTTCTATATTAAAATGCAAGCTTATGTTGCTATCACAATATAGAAAAAATATTGTGACAAGATAGAAATGTATGATCCATTAAATGACAAGTAAAATGCAGGAGAAGGATAAATCTCCAAATCAGAACTAGTTACCTACAAAAATCTCTCCTTGACTGTTCACACCTGTGAAGGTTTGTGGAAGGGAGATTGAAGAGAAGAATACATCTCTCAGTTTCCCACACCAATTATCCCACCTAAAATCATTTAGGTTCTGTGGCTTTTCTTGTTGCTGGTGGAGGGGGATGTTTATTGCAGACCCAGTAATGCTACATAACAGCCACACTGGTATTTCCCCCGCATTACATCACACGAACCATAAATCCAGAACTTCAGAAGCCTTTAGACCAGTAAGACCCATCACCTCATCTTCCATTTACAGCTTACTCTTCCTAAATATTACCAACCATATACTGTTGTTTTCTCCCAAAGTGAATTAGTAGAAGAAAAGGAGACTCTTAAAGGACAGTCAGAAAACATAGAGGGTAAGCCACATTCCCATAATTTTGACACACAATTGCCTGGGATATCCCTTTGGAAAGGGGAGTAAGGCTGTGGTTGTGTCTGTGCTCAGAACGTGCCTCCCAACTGCCTGTGGGACCAGCCGGCCCCCAGAGGAGTCTGCTGGTGATCAACTTTGACCTTGAGCCAGAGTGCCCTGACGCCGAGCTTCGAGCCACTCTGCAGTGGATAGCTGCCTCCGAACTTGGGATTCCCACCATCTACTTTAAGAAATCTCAGGAAAATAGAATTGAAAAGGTACCGTGTTCCGTGTTTGGGTGGGATATCTATAAAGCTTTGTGTTTTTATCACCGCTAGAAATTCAGTAAATGTCCACTTAATCTATCTGAATTTAAATTATGTGATCCTGATTTTTCTTCACCTCAAAATTGTGGCTAGAACCTCAGAAACTTCCACCTACAAAAATTTATTCATAATCACTATTTCTTTGATCCTCAGTTTGTCTTGGATTGTGGGTGGTGGTGAGGAAAGCAAATTGAGGAAATGGGAACTTTTCTTCAGAGTCTTTTATTTTTTGGTGTTTTCTTGCTCCAGGACAAACTGCTTCATAACATTTCATTAAATAAAAGATGGAAGGAAAGGACTTGATATATAAAAGAAACCAAAGTGAGGCCACATTGATATTTAAAACAGGCTGTGGCTTGGCATCCGGAAAAGGCATTTTTAATTTCCTGCCAAATATGTTTGCTTTAGGGAGACTTTCTCATTGTCCTTCTCCACCTACCAGAAATATAAAGCTGAGAAGAGATCCTTGGTGAACATTAAAATTAATAGCAACTATCACTCTCATTCCCTGTCTCTAGGACCTCCCATTAGTTGTGATAGAATCTCAGCTATCAAGGCATGAATCTGTCTACCAATGTCTTCAAGATCAATTTCCCATAGTTTATAAGTATACTCCTTTTAAGTGATTTCAAACTAATGATAATGTTGCTGTGTTCATTTTCTATTGCCACGTAACAGACTGCCACAAATTTACCAGCTTAAAACAACACACAGCTCTGTAGGTCAGAAGTTAGGGTGAGTTCGACTGTGATCTCTGCTCAGGTGTTACAAGGCAGAAATTAAAGTATCGGCCTGACCGGGCTCTCATCTGGAAGTTCCAAGGAAGAATAAGCATCCAAGCTCAGTCAGCTTGTTGTCATAATTCAGTTCCTTGCAGTTGTAGGACTGAGGTCCCTGTTTCTTGCTGGCTGTCAGCCCAGAGCCATTCTCAGCTTCTGGAGGCTGCCCGACATCCCTTGCCACATGCCCCCTTCATGCTCTTGCTGTCAATCTCTCTGATGGCTTCTGCCACCAGCCAGAGAAAACTCAGCTTTTAAAGGGTTCCTGTGATCAGGTCAGGATCGCCTGATAGTCTCTCTTTCAATTAACTCAAAGCTAATTGATGAATCTCTTTTGCCATGTAAGGTAGGGCAGGACATCTCATCCTATTCATGGTCCCGGGATTAGGTGGAAAATCCTGGGGACTGTTTTAGGATCCCGCCTGTCACAGCCAGGGGGCAGCTCTTTCATGTCTGCTTGTCACAAGGTGCCTCCATGTACCACATCAGACTTGTTTCTCAACAGTCCTTAGAGAAAAGTAAAATGGATATTATTGTCCCTTTTTTTACGAATGAGTAAATCAGGACCTGGAGAGATTCCTCAGGTAGCAATAGCTGAGGCTAGTCCCTGAAGCCCTACTTTCTCTATGGTTCTTTAGTTAAAAAGTGCCTCTGTCAAGTTAAATGAGTTGGGGTTACAATCTGGATTTTTTTTTTAACACGTAATTGCATTTTAATTCTCTGTGCCAAACTCTAGCAGCCTGAAATGAAATGTCCTTCACCTTCTTGCCAAGCTCATGGTAATTAAAACAGCTTCCCCATATCTGTATCACTAGGCAATGAGATTGGCTACTGGAAAAATTGAAAAGGAGCCCTAATTCATTTTTCATGCCTTCTCCCGCTTCAACCTTTCTCCAACAAGTAATTTACATTTCTTTTCATGTCTAGGCCTCCTACTGTCCTACCCCAGTGAATTCTAGGTACCCTCCTGTACTTGGCATATTGTTGTTAGCGGGTGATGAGTGGTTCACTAAGTGAGTCCCCTCCAGCCTTACCACCCAGCTGCCCAGTGCAAAGGGCAGAGAGAAAGAGCGTAATTGCAGCTGAACCCACCCCATGCCGTACACTGTCCCAAAGACCCCCTGCCATGGGGAGAGGACAAGCACAATCTCAGAAGGAGTAGATTCCCAGGTTCATGGGAAAATGAAAGATGACTTCATCTCTAGCCACTCCCCATGCTACATTTTCAGATGGTGTCTTAATGGAATAGATTTTTATACAATTTGCCTTTTTGAGGAAACAATAATGTCATGTGACTATATCATAAATCCTCATTAGGTACAAGGATATTTCACTAACACCTTGATTATGTAAATCACGCCCTGACTTGGTATTTGTTTATCCCTATCTGGTTTTCAATTCTCAGAGAGAATGCTTGCCTTTGCTCATAACTATTTTTCTGAGAAAATAAACATTCCACTAGTGTTATCAGGAAAGACATTAAATGATGTTTTGTTCATTCCACTAGCATCACCTCAAGGACCTTAATTCTAAATAATGTAATTTTAGGGAAAAAAAAATCTCATTTTTTTTCAGAGTCAGTTAAGGCTTTCTGCATGTAGTGGCTTTTCCATAAATATGCACCATTTGATGTCTATGACTAAACTAGTTAAATAAAGAAAACTCTTAAGTGACATTCTGATATTCTTTCTTCTATCAACAGTGCTTTTGGGGGACCTCATTCTGGTTGTTTTTTAATCAGTCAGGTAGTTAAGTGGCTATTTTTAAGTGGTGCAGAAAAGAGAGAGAGTGTGTCTTTTCACAGAGGCTGTGTCTCCTTAGCTCCTTATCAGCTTGGACAAGGTTGAAGAAATGTCTCAGTTAAGTTCAGAAAATGTCATCTTCCCACTGTCACTTGGGTATTGAACAACATTCACAGATAAATACCGAGTTCCTATTTGTGTGAATTCTGAAATTTTTTTGGACAAATTAATTTAGTCAACATGTTTCCCTCTATGGTGTTCCCAACTTACTCACCTTCCTGCCTTGGGAAAATAGAGGCTTGTGCTAAAGGAGAAAAGGGAGTCGTGAGTTCATCATGAGGAGGCTCACCCTCCCACCACTGCCTGTAAACTTGGCCTTGGAGTTGGAGGCCACTTAAAGACAACTTACAGCTAATTCTAGCCTTAGCTCAACTCCAAAGGCAAATTTGAAATATTCTGGGTTCCCAGGGTACTGTCACTCCTCCCCTGGCAAATGGCATCTTCATTTTGAAGCTTTCTCTTCCATTTGTGTTTTGTCTAATGATTAAAATGCTAAGTGCACTTTAAAGTCATAAATTCAAAACAATCATCAAGAGTCAATTGAAAATCTATAACATGCCAGGCACTGTTCTAGGCTCTGGAGATACAGTGAGCAAAAGAGACAAAATTTCCTACCCTCTTGGAATTTACATTCTAGTTTAGGATGAAGCTGAGGTAAGGAGAATGTAAACCAAGATAGGCTAAGGCTATAAATGGCAATCTTGAGATGTGAGGGGAACCTATTCTGGACAGGAGAGATAAGGAACAGGGAGAAATTAGTATTTCTCAAACTGTGCCCATGAGTCAAATGGGCATGAAACAGAATGGCTTGGCACACTTACCCATAATTCAGATTCCTAAGCCCCTTTTGGGCCCTGATCACTTTCTGGGAAGAGGGCCCAGAAATATGCATTTTTAACAATTTCTCTCAAGTGAACGAGTCTAATGAGCACTAAAGCTTGAGATTCCCTTCCAACAGAAATATCACGAAGGAATGCCAGAATTTGAAGTGGCCTTAAGGCATGCTAAATTCCAGGGGAAAGATTGCTGCTAATCCTATATTCAATAATCCAAAACAGTTTGTAAGCCTTGATATCAGTGAAATTTAATCTAGTTAAGGGCAAAAAATAAAAATCATGAGAGCAATTGGTTACCAAAATAAAGGCACATAAGGGGCTAATCGTCCCAGTTTTTAGATGCAAAGATCATTGCTCTCCAGCTCCTTCTCGTCTGTTTAAATTCCAGGAGATTCTGTTAGCTGGGGTAGTTGATGACTGGCTTCTCACAATAAACTGGTGCCCTTGTCATCTCTGAGCCTTCATTGAGAATTATTTCTTTTTTATGGAGGCAGTGCATAGAAAGAAATGTGCAGAAAGAGGAAACATATATGCTTACCTTCTTATGAAAGCAAGGATCAGAAGACAGACGTGGTCTCCCCTCCAATTTCTTATTCCATTCCACGTGCAAAGTGGTGGAAGGAGAATGAGAGAAAAGAATGTTGATGGTATGGTGTGGTAACTTAAGTATCCAAAATATTTACAGTGAAAGTATCGGTTTCAAAGAAATATGTTGCCAACAAAGGGGAAAATTAGGAAGAATTAGATACTAAGGCTCTTCATTTATAAACATAGTGTCTTGAACTGAGTCAGGATTCTCAAATTTAGTGTGTGTTAGAACCACCTGGGGAGCTTTTACAAACTCTGACGCTCCAACCAATTATATCAGAATTTCCTCTGGGGATGAGGGCCACGCATCAGGGTTTTATAAAGGTGCCCAGGATTCCAGGGTGCAGCCAAGGCTGCGAATCGTGGCTCTAGAGGCCATAATTGCAGGAGTAACATAGGGACCAACTCACTTTCATGAAATCTAATTCTGTCTTGAAGCAAAAGAAGGTGGTGGTTTTCAGAAATCTAACTTGAATGTTTTTCAAAAAATTGCAGAGTTTGCAACATCTCCCATAAATTCCACAATATAATTTTGTAAACAATGAATCTAATTTATTAGATAGATGCACTTGGGAATATAAACTCATCTCCCATGTGATAGTCTTTCTTCAAATGAGTCTACAGGTGATATAGCACAACAGATTGTAAATTCTTCTAGTTTCCTAAAGTAAAGCACTTGCTCAAAGAAATGCCAAGTATGATCTATAGGAAGAGAACCTAATTATTACTGATTGTGAAATGGCAGTAAATGAAAATTTTTCATTTTTATCCTTCCATGCAGTGGAAAGAAAAACCCAAATCCCTGACATGCTAAAGCTGATTAAATACCAAAACAATAGCATGGGCAGGCATGAGGATACCTCTAGGGCCAGGTGCTAACTACAATCTGGTTTTGAAAGTCTATCTGTAGTAATGAACTAGAAATGTCCTTTTCTCGCTTCTTCATAATTTTTTTTTCAGTTTTATCTATTTTTTTAATGAAGGAAGAAAAGAAAGCATGAACCCTTCCTGCTCATCACCTTCAAAGATATTTCAAGGTCTCACCATCCAAAATGAAGTCATCACAGCCTCAGAGCAGGCTCTATTTAGTAGGGCCAGATCATTTTTAAATGCCACTGTATTAGAGTATCAGCCTGGACTCAGCAATCATGACAGATTCTAGCTTGTGATCATACCACAAACTCCTGGAACAGTGGCCTATGTGGTCAGGGTTTTGACAACTTTGGGTCACTTGGCACCATCCTGTGGTCATCACCACAGTGAGAGACTCTCCTGTGCACAACTATATAACCTAAAACTCACAAATGAGTACTTAGTGAAGGCTCATCCTCAATGATACTAGATGTCCATCCATGTTTCAAATAGGCCTCTTGAGAACTTTGAATGTATTTGACTCACATTTGGTCTCCCATCCATTCTGTTATTCAGCAAATATTCATTGAGCACTTACTATGTGCAGGCACAAGATATGAAAAGATGGCTAAGACGTTGTCCTTCCCTGCAGAGATTACTATCTGTGGTTGCCATCTGCCTTCCATCTGGCTCCCTTTTCACAGCATCCTAAAACTCTTTAAGACAATGTTTATGTTTCTAGGTATTAAAAGTTAAGTATGTCATTTTCCAGCCTAGAAAATTACTTCATTTTGATTAAGTCAATACAAGGCAAGCGAGTACAATAACGCACTGATTTCTGTAATTGTGCGAATAGTTGGTACCATCACAGCTGGGAGAAGAAACGTAATTTAACAGTGGATCTCTGTAAGACAACTTCTCCATAATTGAAACGAATTAACAAATTCAAACTGGAAAGACGTTAGCTTTCCAGTTTCTGGCTGATTGCTAACGTCTCAGCAAACAAATGCAATAAAAACACTTGATTTAAAAGAAAAATAAAATCTTAGAGTTAAAAATATCATAGAAGGAAACAATGAAGAGATACAATCCTCGTGTTTTTAACAAATACGAATTTCTTCTTCATAAAATGATACCAGATTCCCAGCCTATTCTTTCTCACAGTGCTCCAAATGAATATCAATTCTGTGTTCTCCTGCCACCAAAATGTAGAAAGGTATTGCAGTGGCAAGAGCACTGGACTGAAGTATTAGAATATCATGACCCTATTGTCAATTTATCATCTCTCAAGCACATGACTTTTTTTCATCTGCAAATGCCCACTTCACAGGGTTGTGACAGAATTGAATGAGATTCCACGTGTGAAAGAACTTCCTGCCATTTCTGGCTCTCATTAGTTGTTGCTTTAAAAAGTATCTGACTAAGGAGTTTGAGAGGTCTTCATGCTGGACTTCATCACACAGTTTCATGACGAGAACAATCTCTATAATGATGTCCCCCATCTTCTATTCCTCAAAGCCCACAATTCATTTGTAGTCCAGAACTTTCTCTCTAGGGCCAGTTGAAGCTTTTGTCAATAGCCAGGTGACAAATCTGGGGTGTTCCCTCAATTTTTCCTGCTCCTATTTTGTGGAAAGCCAGCCTCTCTTGGTGCTTGATCTTAGCATGGAAGGCAAGGGAGCTGCTTCTCAAGAGGGAATGAGGAGCCAACAGGTGGCCCTCCCTAAAAGTTCAGCACTTGATTTATTTGGCCTAAATGCATACATCCAATGAGACATTGTTTGTGATAGAGGTAGAAAGGATTGGGACCCATGGTATATGAAAAGCAGACCCAAGAAAACACTAAATATCTAAAAGACTGTTGAAGGAAGAATTAGTCTCATTCCATGTAGTCCCCTGGAATCGATGAATGGCAACTGCTGTGAAGAAGATTCCAGTTCCTTTGAAGGAACCTTTTAATGATCTAAAATGTCTAAAAAGAAAATAGATTATCCTGGAAAATAGTCCCCTGACACCAGAGATGGTCAAACATAGGCTAGAGAGCCATCAGCTTTGGAAGGGTGGTCAAATGAGATGACTTTGAAGATCCTCTGTGATCCATGAGTCCTAACCCTGTGTTTTGTCTTAGTTTCTAGATGTCGTGCGGCTGGTTCATCAGAAGTCCTGGAAAGTGGGGGATATCTTTCACGCAGTCGTCCAGTACTGCAAAATGCATGAGGAGCGGAAGGGTGGGAGCCTGAGTCTCTTTGACTGGCTCTTGGAACTGGGATAAGGCAGGCTGCCCTGTAGATCATTCCTTCCCTTTGTTCCAGCTTATATTACAGTGGTTTGTTCTAGATGCTCTAAATGTTCTCAAAACATCACATCACATTAGCAGAGCTATAAAAAAAATCTGCTACTCAAGTTCACTGCACACAGAATAAATCTAAGGAAAAGCAAAATATAGGTCCGTCCAAACCCATACAACCCGTGGGAGAGTTACAAAGAGCTTGCGTTAGAGGGGCTGGAAAAAGAGAAATTTGCTCGTTATGAGGCCCAAACTCCAGGAAAGCTACACTCACTTATGTTTAATCATATAAAATGATCTGTAATGTCTTCAATTAGGCAAATTAACTGGAAATAAACAGATTGGTCGAAATAATTTATAAATTATGCTGTAACCTATATTTTACTTTTCTGAGCATATTAAGGGGCTGCCAGTCCAGGGAAACACTTAAGATATGGGTAAGAAATCCCCAGGCCTTTATAGAAAAGATTTCCACTTTCAGACCAGTATCAGTGGATATTGATAAAAGGATATCGGTGTCCTCTACGGAGGTGATTTTATTTATTCACTGCAACGTGCTGACAAATATCTCACTTCTCCCCTACAATATCTGGGCTCCTATTTAGCCAGAAACCTGTTGGCATTCAGCTGACGGAGAGGGATATCGAAGGTTGTCTTGTTTCCAACACTATGTTACTTGGGTAACGTGATTACAGAATTCTTACCCTAACAGAAAGCTTTATTACTTAACAAAAAAAAATCTTTTGAGATTAAATCTGCTTGTGTCTTGAAATACATAAAATATAAACTTTCACTTTATTTTATTGTAAATTATGAAGAGATTGTTATCTTAAATAATATATTGAGTTAGCTTAGAGCTTCGTAAAATATGAAGAGATTGATGTCTAAAGTCATATGTTGACATTGAGCTCAGTGGTTTGTTTCATTATGAATGTGTTGGTTCCTGTATGGCAGACATGCCACTCCAATGACATTTATAATGATGGAAGCAGGGTAATAGCCTTGTGTTTGACATGGCCAGTTAGGATCACAGACTGTCCCTGACTCAAAGATATTAGCATTCAATTTGGGGGAAAGAAGACTTTATCACATTTTAAGTATTTTAATAATAGAGATTTACTCTTTTGGAAAATAAAGGCATCTAAATGTATCCCTAATAAGTCTTCTTTCCTTTCAACTAAATGAACTACACTGACTTTTATTTTCTTGATCAAAGATGTGTTTATTAACAATTTCCAGAAATACTATACTTTTATTCTGTTTTTAAAGATCATGAAGTAATTTTAAATGTGAACAAGACCCCACACTGTCAATGCTGGCCTCATCTGATCTACCATCCAAATCTTGAAAGGCCAAGAAAGCTCCCTCCTAAGCTATACTTCCTCCCTCCACCCACCCCAGGAATCTTTGCCAGTGCTCATTAGTCATTTATTACACAAATAGTCAAAATTTAGGTTTTATGTTTAATTTGACACATTAACCAAATGTCAAATTTTAAAATATATCCACCATCTCAAGCTAAAATGTGCTTCTTTGTGCTAAAAAAATGGGAAATGATATATTTATTTTTTAAACAGTCCCAGAATATTGTGTTTAAAATTTTCTTGTGCTCGAATAAATGTTTACTTATCTTACAAAGCACAAATACTGGATTGTAACCATGTGATGAAGTTATCTATGTTGTACTTAACGTTGCAAACTAATCAATAAATTACTGTTGCCAAACTGTTGATCATTTTTTCTCCAAGAGCTTTAAGCGCCTGATAGAAAAAATAGTAGAAGTGTGATTAGAGGAAGATAGATAAATCCCTTAGACAGGTTTTGCTGTTCCGCTTTCAATTTTTTTTTTTATTCTTATTTCAGCATATTGTAGGGGTACAAAAGTTTAGGTTATGTACATTGCCCTTGCCCCCCCAGCCCCTCGAGTCAGAGCTTCAAACGTGTCTATCCCCTAGACAGTGCACGTTGCACTCATTATGTATGTATACACCCATCCAGTAACCTTTCTTTGACTAGGTTTGTTAAGACTTACTAAGTTTGTAATATTCTTATATTCCCGACCTTGGCACTATTGACATTTCGGATCAGACAATGCTCTGTTGCAGGGGGCTGTCCTGGGCATTACAGGGTGCCTGGCAGCATCCTTGGCTGCTACCCACCAGATGCAGCAACTGCCTCCTCCCAGTGTGGCAACCAAAAAATATCTCCCTGAGTTGCCAAACATCCCATAAGGGCAAAATTATCACTGGTTGAGGAGCACGGGTGTAAATAATGCACTGAAAAAAGGGGACCTGAGGCTCATGAAGTGTTAGTGCACAGAAGGAGGAGCCTGTAGCCTCTAGTCTAGAGAATCCCAGTAGGATTCTGAAAACCAGGCATCCCCTACCGGGGCCCCCATGGCATGTGACCTTTACATTAAGTCAGGGGACAGGAAAAAGAGGCACAAGACACACAAAGATCCTTCAAACTTGAGAATAAACCAATCTAGACTCAAGTAAACTCATCAGGGTTAGAGGTAAATGGATGAATGTTCTTTGAATTCAGGAAATGAATTATTAGGATTTATGCAAACAAGGCATTGAGAATCACAGGCACTTTATTTTATTCATGAATAAGGAGGCATGAGCATGCTTATATACAAAGAAGTTTCCAGTCAACCAGTGGATATTATCAAATATAAACAAAATGTAGACATTGGTAAGGAGAGGCTTTATTTATTTATTTTTTTTTAATGTTAAAAAAACTGATTACTTTTTATATAAAAATTATAATACAATTACATTAGCAGGATGAAAGGTGGGAAATTGGGAAGTGGTGTAAAAGAACGAAATCCTCTTCCACCATAACAGGAAGTCAATAGATAACACTGAACATCAATACATGAGAAATATCAGCAAAGGTATATTACAGTTGGCCCTTGAACAACAGGGGTTTGAATTGTGCGGGTCCATTTACACGCAGATTATTTTCAATAAAAGTGAGGCTAACGCAGCCGAGTGCACCTGCCTCGCCTGCCTCCCCTTCTACCTCCTTCACTTCCTCCACCTCTGCCACCCCAAGACAGCAAGATCAACCCCTTCTCTTCCTCCTCCTCCTCAGCCTAGTCAGCTGAAGACAAGGATGAAGACCTTTATGATGATCCACTTCCATTAATGAATAGTAAATATATATTCTAGAGAATAGAAAATGTTATTAAGAGAATCCTAGGAAGAGAGGCTTTATTTAAAAGGATAATTGCAAGGACTGGGAGAAGACTATTTTGGTGGAGGATGGAGCCATTGCAATAACAAGAACACTCTGACCAGGAGATCTGCAAGTGTGTCGAGGCCTAGGCACAGAGGGGTTTTCTTCTAGAAAGAGGAGTAAACACGGCTAGACAGAACCAAGTGCGGGGAAATAGGGGGACAAGATGGACCAGCGAGGTGGCGTAGCCGGACAGTAGACAGAGAAGGTTTAGGCTGAGGTCAGCCCAGCCTCAGGAGGGCCCTGCAGGAGGGCAGCTGAACGCTGGATCTGGTTGAGGATGGGCCAAAGTTCATGGGCCTCAGGGAAAAAAAAAGAAATGTAGCTAAAGCTTGGTTAACAAGTTTGCTCCATTTGGTCAGTGGGTACTGATCATCTATGAGGTAAAAAACGGGAATTTAGAAGGTCTGTGTCTGACCTTGTCAGAGGTAAAAAGGGATCATCTGAGAGTCTTCTCTAAGTCACATGGGGAAGGACGGTTCCTTGCTGGAAGCCCTTTCTGGAACACAATAGGTTGGGAGGATTTCTCTCACCGTGGCTGTGTACCGGCATTGGGGGCTGGGTGCAGGTCACGTTGCCAGTATTGAAGACTCAGTAAGTGGTCGGAGGTCCTGATGAAACCATCATCCTTGACATCTTCCTGGGGCCCAGTGTCTTCCTTCCTTAGTCCAGGTGCAGGTCCCTTCATGTGATAAACACTGTGTTAGTAGCTACTGGTGGTGGGCACCATGCTAGACAGTTTGAATGGAGATCTCAATCATGCTCAGCCTGGCATGTAGGAGCTCACAGACTGTAGGGGAAAGAGACACGTCAACATCTAACAAGGCAATATAATGATTGCTCTGTGTAACTGTGCACGGACTGGCAAAGCCGGGGGCCCTGGGAAGGGAGTGTTCATTGCTACCTGATGACGTATGGGGCCACTTCCGAGGAGAAAACATTTGAGCTCAGCGTCTTGGGTATGAGGAGGTCATTTAAGCAAGTGGGGGGCAGGGGGCTCTAAAGGGCTGAAGAGAGGACATTCAGAGCAAAAGAAAGATCCCAAGCGAGGATCTGGACATGTCCCTGAGGCAGAGGGAATGTGATACAATAACAGAGGTATGAGCTGAGGGAAGCACGAGATATGAAGCAAAGCCACATTTTAAGAGGCTTTCTATCTCTAAGGAGTCCAAAATGCACTCTTTCAGAATGATTCCTTTTAATCAAATGAGATGCACAATCAGATGGTCATGTAAGAAAAATAACATGTGAACGCATGTGTGGCCCACTGAGTTATATCTTACACTTGGGCTGCTGCCTTGAAAGACCACCTGGTTCATGGGGAAAGGGATCCCCACAGCTCTGTGATTTGCTTTTCTTATACGGCGCTGTGCATCAGCAGTCTCCAACACCAACCTCAGGCTCAACGATGTGCTGGAAGGATGCGCAGGACTCAGAAGCCGCCTATTGCAGTTATGATTTATAATATCACAGCAAAAGGCTATCAATTAAGATCAGCAAAGGAAAATGCACTTAGAGCAAAATCCAGGAGAAATAAGAGCAAGCTTCCAGGTGTCTGTTCCCAGTGGAGTTGCACAGGACGCACTTAACTCTTCAGCAGTGACATGTGACAAGGCATGCAAAGTGTTGCCAACCAGGATATGCCCAGATATTGATCAGAGGTCAGTCATACTGACCTCAGCTATTCATACTCTAGCCCCACACACACCAAAAGTGGGTGCTTATGATAAATCACATTGTTGCCCTAAATTATCTGGTCAAATTGATACAGCATGACCCAAGACCTCAGGCTTACAAAGACACTCTTACCAGGCAGAACATTCTAAGGACTCAGTGTTTAGTTCCTACGGGTCAGCCAAAGGCCAGTCCTGAAAATAGGCCTCTTTTGGGAATGCACAGAGTTTGAGGAACCCAGGCATCCTGAGTTACCTGCATCCTGCACAAGCACCTATCATCTCCTGCCTTCTAGCTTGGGAAGGTGAATGCATGTGTTTCCATTGCTGATGTAAGTTTCTAAATCACGGTTTATTCATCTATGGATTCTGCCATAGTCCCTGGCACAATGTCGTCTCTATAGCAGATACCATGTAGAACTGGGGGAGCTAACAGGCCCCAAGGAAATAAAAACTTAGTTTACATCTAAAAATTTTCAAGAATTAATTCTAAAATTGCAGTTTTATTTTGATGTGTTCTTCTTAGCTTACCAGAGACTACTGTCGGGTATATAAGGCTGCTTAGGATTTCTTATGAAATTACTTTTGGATTCAGGCAAGTGAAATTTTATATAAACATTTACCTTTTATTTTAATTTCATAAGAATGTATGACCTAAAATATTTTAGATGGCACAGCACTGAGAATATTTTAGAAGTCTGAGAATGAATCTGCGTAACATTCAGGGAACTATCCGCAGGACTTGGAAGCCAACTGAGTGCAGAAAGCTTTGAATCAAACAAACAGGAGAAAAAAAAAATTAGAGCCTCCTTCCCACTGGTAAAAATTATTTGTGCATGAACAAAGAAAATGGTAATCCACTTTTATTGTTGCAAAGATCCTTTGACCATCTAAAATTTTCCTGAATGGTCCCTTCAAAAATGCCCTCCTTAAAGTCTTCTATCCAAGCTCACATTTTTCTTTTCAGTTTTCACAGCTCCTTCCCATGAAAGGAGAAAGGAAGCCTTTCCGTTCTTTGGAGATAGCCTTTCATTACACACTTATCAACATTTTTTATTTGCCTTAGGAAGAATCCATTGTTTTGTTGGACTCTATTCCACTTATTACTATACTCTTCACTCTGTCTATTTCTGGCCCAGAACATGGCAGGAACTCTAGATTCTACTATGACACTCTGAGGACACAAAGCCCAGGTGCAAAGATTGTTTTATGGCAAATTGTATTGTCCTTGGGCTGAACACCTGACCCCCAGATCCTTGTACACACACAACATATCTTTCTCTTGTCAAATCACAAACAACAGCACGCAGCACAGATAAAACAGAAACCAGCGTTTCTATTCTTTGTAGAGGAGAACAGAATGGGCCGCCGTTTGTTGAGATGGAAGGAAGGCGGATGAAACCAAGAGAGCATCTAGTCTTCAGTGCCCTGGATTCTTCTCCGTGCCCGTGTGCGACATTTGTGAAGGGTACTCTTGTCTACTATTTCAAGCAACAGGACAATCATTTTAAACCTAGCAATATTTTGTAATAAAGTCAGTACCCCACATATTGATCTTTTATGAAACTCACAGAAATGTCAAAAAAAATTCCTCACTAAATTAGATCAATTCTTTCTTTCTTTCTTTATATTTGACAGCAGAATTTTATTTCAAACTTTGAGTTCAGGGATATGGTACAAAAAGCAGTAACTCACAGTCCCAGCTATAGGGACTCTCCAGCATGTTACCAAATGTTTCTGAAACTTAGGGTTTTTTAATTTTTTTAATATAACAATTAAAATGTGTGGGTAACATGATATAGGAGGCTACTTCCAATGGAACAGTTTACAAATTGCTGTTCAGCAGAGAGGAGGATAAAGGGGATAGATAGCAAGTGGGGAGCAAAGCAATTGAATGGGGTTCAGTATCTCAGGGAAGTGAAGATCAGAAGAGGCTTCCGGTTAAGCATCCGGCAGCAGTTTGTTTATTTGCTTCCTATGGGTACCTGGGGGAAGGTACAGGGAAATAGAATTTTGAACAACTCTGGCTAAAAAGGTGAGGAAAAGTTTGTGAGTACTCAGTGAGACAAAGAAAAAAATATAGCTACAATTCTTAAAATGTTTGTGGTGTAGGCTCTTTTGACAACCTGAGGAAATCTGCACACATACAAATCTTGAACTGTCTGGATAATTTCAGGGGCTTGTTCCTTCGTTTTTCATAATTCAGCTCCAGTTTCTGGAAAGTAGAGCACATGGCTCCTTCATTTGCCCTCACTCCTAGACCTTCCGCTAGTACTATCCTGGTGCCTAGTGGATCCTCCCATACATATTGGTTTAAAGAAATCCTACCCTCCTGAGACTCATATGTTTATAAGGAAAGTTGTCAAAAGAGTCAGATATGACCAAAAAGAGTGTTATTTTGAAGACATTTTTAACAGAACATGTCCTCATGAAGAAAGAAAGAGAAAATAAAAATGTAATCTTTGAAGAAATATTTTTTATTTTTATTTTTAATTATTATGATGATTGTAAATCCAGTAGAAGTGCAGAATTTAGTTTATACAACAAGCCACAGCTAATACATGCCAAGGTAAAATGCCCACGTGGGCTACTTCTTGCTTCAGTCAAAGCACTGGGCCCCATTCATGACCCCTGAAGAGGCTTCTGTTCAACATCAAGGTCATCTGGTTCTCCTCACTTGCTGGGGGGTGAGGCCCTGAGGTTGCGCTCCCAGTCAAACCCTGTGCATTTATTCTTCCTTCCTCTACATTTGCTGAAAACAGAGATAACAGTTCTAACCACCTGCCACTCAAAGCAGATGAAATGTATCACTTTCAGTTAAACACGCACCAGTTACAACACAGCTTTCATAAATATACCTCTGAAGAAATAAGAAGCTGTAACTTATGCCCTAAACTGCCTGTTAATGTCTGGCTAAGCATTTTTTGACGTTATAGCACAGGCCTTGGCATGATAGCAGGCCCAGTAACCAACTTGCAGAAAAAAGAGCCAAGAAAGGGAACTAGCAGAACCGCGGTGTTCAGTCAACACCTGCACGCCAAGTGCCATCCCACGTGACACAAGAAAATGCAGCAGAGAGCAGACAAGGTCTTTGACATTTCAGAATTTTCACGCTAGTAAGGGATACAGATGTTGAGCCATAACAAAAATAGAATATATAAATCTTAATAGAACACATAGCATCAGTGAAAAGTGCTGGAAAAACGTAACTAAAAAACAAAGCAAGAATTAAAGAGTGGTGGGAAGTGTTCATTTAGACCCTGCCTCCCCTCAGTGCTTCCAAGTGCATCTTTAGGTAAATTTGAAAGTTTCTGAAGAAATCAAAAAGCATCACTTGAAATGGTCCCTGACCATTAATCTAAACATGTGATTTTTGTTACCAAGTAAGAAGTGGTGATAAAGTCAGCCACAGTCTGTACTTCAGCAGCTAAGAGAGTCTGAGCATGCTGGTCACAATTGCAACGTTACAAATGTCCCAAGCACAATGGCGAGAACAGAGATGAACGAGTAAACTCTGTGTGAAAGGACAGAAGTTGCACGGAGACAACACATCCCTACTCTTTGGCAGTTTTTCCTCTTGCCTTCACGTCTCTTGGGCGATATATCTGACCCATCCTCAACTAAGATGCCAACACGTTTCCTTATGACATTTTCCAAGTTCTCCAGCTCTCACTGTCCCCACATGCTGCATTTAGACTTGCCCTGCATGAGCACTTGAGTGGGTGACACACGAGTAGACTGTTCCCTGAGTCATGGGGTCTTGTCTTTCAGAATGTCAAGGGCAATGCTGTCATCATCAGAACTCCCCGGACTGACGAGTGAATAACATTTAATAATAAATGAATTTGTTCCTGGAAGGAAATGCAGTTTCCCGACTCAGCTGGAGGTTTGGGCGAGCCCTTTAGTTGAAAGATAGAGACAGCCGCTAATGAGCACCTCACAGAAGTCCAAGGAGGGTCACCTTCTAATGCTTCTGGAATTGCAGGACAGCCTTGGCAAGAAGCTCCCTGATGCTAATTAGCCAACATTTTATTAATGATTTCGTCCTCTGTGCTCCTTGTTCAGGTCCGTGTAGTTTATTTAAATATGAGAAGAAATTATGAACTTAATATTATAGGTAAGGACATCAAGATTCAGAGGTGTGAGGGGATCTGAGCAAGGCAACAGAGACAAAACAACTAACATTTTTTGAGCACTAACTCTATGTTCTAGACGCTATTTTAAGTGCTCTACATATGTTGACTTTATATATGTTGAATCTCCACAATAGCCCTCTAAAATAGGTATTACTGTTATCACTTTATTATTGAAGAATTTGAAGTACAAAGAGAGTTAAGGAGCTTGCTTAAGGTCACAGAGCCAGAAACAGGCAGAGTAAGATTTATCCCAGGCAGATTAACTCCGAAGCCTGCACTCTTAACTTCTGCTGCAAGGTTTTAAATTAGCATCAACTAGAGACATGAGAAGCAGGGGAGGTCAAAGATAGACAATGCAGAGGGAAAAAGAAGCAGAGCCACAAACCACAAATCATTTGATCAATTCAACCATATATGTTCTCAGCTACCAGGATGCTTCCAAAGTGAGAGAAAAGAACAATGAACAAAACTCTGTGTTATTTACTTGACATTGAAAACAATTAAGTCTGAGAAAGTGGGACTGAGGACTATTTATAAGGCTGGATTAACAGTTTGAAAGCACACCTAGGGAAGGAACCCATGCTTCCAGATCATTCATATAAGTTGCCTCCAGGCAAATACTACATTTCACTGCAACATGTAAAATGCCCTCAATCTGGAAGAATGCCAGGTCATAAGATATTTTCCAAAACCTTAAAATTTCAATATAAGTTTCCTCTTAAAGTACAAAAAAGAAGTTTGGCTTATTTTATAATCTTTTAAATATTATATTATGTTTAACTTTTAAAAATATTATATTAAATACTCAACCAATAATGCTGTGGCATTCATCTGTTCAAAGTGAAAAATTAAGCAGCAAACTCAAAAGCAGAATTGTCAAGTGGATCACAGAGGAAGTGTGCATCAGCCACATTTTCAGCATGGGAAGAATAAACAAATCATAAACATGCTGGAAGATGAATTTTAAATTCTGTTTTTAGAGCTTGACTCCAGGAGACAGCAAAAAAGAGAAAAAAAATAACAGGAGGTTATTTCCAAAGTAACAAACACCAAGGTTGATTCGTTATGGATTTGAGAGTTAGAGGAACCTTCCCTTGAGGCAGGCCAGTGGGGAGAGGACTGTGGATGATGAAGTGACCACAATGCCACTGTTGGTCACCGGTTACATGCTGGAAGTGACAACTGTCCTATCCCAATCTGGGCATACATAGTGAATGTGAGTAATGAGGAGATCTTTGGCATGAAGCAACCCAAAGGAAATAAGTCAACACTGCCCGGGGCCACATGGGTCATTGCCAAGATGAAAGCAGATGACTATCACATATGGTGGCCCCACGTAGTGTAGAGCTCTGGTGCCTAGTCAGCAGCATGCCTTCTCCCTCTCCTCTTTACCTGATTTTTTGGTAGGAATCCACCTTCCTCCACATAACCAATGTGATATAAGAGAAGCTGACTCCATCCCAGCTCCCAGGGTGCACACAGACTAGACTATGCCCATTAGAGTTCAGTTTTCCCTTTTAGAGCACTTAGTTCAGAAATAGACATGGGACCTAAATTGGCTCAATCTGAAGGGAAAGCATCATATAGAAGGTTCTCTCTCTCTCTCTCTCTCTCTCTCTCTCTCTCTCTCATCCCTCCATCCCCACCTTCTCCAACTCCCCAGGAAAATTGAACAAGGAAGCATTTTCTTGGCGGTCAACTTGCAAATGTAAAGGGTTTATTAATCCAAACTATATAAGGCAAGCAAAAATATAATGCATTTTTAAATTTCTTCAATTACTAGACCAACTATGTTCTGTCAACTCTCTTTTCTGCCATTCTATTATGAATCTGGGGCAGATTCCACAGTTTCTGATCACTTTCATTACTAAAATCTCCAGCCAGTCTAGTCCAATTTATAGACCTGGCTTTTGTATGCAACTGAAAGCTCTAGTTCCCTTTTTCTAAGCACAAATCAGGTGCTTAGAAAAAGCTCCTTGGCCTGAAGAGCTCAAAGTGAGAAGAGGGTCAGTGTCTGCTGTTTTTTTCTTCCTCTCCTGCCTTTTCTGGTTCTATTCTCCATCAGTAACAGACACTCAGGGAGGGAAGGGAAGCAGGGCAAATGTTTCTTTCTTTTTCTAGAAGTGCAACTGCAATTCTCTGGTAGCCATGATTGCTTCTCTGGTTAATACAACCCCACTGGCAGTGCCCTCGTTGGACAGAAATCTAAATGTCTGCTATCGCATGGGATATATGTGCCAGCATGGTGTAGCATCCTGTGGGGTCACTTCTCTAACATGTCTCTGGAGTGGGAGACACAACCCCAAAAAGGTTGGAGACCACTGAGGAGGTAGTATTATACCTGCTCCCTACTCTACCCTCCACAAATTAGCTTTTAAGCCCTGCAGAGGGCAAGTCTGCAGATAAAAGTTGAAGGAACTATGTTCACGTTTCATGAGGCACAGGAGCATAAGTAGAAGGTCACTCATTACCATCATGAGGACTTACAGCTTTGGGAGCTCTGGGAAACCAACCCTTGCCCCATCCCAGTAACTTGTACCTATAATGAGTACCAAGTAGGTGTTTAAAAGTACTCGCCGAATGAATGACTTGTAGAGTGGGTGATATCCCTCAAGTTCAATCCAAGGATGTACTCAAGGCAGTTCAGAATAAAATACCTCACGTAAATTCTGCACGGACAGGAAACACTTCCAGGGACTGCTAGATAGAAGAGATTTTAAATTGAGGCCTTCAGTATACAAATGACGATAAGAATGCAATGGAATTTGAGCAATTACTATTACTATTGACCTGATTTGGACCCAGGAAATAAAGAAGCCTAGGGATTGACAGTGAACTTTAAGTAATTAGTCTATCAGATACTGTCAAGGCACTGTGCTCATGATGACTATAACCATAGTTGTGGCAGATGTAAAGAACGTAAAACACTGCTCTGCCCTCAATAAGTTGTAAGATTAATAAGAAAAAAGATACTAAACATTAAAAAACCATAGGTGTAGACATAGTTGTAAATTATAGATATAGATATAAATTATAAATAGAGGTCTATTCTCATTTTTTAGCACCTTGAGGCCATATATATCAAATTCCAAAGCGAGGGGTAATTCTTAACTAGTGGTCATAGTATGGTGGATTGGAAAGTATACAGATTTTTAAACAGACATTTTAGGGTTCAAATCTGTGCTCTGGGCCAGGCGAGGTGGCTCATGCCTGTAATCCTAGCACTCTGGGAGGCCGAGGCGGGCAGATCGCTCGAGGTCAGGAGTTCGACACCAGCCTGAGCAAGAGTGAGACCCTGTCTCTACTAAAAAAATACAAAGAAATTAGCTGGACAACTAAAAATATATATATAAAAAATTAGCCAGGCATGGTGCCACATGCCTGTAGTCCCAGTTACTTGGGAGGCTGAGGCAGGAGGATCACTTGAGCTCAGGAGTTTGAGGTTGCTGTGAGCTAGGCTGATGCCACGGCACTCTAGCCTGGGCAACAGAGTGAGACTCTGTCTCAAAAAAAAAAAAAGAAAAAAAATCTGTGCTCTGTCATCACTATTTGGGTCATTTTATGTCGGCTTCTTAAATTCCAGAGAATTTGTGAAGTTTAAAAGTGATAACTTTTACAAATCACTTGGCACATAGGAGACATTTAATCATACATGTAAATGTCTTGACCTTTCCCTTTCCTCGGTATCAACAATTTTAAAATATGCTTAAATTCTAAGCCAAAGCTTTTTCCAATTAGGATTGTGATGACAGAGAATATGGAATACTTGGAAAAGAGATGCTGTGAAAATCAACATCACTATTGCATAAATACCCAAAGCAGTAGAAATGTAAGTCTTCTCACGTCTCCTCACCCCGTGTTTTGAAAACTGATGCTGCAGGCAATGATTTATCTGGTCACACCATTCCAAAGTCGAGGCAAACAGACCTGGGATAATTAACTAATAAATTTTGTTCTTATTTAATAACAAAGGAGAAAGATAATTCTTCCATATCCTCAAAGTAGATCATTCACAGATTCTTTTTAATAAAAATGTGGCAAGCATAAATGGTAGAGAAGTTTTATTATTCAGAGAAGACATAAATGCCAAAGTACAAATGCAATTTTCCCCTGTCTTTTCACTCTGACCAGGTGAGGCATATTTATTAATAATCACCTGTGGAAATACCTGCACAGAACAGATCTTCCTAGAACAATAGTGCACTCATTTATCTCAGCACCACCACATGCTGGTGCTTATCTAGCATCCCTGGAAATAATTATTCAGCACCAATATAGTAAGTCTAAAATCAGAATCTGCTTTAAATAATGAAAGGTCCACTTTCAAATTAGCCTCTATAAATGCCCTCAATTAACTCTGAACTTGAAGAAGAATGATTTTTTTTATATATTGGAAATTGTTCATGTGAGCTTGGGAAAAATAAATTTTATAACAGATACTTGGTTGGGCATACAACATTGATAGCTTGAGAATTTCCATATAACAGAGCAGTTTAGTAGGAAAAAAAGCTTATCTGGAAGTGAAACATACTGACTTTATAAATCTATGTTTATTTGAAGAGGCTTTACGTGATCATTGGGGAGCGGGGGATTCCACCACCCCAAAGTCCCTTATATTTTCTTTCTTGGGAAACAGCGGGCCCTCATCTGAATACCAGTCCAGTAATAGTTTCAACTCTCATCAGTTACTCCAATAAAGGAGGAAAACGTGTTACAGTTGAAGTCTGACATTTGAAGATCCTTTTCCGACAATAAAAGAGAAATTGTGATCTACACATGCCTCTTTTTGGATCTCAATAGAAATGAAGAGGAAGAAAATCTAAAGATAGTTAGACCCAGGCAAGAGGAGAAGTGTTACCTTTTACAATCCCACATAGAATGCTTGGAAGATGAATTTGGCTGTTTGAGGTTTAACTTGAATGCCACTTTCATTGTGAAACGATTATTAAACATCATCGTACCCAAGCATCCTGGAAACACCAAAACCGAAAACAAAGTCCCTGCTTTCCAGAAAAGCATTCTTGTAAACAACTACAACATGCAGAGACTAGTCAGATGGTTCACACAGTAAGTACTACAGAAGTTCTTTTTACCTTCTTTCCTTCTC
The DNA here is from genome assembly GCF_020740605.2 of Lemur catta. Taxonomy (NCBI): domain Eukaryota; kingdom Metazoa; phylum Chordata; class Mammalia; order Primates; family Lemuridae; genus Lemur; species Lemur catta. Next base: position 9,974,577 of record NC_059135.1, read on the forward strand.
TTTGTTCACGTTCAATTTTATAAAATGTGTGTGTGTATGTGTGTGTGTGTCTGTGTAGGTGTGTACAAATTTGACTTTTCTTATGAGGAAATACTAGCTCTCAATAAAAAAGTGTCCATGTAGAATTATAGCAGAAGCATACATAGTATAGTACATGAATCCATTGCTTCAAACTGGAAACTTTCATCAGAAGACCCACCAAGCACAAAAGCAATTTTCTAGCAGGGCTCTGTCAAAGTTCATTGGTCAGAATAGGTTGTATCTGAGAGTTGTGTTACTCATCTGTCTTTCTTATTGTAAAACTACAGACTTCAACCCCGATGAAATTATACCTTTCTTGCTGGTTGATCTTTTAATGATGTACACAAGTGGCTGAGGAGTTATCAAGAGAGATTGCTAAAATAATTTAGGGCAATTTCCTGCAAGAGATGCATTCCCACATGGTATTTTGCCACGGTGTTTTTGATACAGTTAAATATTAAAATTATGTCTAATATTCAAAACTTTACTTTAGCTAGATATCTAAAAAGAAAACAAGACACCTCAAATTTGAAATTTCTTTGAGTTATACCAAGGCTTTCTTTGACATATTTCCAAAATCAGAAAATATTAGAGGTAGAAGAGATGAGCGGGGCTAGGTAAAGTCATAACATGTAACCAGAATGTTTGTACCTCCATAATATCCTGAAATAAAAAATAAAATAAAAATGAACTCAGGCCCAGGTTGAAATATTGCCTAGAACACTTCATTGGTCTTGCCTCAAGTTGCTTTCAGCTGGTACCATTTCAGAAATGGCAAAGCTGAATTTATGCAAAAGAGAATATATACTATAAAGTTCACGTAGCAAATTAGAGGAGTTAATGAATGCTTCAATCTTCCTTTCCTCTAAATTGGTCTAAAAATTATTCAGTTTGAAAGAAGTTAAACTTCAGATGTTATTTTAAAGCTACAAATACGTAGAGGATTAAATTAGCAACCATTGAACAAATATTTGAGTGTCTCCCACGGAAAGGTATTGGATGATGTGTTCAAGGCCCAGGACTAGCAAGGAGTCCAGTAGCTCCACAGCTGAAGCAAACTAGAGTTAATACGCCCATAAAGTGTAAGACTTACCAGCCAGGCCGAGGAAAAACAAATGCTGCTAACCGCCCCGATCTCGGGCATCGCCTTGATTTGGCTAGACCTGCTGCAAATACATCTGACGGCATTACGCAGAGATGGCATCTTCTATATCCGTGCTGTCCAGTACAGTGGCCACTAGTTACCTATGGCTATTGAGTAACTGAAGTGTGGCTAGTGTAACTGAAGAACTGAAGTTTTAATTTCACTTATTAATTTGATGTTACTAATACAGCGTGGACACAAGAGTTGATGAATTTACTTAACCTGAAAATAATGTTTGGAAGCAGATGCTTTTGTTTCAAAGTCAAATCGATTCCTCTAAAAATGATTTACCAGGCCTGTTAATGTGGATGTGGCTATTAAAGGGAAATGATTATTTGGTACTCAATTTAGTTGTTGGACAGCTTTCAAAGATGGTTGGAACAACTTGGACATGTGACTTTAATTTTTCAGTTGGAAATTTTATGAACTATAAATACAAATTCAGTATTTCCAATGAAAATTTAATGTCTGAATAAAGATGAACCTGCCTTCATTGCCACTCTACTATAAAAATGTTCTTATTCTAATTTGTCTCAGGAGAGAGGGTGGTGGCAAGTTGGTGCTGTGGAAGTCTCTGTCAGGCAAACCTTCCTTACAAGGTGTTGACAGCTTACACGGCGGGGGCTGGCAAAGGCAGAAGCATGGAGGGTCACTGGCAACGCTCTGGGGAGGCCCTGACCTTGGGACAGCCTGTATTCCCTTTCCCAGTCAAGCCACCGTTCTTTGAAGCTGTGCAGATCTGGGCCGTGCTGGGGACAGCAGTAGCCAGTGGTGTTTATCTGACCAGAGAATGGGTCCAGGAACTCCATTCCTGATTTGATGCAGAACTTAGCCAGGCTCATTGCAAACTGACTTTTTAACAGTCTATAGAAAATAGCAGAATAGATCATGACCAGATTTTGCACAATTAAATACAGAAATTTATTTTTTCAGCCAGTTGGAATTTTAGTAGGGACACAATTCAACCCATAACATCTGGGATATAGGGGAGAAGGAAAGATTGGGCCAGAATGCAGATTAGGATCAGCTCACAAATACATTAGAACACAAGAATGTGAAACTTGAATTTCTTAAGTGGTAGACTATATGAACCCCTGTCATGACATACTTCACCTCATTGAACTATTCAAACTTGAAGGTTAAATCTGCTAACATGATTCCTTTACAAATAAATTATCTATGTATGGTATAATGTATTATACATTTTCAGCAACCAAACTTCCCTGTAAAGAAACTTGTTTTAAATATATATATTTGCATTCTTCTATCCTCTTCTTTCAAACCAAATCTAAAAGGAAGACCATATAGATATTTAAAATACTGTCTGAAACAAAATTTTTACAGGCAGCCAATCCTACAAAAAAGTTTTGATTGAAAATTGTGAGCATGAGCTCCAATGCTTGAGAAAGCAGCTGATGCTATTCTAAATACAGGCCACCTGCTTTTCCCAGGGGAGTCAGTAAAACCTGAGTGAGTGACTCAGAGAAAGGCCCTCAGAAAGGCAAGGAGCTGCCTTGCACTCTTCAGGAAGGGCAGCTCCTGCAAGATTGTCTTTCGTATCACACAAGGCAGCGCCGATTCCAACCTTGCAATGGCACATTCTTAGTGGCAGAAGAGAAGAGCAAGGACAACTGTCAACTGTTCCACAAGCATTGGACTAGTGATTGTTTCTTCAAGTGTATTATATCATATTTTTCTGTTATTATTAATACATTTCCCTCTTATAGACAAGGAAACACAAATTCAGAAAGGTGAAATGGCTTATTCATAAATAATAGAATGATGTCTTATTCCAAAGTCCATACTCTTTGCCACACACCACGGTAGGTGAGTTTTTTCTCCCACTATCGGGAATGTCAAGATGTCACCAGCCTTTGTTTGAACTCTGCCCTCTGTAGGACAGGCCACGACCAAGGATCTTCTTAAGGACAAGCCTTGGTGGAAAATCTCTCATCCTGCACAGAAACAGCAATGTATTAGGTTGAACCATATGAAATTACTTATTGTAGATCAAAATCTGTCGAAATTGGCAACTTCATAGGATTCAAAATAATTGCCTATCGTGGTAATAACCCAAGAGCATTGTAACAGTTAATCTACCATCTGTTGGAGATTTTCTGGCCTAGAAAAGAGTTTACACGTCCTTTTGCCTCAGGCACACCTAGAAAACAAGTCTCCTCTTGCCTGGGGAAAAATGCCCGGCCTCATCCTCCACTCCAGGAATATACACTCCTCAGGGCAAGCAGGAAAAAATCATACGTGAATTAGGCATAAATTCAGGCATTCCCCCCACAAGGGAGTGTGTACTAGAAATACCGGCAGGTAACAAAGTGTGTAGGTAAAGAAAGCCAGGAACCACCAGAGTTCCCAGGGGTCCTCACATTTGCATAAGTCAACACCTGGAACGCTGAAGGTCAGCAGGCTGGAGGTGCCCCAGTGACCGGTTTATTCTAAAGGGGCACTGGCTTCTTTGATTGGCACTATAAGCAATTACAATTCAAATTTGGGGGCATCTGTCTACTCCTCCAATACCTGTGAATCACTGAAATTCGAATACCGGGGAATATTTCCACCTTCAAGATGTTTTTAATGTGTTAATAAATTCTTTCTAATTTTTCTAATGAAATTGGAAAAGTACCTCATATCAAGTACTGGGAGGAGGGTTTCAAGAAGAATTTTTAAAATCCACTCAATTCAAGCTATTTACATTTTCTTCTTCCCCACCCACAATGATTTCCATGGCTGTGCGGGCTGGAAGAGGCATCCTGACTAATTAGAAATTCAGAACTTTGCAAAGGGGAAAAGGTACCAAAAAACTGTGCTGATTCAGAGTCAGGGCCACGACATGTTTATTAAGATAAACTAAAATTTTATTCACATCCATGGATACATAAGAATTCAAGAGAGATAAGTACTCAAACTATTCACGGCATTTCTTTCAGCCCCCTTTGGTTTCCCAGAAAAACAGTAAATTGGAAGGTTTATATCTATTGCAAGGATGCTCCAAACTGTACATATTAATATTAATGAAAAAATTTGCCTTGAATGTGCAAACTCTTTCATAGCTCTTAAACCCATTAAATCTAAGTCATTGAAACATGGTACACAAACAATATTAGCTGCCATTAGTAGGAGGCATACTATGTATCAGGCTCTTCATGTATCTATTAATTTATTTAATCATCACAAATTGCCCCCCATATTATTAGTAGTACCATTTTATAAATGAGAAAACTGAGTCATGGAGTGTTTAATTCTCAAGGTCCCAGAGCCAAGTGGTGGCACAGGATACTAAGACAGACATTCTGAGTCTAGAGTCCATATTTTCAATACCAAAATACTGTCACTCAAGAGAAACTGGCTATCGTGGCGGCCACCCCTCCCCCCAAATAAGGACCATTATGACAGTTTGATGTCAACAAAGCACCTTCACTTGTTCCAGGAAATGGCCACCACGGAAAACCTTCCACGCATAACACTGAGCAATCCTTCCTCTTTTGAAATGTCCCCAAACTGCATGCTTGCCCCCTTGCAGACAATCAAGAACCGCCAAATGTACCTGAAGACCAATCGGAAAGTCTCCCTGCTTCCTTCCTATCTCAATAGGACCTTTGTCAATAAGAGACCATCCAGCATTTCCTCTTCCAACTCAATAAAACTGACTGAACCTCTGAGCTCCTGCTGAAAGGAAAGGGACATCACATACCTTCCCTTGCTACAAGTTTATGAATAAGCAGCCTTTCTTAATCTGGTCTCAGACTTAACTTTTATCTTTGACAACCAAACACAAATCAGTTGGACCCTTTAGGTTTACAGGTAGGTAAAAATAATACAATCCAAAGTATTCACAATTCCTTAGATTCTCAATCCATTGAAAACACAATAAACTTTAATAAAACAAAAATAATCTATGTTACACTCTGGTCAGATACTAATATGAAAAGACATAATTGAGTGTTGGACTCCTTGATAGATTGTGTCATTATAAAATAAATGATCATGATATGGTTTCCAACAGAGGGGCCTATAAAGAAAAATGGAACTATCCTATTCACCTACTGGTCTGTGTCCTCACAGATAGGTGGGAAAATGTCTCTACAGTGCACCAGGATTAATGAGGCACATCACATGCCCTAGATCTGCCAAGATGGTCCTAAGCTTTAAACTATAGCACAATCTGAGCACTGTTATATCCCCACATGAACCTGATCTGTAAGGGGCATTGAATATAAAGTTTTTATACTCTTCATTTTTAGCTGTAAGAAAAGCAGGAAATTATCTGTCTAAAGATAAACACTGCCACCTGCTGATTGAAGAGAACAAATACAAGTGTGCAAGGTTATGCACTTTTAAAACATTTTTCTAGTTCTCATTAGTGAGAGCAGTAGAAAGCATGCTCTTCATTGTTCAGTAAACCACATGAACATCTGACTTATGGAAATTACTTTGATTAAGATCCCATGGTCCCAAGAAAATAGTAGCAAAGGCAACTTTGTTCAAAGTGTTGCATCCAACATTTTCCAAAAAGTAAAACAAATAGCAGTCCGTGACTTCACTGTATGTATAGCTTCCATACAATTGTTCTGGAATTCCCATCTCTTGCATACTCACAAATAGGCATAAACTCATTTTTTTTTTTTTTTTGAGACAGAGTCTCACTCTGCTGCCCAGGCTACAGTGCTGTGGTGTCAGCCTAGCTCACAGCAACCTCAAACTCCTGGGCTCAAGCAATCTTCTTGCCTCAGCCTCCCAGGTAGCTGGGACTACAAGCATGCACCACCATGCCCGGCTAATTTTTTCTATATATATTTTTAGCCGTCCAGATGATTTCTTTCTATTTTTAGTAGAGACGGGGTCTCGCTCTTGCTCAGGCTGGTCTCGAACTCCTGACCTCGAGCAATCCTCCCGCCTTGGCCTCCCAAAGTCCTAGGATTACAGGCGTGAGCCACCGTGCCCGGCCGATAAACTCATTTTTAAGCTTCCAGATAATACAACCTGAAACTCTAAACACAACAGGAAATTTAGGAGTAGAGAGAAACTGATAGTTTTACTCTGATGTGTATAGTTCAGGGGGCTCCACCACACAACTTTATAATTTCCCCTCCATATTCTAAGTCAATATCCATCCTGGGAATTTCTTATGAAAACCAAGGTGTTCCAGAAGAAAGAGGAGGAGAGGAAAGTGGGGGAAGGTAGCAAAAAATGGGGTAAAAGACTCAAAGTTACACCAATTCCTAAACATGTGCTGTCAGCTCTAAATCCCTACTTCGTTCCTCTTATAGAATGAACTAATTTATGCAAAAATCTTGTAAATTGTATAATACACAAATATTTGGCTTTTTTTCTGTTTATATTAGAAAGAAGTAATCTGACAGGGCAGAAGGAAACTAGGGCAATTAATTAGAAGATGGTTTCAGCTTCTTTTTGTAGTGCAAGGGTGATAATGAGATTATAGATTACAGATTAAAACGGCAATAAGACTTAATAGCATTTATTTTTCAATTGAGGAAACTGTTTGTGATTTGGTGGATTAGAGAAAATAAAGGAAAAAAGTGAATGATGATGCCATTGTTAGCAGGAATAGCAGTGCTAAGACGATAAAGAAAATGGGAAGAATTGGGAGGGTAGTAAGTAGTTCTCTTTTGAACTTGATGGAAATAAGAGATGACAAGATATTTCCTTGACATAAGGTTGCCACAAACCTTCAATTTGTAAAAAAAGACAAAATAAAAACCATAGTATCTGAAAAACACAATAAGGTGAAGCACAATAAAACAAGATATGCCTGTATAAAGATATATATAATGCAGTATTATTTAGCCTTGAAGAAGAAGAAAATTCTGTCATTTGCAACAACGTGGATGAATCTGGAGGACATTATGCTAAATGAAATAAGCCAGACACAGAAAGACAAATATTGCATGATCTCACTTACATGTAGAATCCAATAAAGTAGAACTCAACAGACACACAGTGAAGGGTGGTTACCAGGGGTGAGGGGGTGGGGAAATGAGAAGATGTTGGTCAAAGTGTACAAACTTGCAGTTATGAGATGAATTAGTTTTGGAGACTAATTGGATGAATTAGTTTTGGAGACTACAGCATGATAGCAATAGTTAATAGTGATTTGCTAAGAGAGTAGATCTTAAGTATTCTCTCCACAGTAACGAAAAAGGTGACGGTGTGAGGTGACGGATTTGTTAATTACTAGTCTGATTGTAGTTATCACTTTACAATGAACATTTATATCACAATAGCAGGTTGTGTACCTGGAATTTATGCAACTTCTATTTGTCAGCTTACTTAGTAAGGGTGAAAAACTAACAAAATTTAAATTATTTGCTTAAAAAAAGTAGCCAAATTGTGGCAAAGTTTTCTCTAATCCAAGCTCTCATTGGCTTCGCTGTCTTACAACTTCCTCCTTCCAACAGCCACATCAAAGTTTTTACTTATTTTGTTTTGAGTTTATTTTCTCTTCTTGAAGGTAAACATCCATAGGTGATCGAAGATGTAATTCTCACCTCAATTCATCCTACTGGTACATCTGATACTCTCCTGTCATAATTAAATCTTTATTACTTAAGAACATAGTGTAATGGAGACAGAATCTTTGTGTTCTAAAACCAGCTTCACCACCTAACAGCTGGATGCCTTGGCAGATTATTTAACTTCTCTGTGACTCACCTTGCTTATTTTTAAATCAGGGCTTTTATCTACTTTGTAACAGTTGCTAAGAGGGTTAAATGAGATGATCTACGTAAAGTGATTGTGCATTGTTGGTACATAGTAAGCACTCAATCATGTTGTCTACTACTTGCATTATTTTAGAAAATGCGTTCTAGACTAGTTCTAGAGATCTGCTGTACAGCATAGTGCCTATAGTTCTCAATACGGTATAGAGCAGTTTAAAATATGTCAAGAGGATAGAGCTCACATAAAGTGTTCTTACCACAAACAACAAAATAACATAAGGAAATTGTTGAGGGTGATAGATATATTTAGGATCTTATTATGATGATGGTATCACAGGTACATACATATATCCAAATTCATGAAAATGTATCATTAAATATGTGCAATTTTTGTATATTAATTGCATCTCAATAAAGTTTTTCTAAAAGAAAATGATTTCATAAGATTCTCATGTATTCTCTTGCTCTGGATTCCAGCATCATTAGTGTTTGCTTGTGTTTTATCTTTTAAAATTAATTTTTTATATGTATTTGTGCACTTTTACAAAGAATAAGCTTTTTTAAATCTTTTTTAAAAATATTTCAGCAGTACTCAGCCTGGTGTTTGATCGTTTTTCTCTCTTACTTCAATTGTTTTCCACCCAAATTTTCAAATTCAGTAGTATGAATGTCTATTTTGCTTAACTTTTCCTTAAAAAGTTCAACATTTTTTCAGCCAACTATCGATCCAACATATATGTACTATTAAATAAGAACCAATTTGTTTTCCTTGTATCACCCTAAAAACATACATTATAAATACAGATGTAAAATTCACAAGTAATTTCCTCCAAAAACTTTATTCAGTAGAAACTAGAACAATAGCCTTCAAGGTAGAATCTAAGAAACACATTATTAAATCACTCTGGTTTCATTTATCAGCATCCTAATGCTATTAAAAAATAAGAAACAACTAAAGTAAATAGTGGCATTAGCCAAACACAATGCTGTTTCCTGTCATCCCCATCAAATAACATCAAGAAATGGTAAAACTTCATCAATTTTAATGATCATATCTGTGAAGTTAGGACAGAGTTGATAAACACTTGACTTGTAGAAAAGAGAAAATATATGAAATAGTAAAATAGCTTGCTCTCTGTGAAGCGCAAGCTCTTGATCGCTGTTGCCGCAGGTTTGCTCAGACCAGCTTCCTTCAGTCAGCGCCATATTCTACAGGTATTATCCTTGCTGCCTAATAAAACACATATCAAAGAGTCATTTTTCTGTTCAATTTATTCACTTCACTCTCTCTTTTTGCAAGTTGACATTTCCTGGGTGTGCTAAACGCACCAGATTCTCAGTGCCTGGCTAGCAAAACCCAAAGCAGTTCATGTATTTTTGAAGTAAGGGTTTTTGGTTTTTTCCATGATATTAGCCAGTCGTAAAGTGAGCAGGGTTCACATTCTGCTCACACCAGCAAGAGTCAAGGCATCTTAGGACTGAAGAGCATCTGAGAGTCCAGCCACTTCAGCCATCCCTCTGCCCTCTCCTCCAACATCACTGCCCAGTGGAAATACAGGGACTCCGAACATCCCCAGGTGTGGGTGCCAAGCTAAGCGGAGGACATTCTACTTCGACAGGTTTTCCTCATGGGCAATAGGTACTACTGGTCCTTTCGCCCGTCGGGACCAGGCATATAACATAAATATAAGAAGAGTGAGGGTTATAGGAATTGGGAAAGCCTGTACAAACTGCACATCCCCCAAAAAGACGCCTCATATTTTTAAGAATGTAAAGACCATGCCAGCCACTTTTATGCCAGTTTATAATTCTAAACCCAGGGTGGGGGGAAGGGCGTTATACGTAACCTAAACTTTTATACCCCCATAATATGCTGAAATAAAAAAAAAAATCTAAACCCAACCTCAGGCAGCCCACTAAAAACTGTCTGCGGTTAATCACACTGAGTTCCAACCAGAAAATAGGGCAGATAGTTTTAAATAAAGCGATTGCTCTACTGATGGTGAGATAGAGGTGTCGCCCTGTTCTAATAGGCTCTGTGGTCCAGTGAGCTAGTATTTAACACTTTGGTGCTTTGAGATACACATTAAATCAATAATATCTTACAAGAACTCAGGAATTTAAGTGCCAGCACTAAAGCAGGGCACAGATAAACACTATTCCTTCCCCCTAGACTCTCCGGGGTCTCCTGTGAAAACGTGTTGAGGGAAAAGGTATTGCAGAGCCAGCCTCACGCACCAGGAACGGCTGGTCCCGCACGAAGCCAGCCCAGACTTCCTTTCTCCTCGCATGGCAGCAGCCCCCTGCAGGGGCGTCCTGTGCCCTCCATCACAGCCCCCACTTCCTTCCTCATCATGGGGAAGGCATTGATAGTGTGTCCACAATAAAATAATGTGGCTTATTATGGCAGTGCTTAGAAGTACCTACATCTTAGTGAACGTTTGAAAATCATAAGCCCAAAGAAAGTAACATGTGATTTTAGAACTTACCCATAATTAAGTAAAAGGGGAGGTATTTTAGGCAGCAAGGGGAAACAATTCTCAGCACCCCTGAGGTTATATGGCTAGGAAGCCTCCTATTCAGCCGATATGTAAAGCCAGCCGTGGGTGTGTGACATTTAACTTATTAGACCAGTTTGATAATTTTTAAATTAGCTCAACACAATGAGAATCACTGGTAACTAGGCAGATCCGGTCCTCTGTCCCGGCTTAGGGCATCCCTACCCCACACTACCGTAGCACCTGCTCTCTGCCAAGGCCTCCCCTAGAGGCACCATGCTAATATTATACCATAATCTTGTCACTTTTCCCCCCTTTCCATAATGTGAATTAACTTGTTCTCAATCCAGTTTTTATAAAACATTGGAATTAATTCGTTACAAATTGTTAGTGGTTGAAAAATGTTCAGTATATGTTCTTTCCCAAAGATATTAGTGCCTTAGCAGGGGACATCTAAAGAGAAAACAACTGAGCTCAAAGAATAAATCTTCTAATGGGCTAAAAAGCCAATTGTGGAGAACGCTGGTCCTGACTTGGTTACTAACGCTTACTGACGTCTGTTGAATATTAACCATTCAACTGATGAACGACATCTGGGGCAATGTAGTACCCAGTAAGGCAGGCCGCTAAACTGCTACCTCGTCTAGAGCAACTGAAATTCAGACTTCACAAAGCCTTACAGTCAATGGCAGAGCTCACTTCTGTGGGTCCTGATGCACCTAAATTTAATAACGGAAATTGAACAGCAGACCAAGGTGAGCCAGGGGCCAAGGCGGAGAGGTTGGAGTGAACTCCTTTTGGAAGTCAGCTTGGGGAATCCTAATAGCCAAAGAAAAACAAAAACTGAGTCTGTGGTACTCATCTCTCCCGTACCTGTAATGACTATGTTGCCTTTATAGTTGAAAGCACATGAAAAGATTTCATCGGTGTGCCCCTCAAGGATCTGGAGGCACTGGCCGGTCTGAGCATCCCAGATCCTAGCTGTTTTGTCAGAGCTGCCGGTTAGAAGACGGTTCCCCTGGGGGTTGAAAGAAATCTACAAAGGAGAAAGAAAAAAAAAATGATCACAGGTTTATGTAATGGTTCTCAATATATTTTTCATCAGCAAAAAGGGGGCATTACTGAGCACCTGTCACCTTCCCAGCCTGGTGTTTATTCTTACACAGAACAATTTCTTCATGATGGGAAAAACATCACAGGGACTAATACATGAAAGTTAAAATCCAGAGAGAAAGTTTAAGTGTCTGCTCCTCACAACTCTAAGAATAAAGACCAAGTCACCCTTATAAGTTGAGTATTTTCCACCCAGCTTCTTTCCAAAGACTCGTAATGCCCTTTTCTGTGCAGAGGCAGAGCCCTGGTGTGGATGAAAACACAAGTCAAGTTTTTTCTTATCGAAACCCTGATGTCATCTTTGTCATCAAAAACATGCAGATCAGCTTTCAAGCTGTGCCATAGGATCAGTGAACATCAGGACCAATAAGAAAGGATATTCTCATCTGTTGCTACCCAAAGTGTAGCATTTTCCATCAATGGAAAATGGGCTTGGGTGCCGCCCATGTGACAGGCATTGCCAATTGGTAATGGAATGGCAGTCAAAGGAATCATTTCCTCCATTCCTTTGGGTGTCACGCTTATATCCCTCTCTAGTCATCAGAAGACAACAATTTTGGCCACATCCTCCTCTATGACTGAAGATCTGAGGAGGGCAGGGCCATGTCTGTTTTGTGTCACTATGTCACCAGTGCCTGTGCAATGCTAGCACAGTGGATGATCTCTGGAAGTGTTTGCTGAATGCAAAAATGAGTGAATGAATACCTTAGCTTTGCACCCCACAGAAATGCCATCATTAGGTGGCAATTCAATAAATAATATATCCACTTAACAACCATAAAATTTAAGAACACAGGGTTTGAGACCTCTTTGTATTCACATGTCCATGAAAGCAGATGTGTACTTGTTGAGGGGATGTGACAGACCTGTCAACAGCTGCCGAGCCAGACGCTCAGACACGTGGTCAGGGCTCTGTCCTCAGCCTGCCTCCCAAGCCCCACTTTCCCACGCTCTCCTGCCATCCTTACGCCTCCTGGCCAATGAAGAGGGTGTGGGCTGCACTGCCATGGAGAGCAGCACTGACCAGCCAGAGGGCAAAGGCCACCAGCGGCAGGTGCAGAGGCAGGAGGGGCGAGAGTACAGCATGGGCAGTTCCAGGGTCTAGATGGAGCTTTCAGAGTCCTGAAACCATCAAGCTGATATTCTACAAGGAAGGAGCAAATCTGATCTCAGATATGAGACCATGAAATTGGGCTGAGCTGGGAGGTGAGAGCCACCAAGTCCCAGCTACACTACAATTTTCTGATGATACATCCCAAATCACTGACTGGGTGGCCCCGTTCCGTGAACAATCCTTTAGGAGGAGTTTATACAAAATCCTAAGCTACAGCTTTGCAGTTTTAAAATGGATAATTTTATACTTTAAGTGTTGAATATTTCCAGGAAATAATTCCCCAATTGCATCTAATTTACAGAACACGTGATACTTGCTGCACAGCATGATTTTTGCAAAATATCAACTTGTGTGTTTACGAGAACCAGGAAAAGCACTTCATAAGCTCCTGCAGTTGCTGTGTTAAGTATTTTCAGCTAACTAAACCTTTTGATGATGGTTGAGGAGAATGCTGCTTTATGCTTTTTAAAAAGGTTTTAGAACTCATTTATTATACTGAGCTTGAGGACACACTTAAAAATAAAGTTTTTATGTAAATGATTTCCAAAAAGGATAAGATAATTGAACAAACCTTAGTACCTCGGTTCCAATAGAGACCTATTTATACTAAACATGCTGTTTATTTTTGGAAAGTAAATAAACTGCTCGAAATATGAAAGCAACTCACCTTTGAAATTTCACCTTCATGGCCTTCCAATTTGGCAATGCATTTTCTTGTGGCTGCACTGAAAACTCTTGCTGTTCCTTTTTGAAAGGGGTGGGGATATATATAAATTCATCTTAAATACACAACTTTGTTTTTTTTTTTAATTTATTTCAGCTCTTCATGGGGGTACAAAAGCTCAGGTTATATACATTGTCCGTGTCCCACCCATCCCCCTGAGTCAGAGCCTCAGGCGTAAATACACAACTTTGGACCAAAGACCTTGGATTATCTAAATATCTATTTCTCTGAAACATGAGCTCTGTGTGAAGTTTGTCTGCTTGCTTGTGGTAAAAACCATCACTTAATACTTTAAATACAAGCTGGTCCCACTGCAGAAGAGGGTGAACAGAACCTCCTCTTTAGCCATGGGCTGATTAGAAGAGATAATGCATTCCAAGGTAGAAAAGGGGATGAGAAAAAAAGAATCCAGAAAGAAAAAAATGTTTTAAAGAGAAAAGGGGTGAATCAAAGAAAGTTTCAAGAGGGAGGTGATGAATCAGCAGCAAGACCAGAATGCTGCAACAGGTATGAGTCTGAGTTTGTGGGAGGTGCACAGGCATTCCTCCGAAGGAACATCAGCCACTACTCCATGTGCAAAGAAGAGGCTCTGGAGTGGGTTTCCACATAAGGAGCTAATAGAATGTTTCGTCCCCTCTGTGTCACCAGTCCCCAGAAGTGACAGGCACATAGTAGACAATAAATAGATGTAGGATAGATGGATGGATGGATGGATGGATGGATGGATGAATTAATAGGTGGATAGATGGAAGTAGTTTTATGTGCATTTCTTTAGAAATAAGGAATGGAGGAGTTGAATAAGCACAGAAACAGAAAATTATCAGTAGTAAAATTTTTGTCAGAAGAAAAGTTACAATTTACCTGGCCAGATGATGGATGCTTCCTTATCTCAAATTTTCTTTAACTATTATTCATTTATCTGCCAATGGACACTTAGGTTGTTTCCTTATCTTGGATATATTACAAAGCTGTATTAATCAAAATAGTATTGGCATAAAAACAGACACGTAGACCAATGGAACAGAATAGAAAGCCCAGAAATACAGTCATACATATATCATCAACTAATCTTTGACAAGAGCACTGAAAACATACAATGAGGAAAGAAAAGTCTATTCAATAAATGGTGCTGGGAAAACTGAGTATCCACATGCAAAGGAAAGAAATTGGACCCCTGTCTTATACCGTGTATAAAAATTAACTCAAAATGAATTAAAGATTGAAATATAAGATCTGAAACCACAGAATTCCTAGAGAAAATACAGGGGAAAAGTTCCTTGACGTTGGTCTGGCAATGATTTTTTGGATATGACACCAAAAGCACAGGCAGAAAAAGCAAAGGTAAACAAATGAGACTACACAAAACTAAAAAGCTTCTGCATAGCAAAGGAAATAATCAACAAAATGAAAACGCAACCTATGAAATGGGAGAATATGTTTGAAAATCATATATGTGATAAGGGGTTAATATTCAAAATATGTATCACACAACCCAATAGCAAAAAAAAAAAAAAAACAACCCCAAAACCAACCAAACAGAAAACCAAATAAATCAATTAAAAATGGTCAAAGGACCTGAATAGGCATTTTTCCAAAGATCTACAAATGGCCAACAGATATATGAAAAGGTACTCAACATCACTGATCATCAGAGAAATATCAAATGTTAGCATATATGGTCATCACATAAATGATGTGGACATAGGGTAGTGTCATGCATAGTCATGAGGGAGATGACACAGACACAGCTTAGTGTCATACTTAGTCTTCAGAGAGATGACACAAACATAGTTGAGGGTCAAATGAAACCACCAGGGAGATGATGCAGTTATAGTGTGATCATCAAGATGACCTAGATACAGTGTCATATGCTGTTGACAAGAGATGATGCAGACATAGTTCAGAATCAAGGGGATGAGGATACATAGTGTAGCACCAAACACGATCATCAATGAGATGATCCAGATGTAGATGTGGACTGAATTCCAACACCAGCTTTCCTGGTTCTCTAGCTTACAGATGACATATGGTGAGATTTCTCAGCTTCCATAATCACATGACCCAAATCCCATAATAAATCCCTCCTTGTATATCTTTATATATCCTATTGGTTCTGTTTTTCTGGAGAATCCTGACTAATACAAGCATCATAGATGGTTGTCAGGGAGATGATGTGAGCATCCTGCACCATCTAAATGGAAGTCAATGAGATAACATACTGTTATCACCACACAAGGTTATCGAGCTGTCACACAGACATGCTCAGAGTGGAGATGATGCATAATATAGCATCATATATAGTTCTCAAGGATATGACAAAACACAGTACAGTGTCATAAGCAGATTTCAAAGAGATGATCCAGATATAATGTAGAATCATACACTTTTCTAAAGGAGATGATGCCGACATACTGAGCCCTGCAGACGTGTTCGTTAGGGAGATGAAGTAGAAATATTATAACATCATATACAGATTTCTAAGAAATTACTCAGTCATGGGATAGTATCGTACATGGTTATAAAGAATTGAATAAAGATATAGTATAGCATCCTACATGATTATAAAGGGGATGACAAAATGTAAATTAAAATATAGTATCAGATATATGACATAGATACAATGGAATATCATACATGGTCATTGAGGAATAACATAGACTTGGTGTAGTTTCATACATGGTCACCAGGTATATAATACAAATGTCATGTAGCATTATCTGTGGTCTTCAGGAAGATGACACATAGCACTGAATCATACTGTGTTATCAAAGTGATGACTCAGAAATCAGTATCACACATGGTGTGTGATGTCATGAGATGATGTAGGCTTAGTGTAGTATCATATACCCTTGCCAAGGAGACAGATGATGCAAACGTAGTACAGTATCACATGGTTATCAAGGACATGGTGTAGAGATAGTGTAGTGTCGAACAGGGAGTGGTCAGGGAGGTAACATAGAAATTGGGTAGTGTTAACACGTTTGTCAGGAATATGCTGCAGACAAAGGGTAGCATCATAAATATTTGTCAGGGAAATAGCACAGACATAATGAATCATCATATGTGGTTGTCAAGAGATGATATATAGTATAACATCATACATGGTTGTCGTGGAGATGAATTGTTGTTTAGTTTCATTAATGTTACCCAGGACATGATGTACACATAATACATCAATACAGATGGTTGTCAATGAGACGATACAGACATCATATAGCACTGCATGTGGCTTTCAATGAGATGACACAGACACAAGGTAGCATACGTATTTTTCAACAAGATGACTCATACATGGTAATCAAGAATATGATGCTGACATAGTATATGTAATAAGTGGCAATTAGATATAGCATAACATCATATATGGTCTTTAAGATGATGCAAGTATAGTGTATTACAACCCATAGTAATCAACAAGATGATGCAGACAGTGTTGCACCTACCTGGTCATCAGGGAAATGGCAAATACATAATGTAGTCTCTTATTTGGTGATCAGAATATGGGATAGACATAGAATAATATCATGCATTGTCATCAAAGAGATAACACAGACACTATAATGTCATAAGTAGTTATCAAGGATATGATGTAGATATTGCTTAGCATCAAACATGATTTTAAAGGAGTAAATGGAAACGGTGTAGCATAATACATGACTTTCAAGGAGATGATGATACAATGTATAACAGAATAATACATGGTCCTTGAGGGGATGAGACAGACACAATATAATGTCACACATGGTCAACAGGGAGATGATAGAGATGGTGTAGCATCACATGTGACCTTCACAGAATTGAGGCACACCTAGTTTAGCACCCTGTACAGTTATCAATAAGATGACACAGACATGGTATAGAATCATAAGTGGTAACTGAAAAGATGATGTATAGCATAGCATCATGTATGTTTATCACAAAGATTTGGCAGACACAGTGGAGCAGGACATGGAGTTATAAAGGAGATCATGGCACCATTAATGGCAGTCAAGTTGATAAGGCCAAGACAGTATAGTACCATACATGACAGTTGACTTTTGAACAACACGGATGTGAGCGGTGCAGATTCACTAATACGTGGATTTTTTTCTGCTTCTCCCACCCCATAGACAGCAAGACCAACTCCTCCTGCCCCTCCTCCTCCTCCTCCTTAGTCTACTTAACATCAAGATGACAAGAATGAAGGCTTTTATGATGATTCCCTTCCACTTAATGAATAGCTAACATTTTTTCTTCCTTATGATTTTCTTAATAATATCGTCTTGCTCTGGCTCACTTTATTGTAAGAATATAGTATATGATACATGTACTTAATAACATACAAAATATATGTCAATTGATTATTTGTGTTATCAGTGAGGCATCCTAGTCAGCAGTAGGCTATTAGTAGTTAAGCTTTGGGGGAGTCAAAACTTATATGTAGACTTTCAACTGCACGGGAGGTTCGTTTCCCTAAGCCCCCCATATTGTTTGAAGGTCAATGGTAGTTATTAAGGAGATGACACAAAAACCCACATATATATTTACAGATGGTTACCAAGGAGGTGACACAGACTTTGTATAACATCACACATAGTTATCAAGAATATGATATGGACATACTATAGTGACATATATGGTCACCATAGAGATGAGGCAGTTTCCATCATATCTGGTCATCAGGGAGATGAAGCATAGTGAAGAATCATGCATGTGTACTAAGCAAAGCACAAATCCCTCTATAAATTAAATGTTGAACAGATTACCTACCATCTGCTGAAGCAGTTGCAATAAGCTTTCCAGCATAATCAAAGCAGCTATCTAGTATTTCATCATCATGTCCTGTTAAAGTTGCCATACATTTTCCATTTGTAGCATCCCATAGCTGTAATTTTAAAACAAACAAACAAACAAAAAACAAAAAAAAACTATGATTTTCTGTCTAAAGTATGAAGAAGGCCAGTAGTCTTCATGACATACTTATGGCTGGCTAAAAAACCGTGCTGTATCCATTGCTTGTATAATTCTCGAAGGTTCAGTGTTATCTTGATTCATTACCAGAGACCACAGTCAACTCCTATAGCAAGGCACACTTTGGTCACAGAGAAGACCAACATTGCACATTTAGAATCTGCTGCTACATTAAGAAAAGAAAAAAACCTCTCAAAGTGTATGCTTTACTGGTTGGAGTGGATGTGTCCTCTTTTTATAGGAAGGACATCAAATGATAAGGAGCTTGATCTAAAACTACAATGCCAGAAAATGAAAAGTACATGGTAAGATTATAATACATTTGGTATATAAGCAAATGATAATTCCAGAATATACACTCTTAGTAAATAGTTTTTAAAGTGCAAAAACCAGGGGCAGGGTAGACACTGTATTTGAGGCTCCTCGAGGGTTACTCTAACCAAAGTTTAATAAATGAATAGTAGAACATTAAACAAAAATAATCTGTCTTTTCAAATAAAATCTTTAATACATTTGAAGCAATTAAAATTGCTTTACTATCTCATAATTTCTTCAAACTTAGAAAATCTAAAACTTGAAATAAAAATATTACCAATTATTATTCATAAATTAATACTTTAATCACCTTTGAAATGTGTTAATGTTACAACAAATATGTGACACAGTAAAGACTATAGACACAACATAAAGCAAAGATGTTTCTTGAGCTCACCTTGCAGGTTTTGTCCATAGAGCCAGTTAATATTAGAGAGCAATCCCAATTGAATAAGGCACTGCTAATCTCAGCACAATGACCAATTAAAGTATACACCTTCCTACAAAATGGAAATAATTGAAACTAGTGAAAGAATTCTTACTTTGGTATATGCACACAACTAATGAGGCCAAGCCCATCTGTGTAAACTAATCTAAATTTTGCTCTTCACAAAATAATACATTTGATGACAAAACAAAAATGGATCTGCTACAGCTCAAAAGGAAGCTACTAATAATTTCATTTCAACAGAAAGGAGCTTAAATTTTGAACAGTCAATATAACATTACTTAAGGCAACACTTCAAAAAGGAATGGGTAACAAATAGTAAAGGCAGTCTAAAATTCTAGAAATATTGTCATACCAGGTGAGTGGACCTTTGGTTGTTCAGAAACTACAAGTGAAACGATGGAAAAGCCCTTCCTTCTCCCTCATTTCTCGTTGCACACATCTTGGTCAGTAGCCCTGATAATTAGCCCTTCCATCAAAATGCAGGCAAATCCACGAGTGGAGTTTTCCAAGACAAATATGCTAATTTAGTTAACTTCTTAGCAACTAGGACCAAAAATCATTAGGAAGGAAATTGAAGTTCTTGGACTAAATTAAATTTGGGAAATTAACTATGAGTTTTATTTATTCATGGTATTCATGCCTGCCATAATGAGAAGCCACTGAAATTTGATTATATAGGACATAGAATAAATAACAGCTATATAACCAGGCAGGTGCTAACATTCTCCTTTGTATTGCTATTTGGCATTACTTGCTCAGAATGCTGAGAAAGTACATATTTTGTAAATCAGAAATATCATTAAAGAATGAATTAATTTATGTTTTTAATGTATCCTATTCCTATGGAATCCAAAGCACAATTAATAGATATAAGATTAAACTAAAAAATAATAGAATGTCTTCTTAACCCCCAATCCATGTTAAGAAAATTCTTCAGAATTAAGAATTACCTTCCGGTATCAGCATCCCACACTACAACCGTATGATCAAAAGACCCCGTGATGATTCTGTCTCCTGAGGTGTCAAATGACAAGGAGATGATTTCAGCAGAATGTCCCTAGAAAAAGAGCAGATATTGTCATGTATACCTGTAGACAAAACAACTTCTGCAAGTATACCATATCAAAGTATAACAGGAGGTGCTGGAGAAGGCCAAGCTCTAGGACAGGAGCTCAGTGGCTGTCGGGTGGGGGTGGGGAGTGTCTGCAAATAGGCATCAGGTTGCTTTTGGGGTGATGGAAATGTTCTGAAACTAGATTTTGGAGATGGCTGCATAATTCTGTAAGCTTACTAAAAATCATTGACTTACACACTTAAAGCCAATTCACTTTAATTCATTAATGCTGTTTTAGGACTGCAAACTAGTACAATCTCTACGGAAAGTAATATGGAGATACTTCAAAGAGCTACAAGTAAAACTACCATTTATTTGATCTAGCAATCCCACTATTGGGCATCTACCCAAAGGACAAAAAGACATTCTATAAAAAAGACATTTGCACTAGAATGTTTACACCAGCACAATTCACAATCGCAAAGATGTAGAAACAACCCAAGTCACCATCAATACATGAATGGATTAATGAAATGTGGTATACGTATACCATGGAGTTCAACTCAGCCACAAAAAACAATGGTGATCTAGCACCTCTTGTATTATCCTGGATGGAGCTAGAGCCTGTTCTACTAAGTGAAGTATCACAAGAATGGAAAAACAAGTACCACATGTACTCACCATCAAATTGGTATTGATTGATCAACACTTACGTGCACTTATAGTATAACATTCATCAGGTGTCAGGCAGGTGGGAGAGGGGCAGAGGGGATGGGTATATTCACACCTAATGGGTGCAGTGCACACTGTCTGGGGGATGGACACGCTTGAAGCTCTGACTTGGGTGGGGCAAAGGCAATATATGTAACCTAAATATTTGAACCCCCATAATATTCTGAAATTTAAAAAGAAGAATAAAGAACAGATCAAATTAATTCACACTAAAAAGAAAAGAAAAAAGAAGAGGGCATGTTTGGGGGACATTAGGGGGCTGCTTTCACCTTGTATTGGAAACACCAAAAAGAGCTGTGTACTTCGTGGGCTAAAAAGAGATGATGTGCAAAAGAAAACAGTGTATAAAGTAAAATTAATTACACTTAAAAAGAAAATTCTGAAGATGATTTGAAATGAAATAGACTAATAAACTTTCACCTGGTTACAGTCTAGTGGGGAAGAATCAAACTGTGCGGGACTATGGGAAGAGACCCGGCTCTACGATAGATTCGGGAATCTGATAAAGGGATCCTGCTTGGACTACGTATATCCCCGTTTCCCCAATTACTTTAGTAAACTAACACAATTATATTTTTAAATAATACAAAGAATTAGAAAAATTCATTTACGAATTGATTTTCTGGTTGATTCCAAATGAAATGAAATGTAGCTAAACGTTAGAATTCTGAATACACATAACAAAGGTACTGCCTGATGGCAGACAGGTGTGCAGAGCAGGACTCATGTCATCAAATGCTGTTAGGCATGGCAGTAAAAGGCATGATTTTAGTTGAAACTGTGGGCATTAACAGGGGTTTTGCCTGAAAGAAGAGGTGGTCATAATGATCAGAAATGCTAAGAACTGAAAACATAAAGATTATACTTATATTAATAATGCTAGCTGGTCAGATTTAAGAAATTTCAAACTGGTGATTTTTTTTTCTTTTTTAGCCCATTTTTAACTTTCTTAGAAAAAGCTTCCTTGCACCCTTATAACCCTGACTCGAGCATTACAAAAATGATCCTTATAACCAAAAACATTTGTACCCCCGTAATACTTTGAAATAAAAGAAAAAGCTTACTTAGCAAAATAATCCTGTTTTTTAAAATTCATCTATAATTTTGAAAGGACAAGAAAACTGGATTTCCCATCCTGCCATTCCCTCGGATTACAACGTTGAATCGCCCCGTTTTTGTTGCCATAACTCAGGCTGGGGTAGAAGGAAGTGGGGGTGGCAGGTGACAGGGAGGTGCTGGACAGTGGTGATGACAGACAAGAGCACCTGCCCTCAGCATTCCCTCTGTGGATGGTGCCCTTTGGCCTTTCCCCTCCAGTCCACTTGCCCCTCATCACTTCAGACTTTGAGATGCAGGAGGGCTCTAGGGTGGGCAGGTACAGAAGAGAGTGTTCAGGGTCATCCCTTTAAGGAATCTCTGGCGTGGTTCTGCAGTTCTGCCTCTTCCAAAAAGTGCCAGCTTCCACCTATTTTCCCTTTAGCCAGATAGATGACGATCGGTTCTAAGCTATCGTTTGTGTGTTTTAGAGACTAAAATGAGTCAAAATAAAAAGCTTACCTGGCTTCCCGGCACCTCACGCAAGTCTTTGGGAACACCCAACCAACCAATTGGAACCCTCTCCCACCGCAGTTTGAAAACCAATAGCTCCAAAACATCTAATTTAGAGGTCATTTTGTAGCAAAAATACAAACAAAAATGAACACAAGTAATAGGCTTGTTAACATTATTAACATACTATTAAAGTGAACACCTCCTCTCCATTCTGAATGTTCCACAGTTTGGCTGTTGTGTCCATACTTCCAGTAGCCACCAACGTGCTTTGAGGGTTAAACGATAAACACACCTACATTAAATGAAGTGGAAGAAATTTTAGGATGAGAGTTTCAAATTGTTAGTCGTAGATGGAAAAGCTTTAAGGTGCAATCACCTTAGCAGATTCAGTTTAATTCTTTGTACAAGTACACAACAAAACTACAAATGTGAGTAACCTGCGATGCCCAGGGTGAATCCTCTCGAAAAGAGGCTGCTGTCCTCCCATGTCACCCAGCTCAGGCTGGGGGAGCACTGGCCCCCCCACTACCATCTCCAGACATAGAAGAACAAGAACAAAAGCAAAACCCATCTCCTATAAGCTTCACGCCATCTGGCTCTCATCCTCCCTGACTACTGCTGTCGTCAGTCCTCCCAATCACTCCCCCTGCTCATCAAAGACTTTGGCTACTGGCTCACAGTCTCAATGCCAAGCCCTGGGTGGCCTTCACATGGACAGTCTGTCCAGTGTCCCCAGACCCATGCCCCTGGGCTCCTTTCAGTAATCATTCCCATGGTCACACCCTGGACCTTGACATCACCTTCTCTGAAAGATTCACCACCAATCCATCAGTCTCCGGTTACAATTTCCTGATACTTTCCTTCCCACTCCCTTCCCCCAGAATATCTTCCATCTCTTGGAGACCCCTGTCTTTTCTCCTGGCCCAGCACCCCCATTCGACTGACACCACAGAAGCATCACTCTTCCAGCATCCTTGACACGCTTAGTTCCTGCTCTCAGATATGTCACCCATACAAATTCCTAATATGAACTTTTATCAAACCAGGATTTGATCCAATCATCTGCCTTCCCTGTATCATCACTTAGCCAAGATAGCTTAAGAAAAATACACCGAAGATGACTGGTGTTGCTCGTTCATGCCTCTGTGCTCAGTGGAGTCCTGAGCACAATTCCCTACTTTAAGATGCCCCCGGCTCAATACATTCTTCCATTCCCTGCTCTTGCCCCTACTTCCATCCTCACCCCTTCTCAGCAGATAACCTGGCTTCCTACTACTTCCCTGATAAACTCACCTGTCAGTGGGAACTTCCTCACCTGGACCTTCCTTTCCTCCCCTTCAGTCTCAAATGCAGAGGGGTCCCTTCCCGCACACTAAAACCCCCTTCTCTGCACTCCTGGAGAGATGTGCTCACTAACTCTGCCTTCCCTCTAGCCTAGATCCTTCCTGGTAGCCTATAAATATGCTTGAGTTTCTCCCACATAAACACAAATCCTCCCTGACTCTATGTGCCCCTTTTAACTACCTCTTTTTACCTTTACAACCAAATTCCTTGGGAAAACAGTCTACTATCGCTTTTTGCCCATCTTCCACTCACTCCTCAACTCTACAGAAACCACTGTGGCTAAATGTCCATCCAAGAGGCTTGGCCAGCCACCCCACGTAACTTGGCAACACCTGTGGTGTTGACTCCTTTGTTCTCCGTAGTTTGTTTCTTCTTGACAGCTTTGACAGCTCTCTGCTTTTATTCTCTTTTTCATGTTTTTATTTTTCTTTTTGTATCAACAGAAGTTTTCTCTTCTTTATCTTCCCAAGAGTCTGTCAGTCTTCCCTCCATACTCTGCCTTTTCCTTTGGGCAATTTCAATCATTGGTTTCTGTCCACATGTCAGTGACTTACACACGTCTCCTTCCCAGACCTCGCTGCTCAGTTCCAGCTCCAAAGAGCCCACTGCCAAGTGGATGCCTCTGTCTGGGTAGCACACAGACAGCTCATATCAATCTGTCTAAGACACAAGGGTCATATGAACGCAAACCTGCTCCTTCTCTTTCATGCGCAGAATTGGTGAATGGCACTGCCAGTCACCCAAGCACAAAATCAGGGAATGGTCTTGGGTTCTCTTTTCCCTCATGCCTCATATCTACCTGGTAACCAAGTCCTACTCCCTCTACTCGCTTAACATCTCTCACATTCTCCTCATCTGCATTATAATAAGCCTTCGTCCCTTATCACTTAGACTGCAGCAAGATTCCCAACTGGCCCGTATTTCTGGTCTTACCTACTTCCCATTTCTCCTTCACAGTGCAACAAAAATAATCTTCCCAAAGAGCAAAATTGATCATACCACCCCCTGGCTAAAAATTCTCAACAGTGTGGCATTACCTACAAAATAAAGTCCAATTCCTTAGCATGGCATATAGCACCCTCTATAAATCTACAGTATGGCCCTTGCCTGCCTCTCCCACTTTAATTACTCACACCCTTTGACCTGACTTTGAATGGGCTATAAGTGTGCCAAGGCACTGATGCCCTTAAGCCAGGCAGCTGGGCAGCACCAGGGGTCCTTGCCCATCGCCTCTGGCCATGTGCAGCAGGCAGCTCTCTTAGTGTGTCCCATGTCCATATTAGCATATTCTGGGCATCACAGGGAAGGTCGGGGAGTTCTGCTCTGATCACACAGGGCCTCCTGAGTTCTCAAGTATGCACCACTGTTGCACGCCTCCTCTGAGCATTTGCCAGTGCTGCTCCCTCTGCCTGGAATGCATGCGCCACCTCTCTGGGAAGTCCTTCCCGAACACCTCTCCCTGGCCAAGGGGACTTCACTGCTCCTCATTGTGCCCTCACTGAACTCCCTTGCCCACTTCTGGCACACTTACAACACACCTCTGAACTTACTCACTGATGCTCTTACTTCCTCTACTAAACTGCAAAATCCCTGGAGGGCTAGAACTGCATCTGATTCTATCAGGTACCACAAGCACGTAGGCCAGGGCTTCAGAAATCGTCAATGTCTAGTAAATATGTATTGAGTGAATGCTGTTGACTGTGAGAAATATGAATGTCTTCCTAGGAATTATACATAAGGAAAGTATTTCCAAAATTCTAAGGGAGCGTGGAAAAATGGCCACACTCTAATGACAAAAATTGTGGTTTTTTCTAACCTTGGCCAAGTTATTTAAGCTCTCTATGCCTCAGTATCTTAATCTGTAAAATAGAGAAATACCTACTTCTTAGGGTCATTATGGGCACAACTAAGCTAACACCTGTGTGTGTACAGGGCTTAGGACAGTGCCTCTCGACCAGTCAGTGCCATCAAAGGGTGTTATAATTGTTCACTGCAGTATCCCCTGTATCTAGCAAAGTACCTTGCACACAGCATGAGTTCCTGATGGATGAACATACCATTAGTTTTTAGGATGACTATAAATAAATTTTACTTCCAAAATAAGCAGCCTGTTTTTGTTCTTGTTTTCTCCGAGGTGCATATAAATTAGCAGAAAAAAAGGACCCTTTCCTACCTTCGGGCAGTTTCTTTATCCTCCAGAAACATTTCTAGGCATCCTGCAATCTGTTCCCAAGTGTCTTGTCCCTAAGTTCTGGGGGCAGAGATGGGCCTGGGAACTAGGACACTGCCTGCACAGTGGCTGTCACCACCTTCTCACAACGGCTGTCACCACTGTGGCTCGCTTCGCCTCCCTCCACCCCTAATAGCTTCCTGTTTGCTTTTTTCTGGTTCACAGCAGGTTTCTTTTTTTCTAGTGGATATTGAGGTTGAAAGGCCTGTGACTCTGTTATCAATTTCCCATCTTCATCTAATAATAGTTATTAGCACGTTCCTTTTGTGTCTCTTTTCAATTCAAAAGGTACTGAGCTGTATTTCCCTACTGCCAATTATGGGGAGAGGTGGTTACATTTTTTTCCCTGCTTTAGCTTTTTCTTTTTTTGACCCTTAAAAGCCTCATTATTTTTATCCCACTAGCGCATTAGTAAAGTGGAGAGCTTCTATTTATGGATCCCTCATTGGTATTATCTACTGAAGAGTGATTTAAATGCATAACAAGTGAAGTGAGTTAAGCATGTTCTACCTGATGAAGACAATAAAGGGAGGGGAGGGGGGGTCCCCATCGACAGGTCAAAACATACCATGGGAATTCTTTAAATGCAGATAAATTTTTCTTTGTTTCAATCTTTGATTAAAGCAATATAAAGCACTGTCAATTATTAGGAGCAGCAGCCTGTTTATTTTTAAGAGCTATCGCTTGTTCTCCAGGGTGCCAATTATCTCACCAATTGTTCTAAGATGTAACACAGGATTGGCCCAGGGCAAGGGCTTCCCAGTAGTGAAAACTGTTTAGAGCATCAGACTATTCATGCAAATTTGAATTCTAATGCTATCCAGAAAACAATTAGCCTAACTATTTCACATAATATTTAAAAAGTTATTTTAAAAGCTATTTTAGTAACTTCAATGACCCTCATTAAGTCAGCATGTTAAAAACAATTCAATGGAAAAGAAAAAGAAAAAAATGGGTATTGTATTCTTATATTAATATTCATCATATTACATATCTATTTAATCATGCAGGATACAATTGTCAGTATTTTCAAGATATAAAAACTAGAGTAGTTTTTAAATTTTATCAACACCACCATTGAAAATATATGCAGACTGAAATTGCTGGAGTAGAATTTGAAAATTAATTATAAAGGTAGAACTAAATAGGATCCTAAAAAGAAACAACACAAAATATATAATAAATTATTAAATATACTCACTATTTCTGCCGTATGGCCCCTAAAGGTGTGATAACATTTTCCTGTTTCTACACTCCATAGTTTACAAGTCTTATCAAAGGACCCAGTGGCAATTTTGTCCCTAAGATTTTTAAAAAAATGTAGATTATAAAAACAAATCAACCACATTATATAAGACACTGAACTAAGACAAAAGATATCAATACATGGGTCTCTATCTGCTTAGAAATTTACTTTACTTTTAAAGCGATAAGCAATCCTGTATTTGTTTCAGTGGATAATAAAATAAAGGCCTAATTTTGAATGGTATCAATTTGTACATACAATTTTCAATATTAAGGATAACACTGAATGTAAATGGAAAATGAAAAATAAATCCAGTTAACCCTATGGCTAATCAGGTTTTGAGAAGTTAGACAGTGAGTGTCCTCTTGAGAAAATCATGCCTGTGCTATTCCAGTAGTACGAGGGTTTAGAGAGGAGACACGGTAAAGACTTCGGTCACTTTCAAAGAAGAGTCTTCTCACATCGACCCACAACACCCAACAAGGAAGAGTGGATCAGCCTGCGTGGCCTTTGATCTTGGAACTAAAACCTTCTCTTTCACCCCTGGCCCACAGCTGCCCTTTACAGCAACTCCATAAGATGTTCACTCCGTGGGGTCATCACTTACAGTAAAACATCATTGTTCAAAAGTATAAGGGGTCCCCTTAAGGCCCAAAACACAGAGGCTAAAGCAAGTTACATAAGAGCCCAGCACAGGTACAGAATTTGTGCAGACTAACACAGACACCTTGCTCCCCTCCTTTGTTCCTGGGACACCCACACTTCCGTGGTGTTTCTGTGGTCCCTCAGACTACAGGAAGGCAAGGTCCTTTCTGTCCCTGCTCCAGGGGCAGCTTGTCCAGGCAAACACCCACCCCCCTCCCAAAGCTTCCTCACACTCAAGGCTAGTTTGCCACCCAGAGTCTCTGAACTGGCTTCCTCCCTGGGCGTCCAGTCTAGGGCATTCCCTGCCAGCTGCTGATGTCTTTCCACTTCTGCTCCAGACAAGCTCAAAGCCCTGTGAGCCCTTTATCACTTCGCTCACTCCATGTTCGCATCCTCCCTGACCCTCAGACACGCTAGTCTTGAGTTGCTGCTGTTTACCAATTTCTGTTCTGTCCCAAACTGTTCTCTATATCCATATAACGCTACATTATAAAAGATACTACTAATGTCAATGGTTTTTAGAATTACTTTGTTGAATCAAAGCTTATTCCTGCTCTAATGTATAGAACAGATAAACACTAAACTGGATGAAGTTCTCTCTCTCTCTCACACACACACACACACACACACACTCCCTCTTACTTTCAGTGTCTGTCTTGAACTCACTCTGCTGAAACCCCAATACCCCCCTAAGTGCAATGAAAATGCTGCTTTAGCACATGCATAAATCATCAGACTGAAATAACTATCTAATTGGACAAGGGAGATTTTCATCAGGGGCTCTTGGTAGAATCCAACTCAAGGGACAAAAAGTATTCTTCACCTTTCCACCCACAGAAAACCTTGTTCTCAGATAGACACCCAAAAATATCATGTCCGTTGAGTAGACTATGAAAGGATATTGTATTATATTATACAGAATACCCTTTAAATAGCATTGCAATGAAAGTAGGAATTATACTAGAAATAAAACAGTGTCATTTATAATTTCAATAAAATCTCTTCCACAAGCTGGCAAAATAAGGTATTATAATTATAATGTAAAAATGCATAGATCAAAGTTAAATTTTCTATAATTTAATTGGAATATTTAATCATTTTAATGTACCAATTAAGTTCAATTGTGCCATCACAGTTAATGTGTTTTGAAAGGATATTACATTTTAAAAAGATATAATGGCCTTAGCAACTTAGATAAAAAGTTTTTAAAAACTGTAGTATAAAATTTCTACTCTAAGTGCATTAAATAATTATAAAATTCCTGTGTTCCTTCTGTCATTATCCCAGATGAAGTTCCCATTGTCTCATGAGTGTACTATGGTATCTGCCTCCTACCTAATCACCTTGCCTCCTGTTTCTTCTCACCTCCAAACCCTCTGACCCCTTCTCTCTGCCAGAGCAATACTTTATTTAAAATAGCACTTTTGCTGTTCCACTTGTTAGTTCACCAACCCTTAGTGGCAACTGAGTCCTACAGATGGAGCTTAAATGCCACAGAATGCCCTGACCTCCCCGACTTCTGTTTCTCAACACGAAATGTTCACTGGAGAGATTGGCCCCTGCGCATGCCCAACACATTCATGCCTTGAAATACTGAGCTGCTGAAGTCCCTGCCCCGGCGTCACCCCCACTCCGCCCCACCTTCCATCCTTCAGGCCCGTGCTTTAATCTCACGTCAACTTTAAACACTCTCTAACCGGGAGAAAGCACAATGATCTCTCTCTCTCCTCTTAATTTTTGAACCATTGGCTGTTTTGTTCTAGTCGTCATTACACTATAGTAAATAAACCATATTTATTGAACCAGCTTCATTAATGGAAAAAGTTATTTAAAGTGGACAAACATGAAAAAAAAAGCTCTTCCTGTCTACAAATGTTTACTTGAATATATGTAAACATACATTCATTTGCCAATCTTTTCCCAAGAGGCCAGGTCTTTTCTTTGACTGTGAGATCAGCTAACTGGAGTTCATCATCAGTCTAACAGAAATCATACCAAACCTCCAAATTTCTAGTTTTCTTTTTTAAAAATGGAATGAGAACTTAACAAACTTAAACATATTTGCAGAACAATCTGAGTGAGAATTTTTTCTATATTTTTACAATGTGTTTTTTAATTTAACATTGATCTCATCTACAACCTCATTTAGAAACAATTTTCCCAAAGTTTACCTTGTCTGTGTTTTCATAGAAAACCACAGCTTTTTTTTTTCATATTCACATTTCATTAGTTTGTGTAATATTTAGTTAAATTACATAACTACAACTGAAAGCACAACCAGCATAAGCAGGTTTGTGGACAAACACCACGAACTCCTGATAAGCTTAGAAACTAACCAGTGGGAAGAGAATACCCACACGAGCCGGTAGCCTAGTTGCTACACACTTTGAGAGTGCCAGGGCTATCAGCAGTATGTCATGTGAAAAGAGAGAGAACAACGGTTAATCTACTGAATCAGTTACTAGAGGTTGGTTTTTAAATGCTTCTATTGTACTTGCTACTGTTATTTAGCATGTTACCACCCCCCATACACTTTTTTCCTACCTGGAAAGACTGTAAAGTAACTTCTCCATGAAGTGAACCATGTCATGCATGTCGCATTCCCCAAAGGCACCAGCCCAGGGCTGCACATCAGCAGGAACTGCCTGCCAGGGACCTCCCAAGGGCCAGAGTCGGGTCTTGCTTGGGCGTGAACGCTTCACCACTGTGTGGTCCTGGGAAGGGTCCCCGACCTTTGTGTTCTACGTGAGGATGGTAATACCCACCCCAAAGGCTCTCCTAAGCACTGGAGGAGGTATTTAAGAGGCTTCCAAAGCACATACACAGAACTCAAAAAATGTTTAATCCTCTGCCTCTTCCCTTACTCCTCCAATAGATGGAGGGATGAACAAATGAATGAATGAAGAAAGAAGTGAATGGATGGACAAACCCATAAGGATTGTTGAACGCTATGGCGTACACCACATTCCTGTGGCCCTCCAGGGTGTGTAGCTCCTCTCCAGACGCGGTGTCCCAGAGCTTGCACGTGCGGTCATAGCTCCCTGTGATAAAGCTGACACAAGCAATATGAGCGTGTGGCAGGAGGAGAATGGCAGTGTTAACAGAGACTTCGCTTCTTACCTGCAGGGTAATAACTCCACTTACTTTGTCTTTTACAGTAGAAATCATGTATACAGAACAGTTCAATTGAGAACAATATATAAGTCCTTTCACTTAGAAATTAATTAATAAACCAATTTTATCTCAAACCCAAAGAGGAGTCATTAAAGAGTAATCTTTCTAATAATGGCTAATTATATAATTAAATAACATGTATAAGAATCAATAATGTTTTCTGAAACTCTAATATATCTCTCTATTATTGCATCATTCTCCCAGTTATTCAGACCACAAAATCTTGGCGTCAACCCCCGACTCCTCTCTTTCTCTCACACCCCACACAAAATCTATCAGTAAACTGTTAGTGAAATCTCAAAATACATCCCTAATGTGGCCACTTCTCACCAGCTCCACTGACTCCACCTCTTGCCTAAACAAATGACACTGTCTTCTAGTGAGTCTTGGCTTATGTATGGTCTTCAAAAATCTGTTTTCTTCTCAGAAATTGGAGCTATTTTTTTGACCTTCCTTAAACGGCTTAGCAGCAATCTAGAGGGAAATTCAGACGTCTGCTCATGGCCTATAAGGCCAGCGGTCCCTGGCTATCTGCTCCAGGATCCTCAGCTTCTCCCAAAAGTACCCTCATCAGCCACGGTCACATTCTTGCTCGTCTCTGAAGTACCAGATGGCTTCTTGTATGCACGCTGGTGCTCCTGCCCATCACCATCCCCGGGACCCAGGGCAATGACTGGCACACTAGCAAGTGTTCAACAAACATACTGTGTTTAATAAATAAACAGCTCCTTTAACATGGCTATTCTGCAACAAGAACAGTTGGTACATTGACATCTAATATTTTAATGTAAAATAGTAGCATCTTAGTCCTTCCTCAAGTATTCAATTAGAAAAGAGGCTTTATTTTTAAAACATAAATAGAAACATTGCTTCAAAAGTATAACAAACACATATTTTCCAAACACAGGAAAAAAGTACACAACATTGAAAAGCCAATCTGAATGTCAAGTGTTAATGATAAAAGGTGAAAACAAATTGTTACTAAAACTCAACTAAGCAAGAAGGATGACAAGCCAGCGGTATCTTTGATACTCTTCCAGGCATTTCCTTCTAACTGCTTCTCCCATGGCCTTCCTCTACATATGGGTAAATTTAGACTAAGGTTTGCAACTCTACACATATCTACTATAGACGTTGTTACGGGTTGAATTGTGCCCTCCTCAAATGTATATGTTGAAGTCCTAACCCCAGTACCCTAGCATGTGATTTTATCTGGAAACAGAGTCATTGCAGATGTGATTAGTTAAGATGAGGTCATACTAGAATAGGGCGGGCCCTTAATCCAAAATGTACTTATAAGAATAGGAAATGTGGACACAAACACACACACACACACAGAGAAAATCGTGTGAAAATGAAGGCAGAGGGCAGGGTGATGCTTCCGCACGTGGAAGAGTGCCAGCACCGCACCAGGAGCTAGGAGAGAGGTCCAGATTCTTCCTTACAGCCCTCGGAAGGAACCACCCTGCTGACACCTTGACCTCAGACTTCTAACGCCCACAGCTGTGAGACAATAAACTTCTGTTGTTTAAGTCCCTCGTTCTGCGGTACTTTATTGCAGCAGCCCTAGCAAACCAAGACAGGCATGTTTATATTTATGTCTGTAGGTCAAGAGCAGGCTTCTACCTCATCTTTCCTACCTGGCACCTCAGATCCCAAGCTGACCAGAGTCGGGCTCTGAACACAGGCTTGAAGCTTCTCTTCGCCATCCTGCAAATCACTGCACTAGATGGAAAACACCTGCTCTGAGTCAATTACCGCCAACGACTCAAGGCAGTTAAGAGACCCCCCCACCTGACCCATTCCTGAGCCGAGTTATTCACCGGCTATAATGTCTGCTGAGATCCCAATATACCTCCCATTCACAATGGCACAAATATTATGGAAAGCTCAGATTAGAATAGTGGGAGAAAGGGTTTGTATTGCTCCTCAGTATTCAGTAGGATACTGATACCAGAGAAATGAACAAATTACATACTTAACTGACTGGAACCTTGGACAAATAAACATTTAAAAACTTTTTAGCCCTTGATTGCTAAAAATTAGAAATAAAAAGAGCATCTTACCATGAGCCCGATTTGTTAAGTGCAACATTAGTCAGTGGCAATATGTGTGCTCTGAGAACCTTCAATAAAAGAAAACACCATTTCTTAGACTCAAAGCAAATTAAGTTTAATTCATTCATTTTAATTTCAAATCAATGAAGATACTCATTCTTGTTTTAATTATATGTCATAAATGAATAATATTTAATATCCAAGCAAATGAGAAAAAAATACATTGTACCCCCTATTATTAAGACAAATAATACATTTGGTAATTACAGATAATTAGAAAAACATAATTTGCTCTTTATTTTCCATCAATTTACCTTTAAGGTAAATTATGGCTATTAAATAAGATACCAAATAGCACTAATTTGTAACATTTTCTTTTACATATTGTTTATAGGTTTGTATGAACAGTATACATAGAAAATATACTAAATAAGTTTCAAATATGGATTTTACAATGTATTATTACTTTTTGAATCCTAAAGCTCCTTCCGAGTATGTCTTATTTATCTTACAATCCCTACAACGTTTAGCACACATAGTGGCTGCTTAATGAATATTTATTGACTGTATATACATAAATTGGGATAATCTATTACTAGAGTGGCTGGCTAAGCTGGGACACCCCCTTTATGTCTGCTGCCAGAGTGTAACTATTAAAAGTGTCCACTTTCACTATCAAAAATGTTCCTTTTGGAGAATAAATTACCAGATCATAGGCGTCACAGACCTCACATTTGAAGTTAAACAGTGCCACCTTCTGGAAGCAGAGATATTACAAGCACATAACCTCATCCTCTTCTATGAACTTGAATGAATGGGAGACTACAAGAGTGTCTAGATATTTTGTATCAGATCGAATAGCTAAGTATATAAGTAATAATTATATTTTATTAAAATAATTATATCTAAATTATAAAATATATTAATAAAATCAGTGTAATATGAATCAATTCTAGAATACACTATTAAATATGTTTAAATAATAAAGAAAATAGAAAAGCTTATCCTGAAGTACTCAATGACATTTGTTATATTTTGTATTTAATCAGCAAAAGTGGTAGAGAAAAATAAACATATTTACATCACATTAAAATTACATAAGTCATACAGATAAATAATTTACTGTGGTATATTTTAGATCATATGAAAGCAGAAAATATGAAATGTTCATATACTTTGAAACACAATTTCTTAATATTACTCTAACCAAAAAAATTTTAATTATTCAATAACTTAAAACAACCTTAATAGATAATGATAATCCTTTAAATTTATCATTACAAAATGGAGCTACACTTACTACAAATCTTTACGTAACCTCTCAAGAAATAAATGTTTTGAATTTCCCTCATTCATTTAACAATTATTGAGATGTAGTCTTAGCAAATATATGTGAGGCACTGAAATAAATTGCTGGTAAACTTTTTTTGTGGAAAAATATTTTTAGGGAAAGAAAAATATTTTGGGGGGAAAGAGATTAATAAAAATCAATTCGTTCACTGAAATTCTTCTACCTAGTATTTTTAAAACATGTATTACCTTAAAAAGATAGAATTTGTGGTTGCCATGCTGGCCAAGTTTCTCTTGCAATCTCTGTATTAAAAGTTTGACTTGCTCTGTCCGGGAAGCTGTGATTAGAGGTTCTGCTTTGCGGATTTCTTCTACTAAAGCGTTGACATCAGTACTGAAATCATCCCAAAAAGTAATGTTACTTTTATTTCATGTCAAAAATTGCCCATATGTTTATTACATGAAGAATTGCATTCCTTTATGAAGCACATTTATAAAATTCAAAAACATCATCATATTTCCTAAGAGGTGTCTAGGGGGAAAATTCACATTAATCAGTAAATAGCACGGTGGCATGAAAACTACTCTCATTGCTATTTTCTCATACTGTGACTCCAGTGTGTCATCTATGATTCAAGTATTTTTATAGACACAATACTTCCAGATTCTTATACAGAACTAGAAAAAGAAAGCATACATTTTTTGAGACATTTATTTACTTTCCACATCACCAAACTGTCATGATTAAGAATGCCCAACCTTACATCTCCTCAAGAAAACACAACACTATTGAGTGACTGTGGCTTCTTACGGAGAACTTCAAAATGTTAAGAGTGCCTGGATTCACAGCCCACGAGCCCTTTTGGAAATGACATAGGGATCCACACTTTTTCAATATAAAACCTGCATTTTTGCTGAATGTCCAGCTGGAAGTTATTCTCTCATACAGGAGTTTATCGGTACCGCCTGTATGATGTTTTGTGTTGTACAAGTTGTCTCTCAAACTAGAAAATAAGCCCATTAAGCAGACAGGTTATGACTAGTATCTTCATAGCCTCTTATAGAACATAACCTAGAGCTTTGCATGTTGGAGGCACACATACATGATTGCTGACTAAATAAGTGAATATCTATCAAAGACACTTTCTGCATGTTAGCATAGACACACAAATCAGTAACATGTTCCATTTACAAAAATAACAAGTTTGGTTTGATCCTAAGCCTCATCTTCCTTGAAAATAGATTAAACAAGGATTGTTGTAGATGAAATTCAATGACACTATCTTTGCCACTGTTTCTTCTTCGATTTAAAAAAAAAAAAATACCCATTGAGTAATTTCTCTGTGTCAGGCACCTGGAATAAAACTTGGGCCCTACCTAGACCATCATCCTCTGAGCCATGGCCTGGTCTCCCCCTAAGACAAGTGTCTCCCTGAAATGCTAATTCCCAAGAGTGGCAGCAGCTCCAGGATTAAGAGAGTCCTTTTCACCAGCCATGCTGCCATTTGGGCTTCTTTTAAAACTAGAGAGCAGCCCTGTAACCTATAACCTATAACCTATAAGAGAGGTCCCTTTGCCAACAGTCTCAAGCCACAAGTCTAAAACACAGTATTTTTCTTATTTTTTTATTATTTTCATCCACTGAGAATATCTTCACTTTATCTGAATTTGGGCTCCCGCAGGTATAAGCACTACTCTGACTCAGTCTCCTGAAGTGGAGTTTTGCATGAGATTTCCTAAAGGGAGTGAACTCTAGGCATTGTGACCTCACAAGAGATTTCCTCTTGGCTCACACTAAGCTTCACAGATAGAGACTAGTTCTCCCATCTTTGCAACATGACGATTTAGGAGGCACATATGCCGTCAGCCCTATAAAATATTTATTTACTTAGAAAATAACAGGCTTAGTAAATATTCTTAAAACTCAATAACAAGTGTTTCTCAAAAATGTTAAGGTCTTCAAAAATAAGGAAAGTCTGAGAAATGGGGACAGCCAAGAGGAGCCTAAGGAAGTATGACAAGTAAATGTCACGTGGGATTCTGGACTCAAAGGGAATTACGGAAAAACTAAGGAAAACTGAATAAAGTGTGAACTTTAGCTAATAACTATGTATCAATACTCACTCATCAATCATGACAAATGTACCATACTAATCCGAGATGTTAATAACAGGGGAAACTGGGTGTGGGGCAGTTTCAAAACTTTTCTAAAATTATTCTAAACTAAAACTTTTATTTTTTTTTTCAAAAAAAAGACCTGTTTTGAAAGAAATTAAATAGCAGAGTGATGGCCCTTTTCCCACCTCCTCCTCCTGCAGCAAAACGCTCCAGTACAACTCACTGAAACAAACAGAAGGTAACACACCACAGAAGAACGATTTTTCAAAAATAATGTATTGTCTGTAGTTTATGTAGCTCATCCACCATCACTCTATGTCAAGCTTTTCCAAAAAAAATTTTGGATCTTTAATACTTGTATGATATAGCTACTTACCTGGGCTCGAGATCAAGCAAATCTATGGATTTGGTCTTTAATTCTCCTCTTTTTTCATATTCCAACATAATTCCTATAAAAATGAATGACAATGTTATAAAACACTTATTATGACCACCTGTGCCAAAAGTTAATCTGCTTTCCCATAATTTTTATTTTTAAGATTTTTATTTTTATTTGTTTAAGATAAATTTTTATTTTAATTTTTTTTAATTTTTATTTTAAAAATTTTTAAACTTTTAACAAAAAATGCACAGTGATGTCTGTTTCCACAACAAGGTTGTGTAGAATCACTTTTCTCTGGTCCTTTCCTCTAAAGATAACTAAATACCCTTGAAATTATTCAACAGACAATGATAATGGAGATTTGGTAGAAGAAGGTGAACCAGCTGGAGGCCTCAGGGCTTGAGGAATGACAAATGGTGAGATCCCTGGACTTTCTTTTCATCCCCCACATACCCCTAAACTGGAACCAAGGGGACCTGCACCCTGGAAGCACTACAGATATAGACAAAAAAACAAAATACAAGAAACAAAAAAAGCTTGCTCCCTGTGACCAAAAGACCAGTAAAAGAAAAGCCCAACAAAGAACTACTAGGGAGCCCTAAACTCTGTCCCACAACTGGGGTCCTCGCAGGTTGTCCAATCCCCCAGTGGACACCGTGGGCTGCCCCGGTCCCCTCTGCACATGCTGGATTTTTTGCCACATATCATATATAAATTTAGTTGTACATTGCAAAGAAATATTCAAGTTGTTTTGATTTGACATGATATCACACAGAAATGCTACATTCTTATAGAAGTCTTCTTTCAATAATTCACATTGCTGATTCTGTTCTTCATAAATTTAACTATATGTTCTCACAGAGATAAAATTTTGGCTAACACCTGTCCCTGCAATAGCCAATGTACTTTAGAATGATATGGCAAATATATACTGAATACCTCATCATTCAACTTTAGCATGTTACCAAACTGACAATGCCCTGTTGCATTTGCACGAGTATAGTTAACAATACTTACAACTTGTTGCAAAGTGCCACTTAAAATAGTAGGTTTAGAGCAGAGATTTTGCTGACACAAGATACAATGAAAAGAAATGAGAGCATCTGGATCTGTTAATGCTTTTTTTATCTGTGCAATAAACCCTTCATGGCTTCCTGTCACAGAAGGTGCACCATCTGTATATACACTCACTAAATTTACCAAATTCAGTCCAACTTCACTGCATTTATATTGAAAGTTGTTGAAGATATCTATTCCCTGTGTTCTGTTCACAAGAGTGCCCAAAGTGAGTGACTTTTCATAGCAAATAAAATCTTCTGTTCCAACCTAAATGAAGTATAAAACCTGCACCAAGTCAGTAGTATCAGTTGATTCAGCAAAAACAATTGAATAATATTTAATATATATTTTCCTTTTGAAGTATTGCATGAAATTGCTAATTCATGCAGCCAATCAGTTATGGTTCTCCTTGAAAGAGGAAGTTGTTTGTACTTTGAAACATCATTGGGGTCTAAAGTAAGCATCCTACAACTTCAACAATGCATTCTTTCAGATTTTCCATATCACGGAATGGCTTTCCTTTTTTCCCCCGAGTACATATCTACTTTATAAGTTACTTAAGTGGCATTATTTCCAAGTCTTATTGCTGCTTGAAAGAGTTGTCTTTGCCTTTGCTTTTCACCTTTCAATTTCTGCAATACAACCTTTCATGCCTCTCCTTCTAATTTAAAATATTTGTCCTCCTTATGGGTGTTATAACACTGATGAGCATTGAATTTCTTTAATATTGATATTGCAGTATCAAAAAGGAAGCAAATCAGTTTATCTTTAGCAGGAACAAGATAATATTGCAATTTCTAATCCTCACTAAAAAATCTGTTTTCTTCCTTCAGCGTTCTCTTGGTGGTCTTTGATATGATGGGTTGTTAAGCAGACAGAATGTAAAAATTCCATTGGAGCTGTGCAACTATTCACAAAGTCCACTTCAAACAGAAACACAGTTCACTGTTGTCAAAAGCTGATAATAGACTGGCGTGCTTGACCCTCATAAACTCTTGCCAACCAGCCTTGTGGAGTAGCGGCGCTAGTCAGGCAGGGGAAGTTAGAACTAAATCATGAGCATAGCAGCCATCAATTTAGCCCTGATAACTTACTAATGTTCTAATTGTGCTGGTCAATCTGGGAGGATTATTTCATTAAAACTTATTTTATTCTTTTGTATTTTAAATATGTTCATTTTAAAAATAAAATTATAAAAGATGAACAAAAAGGTATTAATAAAAATAAAAGTATTTGTTCTGTAAAATTTGGATTCAGTCAAAAGGCCACACTTAAGGACCTGGAAGGCCACAGGTTCCCCAACCCTTTCCTAGGACCTCTCAGACCCCACTCCACAAACAGGCCATTGGTGAACGGTTCATCTACCTACAAGGAGCAGCAGTGAAGTCCTGTGATGTCTCAAACACCACCCCACAAACAGGCACCAAAGCAGCATCAAAAAGGCCCAATGTCTCCCTGCCTCCTAACAAGGCCCAGGAGTGACCCAGAAGGACACCCAGTGACAGCAGGCACATCAGGGAAATTCCTTCTGCCCCTGCAGGTAGCACCAGCAGGGAATGAGCAAGAGCCTTAACAGCACCAGAAAAGCAAAGTCAACCAAAATAATCTTGCAAGTGCTTAGAAAACTAAACTGCCATAAGAACTAAAGCCCACAAAAGTAGACCAGAGCCTATATGCTAAATCTAAACAGATTTAGCCAAATTAGAAGTTTTAGATCCAGTCGAATCCTAATAATAACCAAAATGTCCGGGATATAATAAAAAAAAAAAAAACCTCATCATGCCAAGGATAATCAACAAACACTAACACCAAGATGAATCAGAGGTTAGAATCATCTGACAAGGATTTTAAAAGAGATGTCATTAGAATGTTTCAATAACTGTTTACAAATTTACTTGAAACAAATTTAAAAAATGGAAAATAAAGTTATTAAAATTAACCAAATAGAAATGTTAGAACTGAAAAATATAATAATCAAAATTTAAAAATTTGCTAAACTGTTTCAATAGTAAAGATGACAGAAGACAGAATTGACAGATCAATAGAATATACTCCATCTGAACAACACAGAGATAATACACTGAAGAACAAAAACCCGAGCAGAGCCTCTTAGTCATTTTATTGTACAAGACCAGTAAATCTCAAAAATTTTGGACTCAGGACCAACTTACACTCTTTAAAATTACTGAGGACAATGAAAAGTTTTCATTTTTATAATATTTTCCACATTAAAACTAAAATTGGGAAATTTTTAAAATATTAAGTTGTTTAAAAATAATAATTCATACATGTTAATATAAATAGCATGTTTTTTAAAAAAATAACTATATTTACCCCTTCACAAAAGTAAGAATAACACTGTTTTGCACTTTTTCAAAACTCTTTAATATCTGGCTTTAATTAAAGACAGCTGGATTCTCATCTCTGTTTCTGCATTCAAGCTGTTCTTGTATATTGTTTTGGATAAAGTACAAGAAAAAATATGTTGATACACTGATACATAGCTGGAAAACAAAGGAGTACTGTAATAGCCTGTTTAGATTATTATAAATATTCTTTTTTATATTATATTAAAATTCTTTTTCCATGCATGATCCATATATGATCATGCACTGGACATTTTTAAAATGTAGGTTTATTGAGTTATGTATATCTTCTAAATGTTGACATATTTCATCATGCAATATCAACAACCACATTTGTTACTATCACTATCAATATCTATCATAAGAAAACTCTTACTGTTGATAAGCTGTCAAGTCATGGTGGTAGATAAAAGTTTTCTGAAATTATAATTTTTGCTTAAAAGCTCAAATTTATCACTGCCAAGAAATGCTGACAGTTCTGAATGAAAGTTTCAGACCCACTTTGTTCATTTTCAAGAAAGTGTCTGCCAAATGTACAAGTTTGAAAACCATGTTTGTTTCTCAGTCTTTCAAGTAAAAATGTTCTTCCATTTAAAAAAAAGGTTAGCTCATTTCACAACTCAAGCAAACACATGTGCTTTCCCTAAGACTGCGGTCCCCAACCCCAGGGCCCTGGTTCAGTGGCTCAGTACCAGTCCATAGCCTGTTAGAAAATGGGACCCTCATCACCACCTGAGCTCCGCACCATGACCACCGCCCACTGCCACCTCGTCCCCCACAACACCGCACACCCCCACCCCCACCCCATCCGTGGAATTATTATCTTCCATGAAACCAGTCCCTAGTGCCAAAAAGGTTGGGGACCACTGTCCTAAGATAGCTATCAGACTTAATTAGGCAGCAAAAGTGCTATGTTAGTACTTCTTACTTCATCATCCAGAATATTTAAAATACATGTACTCATATGTCAATATTTCACTACATTAATAATTTTTACTGCTTCATCAAGGACATTCTTAAGTGAAACTGGGTTATTGGGGTTTTTTTTTCCTACTATGAGTGTGTATTAGTGAAGAATATAATGACCACTATTAGAGTTTGCTATCACTGCCTTGATCTGTAGTAAGGCACCCGCAGTTTCACCTTCCATTGCACTTTTGCACCATTAGTGACAATGTCAATACAGTGAAAAAAGCAAATAACATCATATTATTATTATGAAACTAGGTTTGACCTTGAGACCCTGCTGAAAGTGTTTGAGGGTTCCCAGGGATCCCCTACACTTTGAGAACCACTGATTGAAAACCACTGATTGAGAATCAATAAACACATCAAAACAAAAAGTTCCCAACTTTATTAATAATAAAAAATACAAATTAAAATAGACATAATTTTTTTATCCATCAGATTGGCAAATATTACAAAGACTGGTAATACTCAACATTAGCAACCTTGAAGAAACAGGAATTTTTATGCTACTTGGCTCCTTTCAAGAGATTGTGTCAGCTACGATAACCTTTGTCTTTTATTGTGTGCAGTCTAGTTCTTTGACTGAGAGAAGGAACTACACAAACATCAATTAAACTGGCTAATATTCTGGCCACTGTAAAGGTTTCTGCTGATTGAATATGATTTAAATAAAGAACTAACATCATTTTACGTAAACCCTTTTAATATGGGCCATCCCCCTTTCAAGGGGCCATCACATCTTCAGGGGAATAAGGATGATCTTAGATATTCTTGTATTTTTCATGATTTGGCTCTGGGTAAATATTTTATAACCAAAAATATAAGAGAAAAATAAGAAAATGGAGAAGAATGATAAGGATCAACATTATTAGAATATAAACACTTGAAGATGAAGATTCCCCATGAGGTTATTTGAAAACTCAAATGAGATGCCTACTTTAAAACATACAAAGTCTATATCAATGCAAACTGTCATTATCATCATTATCATCAAGAATTGTTTCTTTCCTGATCTGTAATTTTAGTTTTTTTGCATTATATATAAGAGTACTCCATATGCACTATTTATTATTAAGGAAATAAATATTTGAGTAAATAAATTATGGAAACAATTAATAAGCAATATAATAGTAATCTATAACTTAGAGAAAGGTTGAAAAGAATTAGCACTTAACAGCCTACACAGCATAATCTACTATCCTAAGAAAATGCATTTTTTAAATTTTAGCAAACAAATTAACAAAAGTCTGTTTTCTCTATTCACTACTATCTTATTTCTAATAAAATCTTTAAAATATTCACAGTTGTTGAGCCAACTACTAAAAACTAGTTGGGATGCTGTACAAATGGATCTAGAAAATAAAGTGCAAAATCTGAAATATGCACATTTGACTGC
Organism: Lemur catta; assembly: GCF_020740605.2. NCBI lineage: Eukaryota > Metazoa > Chordata > Mammalia > Primates > Lemuridae > Lemur > Lemur catta. The sequence continues at coordinate 10,017,212 of NC_059135.1, forward strand.
TTTACTATGACCAAACATCAAGGCAAAATGATTACTGAGCTCCAATAAGAGCAAAAGGCTTTGACAAAGCTGTGAAGAATAAAAACAGCAAATAGATAAAGATGCTGCCAGAAATATATGTTTTTCTTCAGTTATTGTTTCCCATAGTATTCTTTTTCTTAGAGACAAGATCTCACTCTGTTATCCATGCTGGAGTACATTAGGGCAGCCTTGAACTCTTGGGCTCAAGGGATCCTCCTGCCTCAGCCTCCTGAACAGCTGGGGCTACAGGCGTGTGCCAACACACCCAACTAATTTTTTATTATTTTTTGTAGAGACAAAGTCTGGCTATGTTGCCCAGGTCTCGAACTCCTGACCTCAAGCAATCCTGCACCTCAACCTCCCAAAGCAGTGGGATTACAGGCTGAGCCACCACGTCCAGCCTCCCATAGTATCTTAACAGTCTTGATCTTCTATTATACAAAAAATATAATTCTTACGTAAGAAGCCTGTATTCCCAAAATTCTTCAATATATAAGAAGGGTATGCTTCAAATGATATTAGTGTTCTTTCTGAGGTCATAATCAATAGAAATCTTTAAATTGCTCAGAATATTAACCAGTTTGATTGATGTTTATTTAGTTTCTTCTGGTCAAAGAACTAGGGGCAGCAGACAATAAATAAAAGACAAAGGTTGCCCTGAGTCAGCTGAAAAGCACATAGTCAACACTTACTCTTCACAAAGCATAGAGCTTCTGAATTAGTGAACGTGACCAAGATAAAAAGAGAATGTCCCATGTTTAGTTAGCCATGTTACTGCTATGTACATTTAGACCTCAGGAATTTAGGTAGGGAGAGGGATAATTCAGTGGGTGCCAACAAGATAATGCTCCTGACCTATACATTGTTCCAAAGAAAATAGGAGGGCTGAAACTGGAGGATTAGGAAGCAAAACAAAACTGCTCTACATGCAGAAGGGATAAAGGTAGCATGGGAATGATTCAGTGGTGAGCAATTTTTTCCTATTTGATAATGTTATTGAAACACCCACCAACTATTCATAGTACTTTGGAAACTTGCATATAATATGGCCCACCAAAGATTGGAATTCAGAAATCAAATGTCTAAGCATGCTAAGTAATGTAACCTCATTAGAGTCTAACGCCTTACTTGAATCAAGATTGTTATTAGAACCCTAGACTTTTAAAGCTGGAGTGAATGCCAAAGGCCCCTTATCTGGCCCTTTCACATTTCAGGAAGAGTTCAAGATATTCTTCTCAGCACATGCCACGTCATTAAGCTCATTTATTCAAAAAACATATGAACAAATATATGAGTACGTATTTTATACACCAGACTCTGTCTAGATGCTAGAGATACAGTAGTAAACAAAATTGACAAAGTTCCTACCCTCACAGAGCTTTTTCTTTCCAGTGGGGAAGACTAAGCAAGATAAATAAGTAAAATTATGGTCTGTTGGATTGAGATAGGGCTGAGGAGAAATGACAGATCAGGGAAGGGGACGGTGAAATACCTTGGAAAGAAGATGGAAGTTCTAGAAAAGAAGGTCACCTAAGGTTTCACTTTACACATTTTTGAGGAAATAGTTTTTAAAAATGTAGAGGCACGAGCTCTGCAAATGTCCAGGGGATTATTCCAGACAGAAAAAACAGCAACCGCAGAGACCCTGAGTGGGCACACACACTGCCATGTCCAAGGAACACCAAGAAGAGTAATGTTGCTGGCAGGGGAATTGCAAAGTGGTGAGATCAGAGAAGCAAAGCAAGGGGCAGATTCTACAGGGCCTTGGGGATCACGGCCCCTTTACTTCAGGTGAGATGAAAAGCCATTGCTCGAGCAGAGAGTGACATGGTCAGATTTATGTTCTAACAGAGTCAACCCACTGCTGTACAGACTGAAGTAGGAAGTGGATGGAAGGAAGTTTTAGCCCTAAAGAGAACAGTAGTGTCTAACTGGGGAGAAGTTGTTGAATTCAGCATATATTCTGAAGGTAGGACTGACAAGATTTGTTACTGTACCAGATATGACATGTGAAAGAGAAGAGACAAGGATGAGTCCAAAATTTTGGCATGAGCAAGTGGAGAAATAGACCTGCAATCTACTGAGATGGGGAAGACCACTGGAGATGCCCATATGAGATGCACACAAGGCAAGGACTGTGGCTTGGCCTGTTGATTTAGCAACACGGAGGTCGTTGGGGATCTTGAAGAGGACAGTTTCCATGAGCAGTGAGGATGAGAACGTGATAGAAATGAGTTCAAAGCAGAAGGAAGGAGAGAAATTGAAGAAAATATTCTTTTAAGGACATTTATTTGCTCTGAAGACAAAGAATCAAATGAGATAGCAGAAGGATCTTACCATCCTCGAGCCCACATTCTGAACCTAAGCTCCACAACAAAGAGATGAGGACAAAACCTTCATTTTATCGGTCCATATATGGGACCCAGCACTGGCCTATGGGCAACTATAGCCAAAAGAAAACTGTGGAATGCTTGAAGGGAATAGGCTATTAGTCTCTATTTAAAATTTCCTACATACTAGATACCTATATATAATTTAAATTTCATAGATACTTTCATATCTGTAGCCTTTTCGTGTTATTTTAACTGGAACACTACAAGGGAGACAACGAATGCCTTTCTGACAAATGTTAACTTCACACTGGAGAAAGTTGCTGCCCAGGCCCACTCTTGCAAAGAGGCAGAAGCAGCACCCCTTGAGACTTTAAATACCTATTCAAAACAATTTCCATGCCTGGACTGACCTTTTTCATCATACACATCCATTTATTCACACATTCATTCAACATACACACCTCCTGTGTCCCAGGATCTCTTGTAGAAGCTAAGGATACTGCAGTGAACAGAAGAGACAAGGTATTAGTTTATATTCTATGAGAAAGAGGCAGATATTTGAAACATAATAAATAGAGTTTCAGACGACAACCAAAAAACATAAAAACAAAAAACTAAATGGCATAGAGTGAAATCAGTGCAGGCTACTTTGAATGGGTGGGAAAGGAAGGTCTCTCTGGGTAGCTGACACTGACTGAAAATGAATGAAGAAAAGGATCCAGCTATTCCTAGGTCTAGAGAAAGCTGGGTTCAGAAAAGGAACAGTGAGTAAAAGGCCCTCTCTTCAATCTTGGAAAATCAGCTAAAGAAGTCTGAAGTACAGTGAGGGTAGAAGAGTAAGGTTCTAGAAGTCAGCAGTGCAGGCTGAGTCAGATTCTGCAGAAGTGGGGATTTTATTCTAAGCGTGATGGGAAACTGAGCTTCAATGCAGATCCCACTGCCTGCTGGTGGCAGACGGATTGTAGGAGATGAGAGGTGAAAACCAGGAATCCAGTTGGCAACTCACTTAAGTAGCCCAGAGAGAGGAGACCGACGCCAGAATGGAGAGTTGGATTAGGTTGGTAGCTGGAAGGGATGTTAGACCAAGAAACCTGTGCTATGGAATGAGGGATAATCTGATGGATTCACAGAATATTCTGGAAGAAGAGCTGACAGAATTCGTCAATGGGATGGGTGAGGGAGTACAGAGAGGGGCCGTGAGTGATCACAAGAGAGAAACAAAGGATGACCACCAAGGTTTCTCCCAAAAACCTGGACGTGTGATGCCATCTACCGACAGGCCCGGGGGAGGAAGCAGCAGGATTAGGATGGGACTGGAGAAAAGGAATCGTGAGAACTCTGTTGGACACCTCGGTGGAGACGTTGACTAAGCAGTCGGATGTGTTGCCTGGAAAAGTTGGACAGTGGACCCTAAATTCTCCAAGTCCCACCCTTCATAAAGCTATCCTAAATCAAACTGGCCCAAAGTTTCTTACCCTCCTTTGAAATCTTTATGACATGTCTTATCCGAAGTTTTCTTTGGGCACATATATTTAACCATCTGCTGCTTTGTGGCAAGTTTTATAGATTTTTTGTTTTTTATTTTTAATATGAGTTCTGTATTAGAAGCCTAGTTCCACTCCCCTTTTTGGCCCTACCAAGACGGGTGATCAGTGAAATTCACCTATTCTCTAAAGGTGACCATGACCTATAAAACTAGAAGACTAGGCAAGGATATCCTGCTCTAAAACTGTAGCATTTTGTGGGTTTATTTCATAATTACTTAACTCAATGGAATCAAGGACTAAGAACCTAAAGTCCCACAGCACGGAGCACAAGCGTGCGCGCAGTAGACAATCAAATGACGATTGATTGACATGCACAGAATAGTTTAATGACGTCCTAAAAGAGTTATTTAAAGTTTTGAGGAACAGAGTCCAGCATCGGAAGGAGCGAGGGGCCCAAGCTGGGAAGTGCGCGACCTCGCGTCCCACCCGGGTCACCCACTCCGGGACCCCGCCGGCCCCCCGGGTCCCCGCACCCTTCCCCGCCCAGACCCTCCCTCTGGGGTCCGGGCCCGGCACGTACCCGGAGGGTAATACCGGAGCAGGAGGCTCTTGAGCTTCATTTTCTTGCTTTCGGATCCGCGGCCGATGGGCTTCGTAGCCATGGAAACAGCCAAACAGCCGCGAGACGCGGGCGCGCATGCGCGGGAGCCTCGGTGCGGGGCCTGGAGCTGGGAGCCAGGACGGCCGGGGGCTGCGTGGCGCTGAGCCGGGCGAGTGTGGTCACGGCTCCTGGAGTGGCCTGGGCTAGGGCAGCTAGGGTCCTCACTAAGGGCGACCTCAGAGGAGCTAGGCATGGCAGGGGACCGGGACCGTAGGCCTGGGAAACAGCCTGGGTCTCATGCACTTGAGCACGCTGGGTTTCCAATAAAGAGGGGTGGGAGAAAAATCTCGCTCCTGGTTACCCTTCCAGGGCCCCAACTCCTGCCCTGTCCCTGTCCCCGCAAAAGAAAAATGACCTCAACGTATTATCCTATATTTCCTGACCGACATACATTGCGCTGGACGGTTTATATACCTAAACTCATATAATCCTAACAAGGTGTGAGTTATGCACCACTTATTACCATCCCCATCTAAAGGATGAGATAAGTGAGACTTAGAGAAAGTGAAGGACAACCTAATGAGTGATGGGGGCAGGATGGGAAGGCAGGTGTGTCAGAAGCCTACAGCAAAAAGCCTACAGCAGTGCTCTCAAGCTGGATTTAAGGCTTTGGAGGCCTTCACGTGGCCTGTTCTGTTTCTTGCCGGCATCTGTGCTTCGCCTGCCAAATTTCCATCAGGAGACCTGCAGAGAGGAAGAGTCAGCTAGCCAGCCTGTCAATTTCCTTTAAGGAATTTGGCCTAAACTGAAATTTCCCAGACTTAAGTAATTCTCATGCTATCTTCACAACTATGGGCCATATCTTCTTACCACTTCCATAGCTCCCTGCCTAAGAGTTTTAAGTTCTTAAAATTTCTCACTTATTTTACTTCACTTTTTAAAATGTAATTTAAAAGAAAGATTTTGTTACTACTATTAATGAAAATTTTACATAACATTCAATAAAGAGCCAGTAACTATAAAAATATATGTAATTTTTAAAAAAGGTATTGAAGTACTGTATACTATTGCCTGCCAAAGACCCTTTCCTTCCCTTTCTTTGTCCCTTTTTTAAAAGAAAAGGAAAATATTAGCAACTAGCACCCAAATGAGCCTTCCTACCAGATGTGCCCAGAAGATTGGAAAGATAATTGCTATTAAGTGATACAATGAAATCTAATACAAATGTGCAACACATAAAAATCATCTTATCCCACAAGCAGTAAGCACCCCACACTTGGGAACAGGGAACCACATGAAATCTAAGATCGCTTCCAGCTCAAACTTTCTTCTAGTCATTAAGATACTCTGGAAAGGGTTTAAGTAGGGAGGGACAAAGTTCATTTTATAGAAATGGGGGAGCCCTTGGTAGATTTTGCTCACCCATGTTACTGCTTACATTCATGAGATTTAAAGTGAGGTCTTTGGAAAAATAGTAACTTTACAGTGGAGAAATCTGTTGGACACCATCTTAACTGCATGATCAAAGTTAACATCATCACCAACATTGGGACAAACTGAAATCCAGTACCTGCTTTTACAATGTACTGAGAGGGGACACAGCAATTTTCAGGAATTCCTGCCCAAAATGCATTAGTTGATTCTAATCATGAGGAAACATTATAGCAAACCAAATTGAGGAAATTGTACAAAATAACTGTCAAGGTTAGGAAACAAAAAGACTGAAGACCACTCCAGTTTAAAGGAGACTAAAGGGATAGAACAAATAAATGCACTGAGTGATCTTGAATCCTGGACCAGAAAAATAGCTAGTTACAAAGGACATCATTGGGACAATAGATGACATTTGAATAGAGATTATGGTTTAGATCATAGTATTGTATCACTGTTAAGTTTCTTGACTTTGATCACTGTACTGTGGTTATGTAAGAGAATGTCCTTATTCTTGGGAAAAGTACACTGATTTATTCTGGGATAAAGGGGCATGATATCTGTAATTAACTCTCAAATGGTTTTGGAAACAAATTATATATAAGTATAGACATGGTATACATTTGGATAGATAGATCAACAAAGAATGATAAAGCCAATGAGCAAAATGTTGAATCTAGGTAAAGGCCTCCTTTTGAGGAATTTCTTGTGTGATTCTTTCAACTTCTCCATTAAATTTGAAATTATTACAAAATAAAAAGTGTTTTTTGTTTCTTGCAGGCCTGCTAATCTTTAAAACATTCCAGGACATAGATGACAATTGCAGAAGTATTTGGCTTAGGTTTTGTTAAGAGAGCCTCAATTTCACTCTCCCTTCATCACCCCTGGGCTCATCTCCATCTTCCTCTTGATAAGGGATGAAGAGTCCTCATCGTTGTTGCCTACCCTTTACCCCCTGTGTATCCCAGGGTTCCTGTCCTACCTTTTTCAAGTGGAGGATTTTCCCTAGTTCCTTGAATGAAACTTAAAGAGAGGTTGTTCTGCTGCTGCTTGAGAAAGAATCCCAGCTCTGCTTTTGACAGCTCCTCCCTTGGCTCCAGGAGTTTGTGCCAAGTTCTCCCACATAAGTAATTAGAGAGCGTCCTGGGGGGTGGCTGCTTTCCCATCATATCCAGAGCCATCTTTGCCAACCCTGGAACACAGGACGGTGAGGTCCACTCTTCCTAGGGCCCATGTCCACCAGGGGCAACCAGCCCTAACTTCTGTCTTTGCTTTTGAGCCCTTTGCCTGGGGCGTGCGAGCACTCTGACCTCCATGCACAGTTTCCAAAACCCTGACAGTTTCCTCCCGGGACCTGGCACCTCGCATGGAAACAGGGCTCTGGCGTCCTCACTTGCTAATCCAGAATCCTTGTTAGGTTCTGCATTTGAGCTCTCCCAGCCCCGTTTCTAGGAAGACAACAAAGTTGCATGCAAAGGAAGGGATGATACAAAGCAGAACAAGTAAAGCTCATGAGGGAAAGCAAATTTCTCTTTCAGCCTTGGCTTGAATTGAGGTTAAAGCTGTGCTTAATCGACTCACCCTTCACTCATTCCAAAAAGCTGCTGCACTATTCTCTCAACCTGAGTAAGGGATTGTTTCATTCCAAATCACCCCCAGGTCCATTAGTTACAAATGATATACAGAAATCTACAAAACAAAATCCCTACATTGCCCAAGTGATGGGTGCTCATCCCAGTGTGGGCTGACCTTGGTTTGTCTTTTTCACTGGGTTCCTTCAGAGACCTTTCTGAAAGTTTTAATCAAATAGTTCCATTCTTGACCATTGGCTCACTAGATCAACAACTGATATGCATATAGATTTATATATATAAATGTAATATTTGACTCTGGTTTTTTTCTCTGCAATGGACTGAGTGCTTATGTCCTCCCAAAATTCATATCTTGAAATCTTAACCCCAGTGGGAGTTTAGGGGAGGTAATTAGGTCATGAGGGTGGCTATCTCTGAAATGGGATTAGTGCCCTAATAGAAGGGACCCCAGAGAGCTCTGGCCCTGTTTCTGCCATGTAAGAATAAAACAGGACATTGGCAGTCTGTAAGCTGGAAGAGGACCTCACCAGAACTGACCATGCTGGCATCCTGATCTAGGACTTCCAGCCTCCAAACTGTAAGAAGTAAGTTTCTACTGTTTACGAGCCTCACAGTCTATGGTACTTTATTATGGAACCTGAACTAAGACATTCCCATTGAACCTGCCTTGAACAAGCAGAAACTCAATAATTAGTAGCATTAATTTCACTACCCAAACCAATTCAGTCTAGTACAGTGAAGTCATGCTGGCTTCAGTCCTCAAAGTGTGGTCCCTGGACTAGGAAGTTATTGGAAATGTACATTCCTGCCTCCTGACTCTCCCAGGCCTATTGAATCAGAAACACTGATGGTGAGGTTGAATAATCTGCGCTTAAACATGCTTTCCTGGTGATGCTAATGAATGATGAAGTTTGAGAACCACCATTCTAGCTTAATAGGTTACATTGGCTTGGTCAGAGCAGAGTGAGTGGCACTGGGCTCTGTCCCCCACTGTCAGGCCTGCTATGCATCTGGACAGCCCTCCCTGACTGTCAGGGACAGTGAACTGGCTACTCAGCCACAGCCTCGAATATGAATGAGACCCAGAAACAACACAGGAAGAAACTTGAATTCTCTGCATAATTGGGTTTTAGATGATCCCAACGCACTGAGAGAAGTCAATGGACATCAGGTTGAGGGAGGGTAAGAAGGTCCCGGGAGGGTGGGTGTTGGGGAGGGGGCAGTCTCTAAACTAGAGAGAGAGAAAGAGAGAGAGAGAGGAAGGAAGAGGATGAGAGAGGTAGGGCGGGTCATCCTGGGGGGTCCAGATTCCACATTGAGTCTATGCAGGGTGGGGCAGGAGTGGGGCTTCTGGTGACAGCTGGGCCCATTCATTGGCTTCCTTGTGGCCCTGTGCCCCCTGGAGAAAGTCACAGCACCAATGAGGTGACTGCATCACTAGTGTTTGGGCCCTCACTGAGAGCAGCAAATAAAAAGAGAGGCACAGTTTCCTCCTGGAGAGAAAGACGGAAAGAGAAGATGTGGATGTTGACAGCCAGCAGGAGCAGTCAGCTGGGGTTAAAGGCGGCCTCAGGCAGCAGGCTCCAGAGCAGAGGGACTGCGTCAGGGCAGGGGCACACTGATGACACGTCCTTCTTACCCTGTCTCCGTCCTGCCACCGCTCCCACCACAGGACCCAAAGGCATCTGATCTTACCTGGGACTCGAAAACTGACAGGGCAGGGGCCCCTAACTGAATCACTCAATAAACATGTATTGAGGACTTACTGGTGCCAGGCATGTGCCTGTTACAGGGATCTAATTCTGAAAAACATTACAAGGGAACCATTCACAGAGAGAATCAGACTTCAGGTGGGTTTGGAAGGATCGTGTATGTCACACAATGGCTCTGTCGCTGAGTCATTAGAGCAGAATGCCTGACGTGCAGCCTGGCTGTACCATTTGCCAGACGGGGCATCTTGGATAGGTTCATAAGCCCTCCGGACTTCAGTTTCCTCATCAGATCACAGTATCCAATTCATAGAGTTGTTACCACGAATCTGGCTCGTTTGAAAACATTCTGTAAGTATTAGGGATGGTGATGATAGTAATAAGTGTTATTATACTAAGTTTGTTTGAAACTGAGGAAAGGGTATATACACATTGTCTCCATTTCAATTGATAAGCTGGGTCAACCATTGCTCCAATAACTACATGCAATTTGGACTCCTTTGTGTGATACTTGACAACAAGTGTACTTACTACTTACGTTAGTGAGTGTTAGTACAATTAGTTTAAATATTAAAACTAGTTTACATTCCTTAAAACATAACTACTTTCTCTGTGGCTCTAAATAGATTTATCTTCTTAAAGAAATGGCCTGTGAGGATTTAGAAGGGAGGAACGGGTTCTGTAACATAACAAGCTAGAGTCGGTCCAGAGAAGAAAGATACAGGTGCAAAAGGACCAGCAATGTCTGAAACATGAACAAGAGGACTTGGGCTGGGCAGGATGACACCTTCTGTGCCCAGCACACAGTAGACCTCTGATTAATGAGTGATGCTCGTTATGATTCAGAGGACCCACTTGGAAGAGGAAGTAACTGATTATGTGCAGGACCAGAGGCTGGGGCTAAAACAGCAGGACATGCAGAGGCAAAGATCAGCCCCATATGGAGAAGTCTGTACCAGTGTGTCCAGTAACGACCCAGGCTGTCTCCAAAAGCACTGAGAGCTTCCCAGCATTGGGAGGTTTCTAGCTGAGGCAATCTGCCCAGTTGCCAGGATTATTGTAGAATATAATACCAAGTTGGCTGAGAGGAAGACTAGATAAAATTTCCCTTCCGTTTCTATGATCCCATGATCTTGTGATGTCTGTGTGTTTTCACAAGGGAATAAATGTGGAGAGATGGGAAAACGTTGGGTTGCTAGTTAGAAGACACAAGTTCCAATCCTGCCCTCTCATCAGTGACCTTTAAGCAAATTATTTACCCTTCTAACTCTCAGTTACTCAACTGCAGGTGATCTTCTCTCATTCCGTTGGGCACTTGCATACCACAACTTGCTTATTCATGCTCTGGGCTTTTATCCTTGTCATTCCCGCCACCCGATAAGCCTCCCACTTCAGCCGTTCTAGGGTCTTACCAGCGAAAGATCACCTTGTCCACACGCTCAATTCAGTTTCCTACGGCAGCATGTGGTAGGTGTGGATTTGACATCACAGACTCAGGAATGTCCCTACCAGGCAATGTGGCCCCAGCTCCCCTGCAGACAACCACATCAAGCCACTTTCATGTAAACTACTATAACCCTAGTGATGCCTCAGTCATTTCACATGGAGAACTCCACTACATTCATTATTGCTTGTTAATTTGTTTATTTCTTCCTCCAACAGAGTTTGTTATAAACTCCTGAGGGATCATATACAATAGCCAGTTAGTGTAATTGACGGAAAAAAGTCTTCAGTCATGGTTATCCTTGGTCCTGTGCTGCTACCTGCAATTGTGGCTCCACCCTCGGCTTGTCAGCATGCCTCCTACTACCTGGATGCAGCCATTTGCTAAGTCACTTCACCCTGCTTCAGTCCCCAGCTGGACTGGCTACCGGCACAGGGCCTCTTCTCTTGGCCATGGAACCTGTCAAGGACCTCCAGCTCTTGGTAACTTCCAGGCCCTCCTCCAGGGTCCAGTGAACTTTCAAATACCTAAACTTGCCAGTTTGACCAGATAAATTAGGGGACCCTCTCCAGCCCGCATTGGGCTGCCATTTCTACTCAATTTCCATTCATTTCTACGATGCATGAAAGCTCTTTTTAGGGTTTGTTGGATTCTGGTATCACCTCAGGGAAGCTTGACATCATTCTTCTTTCTGTTTGGATCCCAAAATTCCAAAGAAGCTCTCTCCTGCCCTCCTACATCCAAATGTAACTCATCATCTCCCTCCTTCCTTCTACCCAGCTAAATGATGCATTCTCTAAATACGCTGGTGGCAGCGGCGCTGGTGGTGGGGGATTTCCTGGTGCACCCCGCTTTGCCTGAGAAGAGGGCCCTTGCCAGGCTTGTGAATTTCGTTCAGGCAGGTAAACCCCTTCAGCAATGCTTCCTACAGTGCCAAGACCAGCGCAAGCCATGCCTCCCGGCACATTATGAAAAGGTGTCACCTTTGGGTTGGAGGGTGTGCCTTCACTCCTCCAGAGCCTCCAGGGCCAGGCCTAATGGGAGCATTTCCCCAGCTGGGAGAGCCAAGCTGAGCAAGGGCCAGACTTTGCCCACCACATCCCTCCTGGTCAGGCTTTGGTAGCTGCCCAGACCTCCCGGTGGGCCGTAGCAGCCCTCCACAAGTGCCCAGGAGGCTGCTGATCCGCGCAAGCCTTCCCTAGACTAACCCTGCCCACACGAAAGCCTTTACCCCTACACACCTCTTTCTTCGCTCATACTTTACTATAGTGTATTTGCTTGCAAATCGCTCCTCAATGAAAAAGAAGTGGAGGAAAGATGGTGCAATACCTCATTGCTTCAGACTTGCCGAGAATCAAACTTCTAATGCTTGGGTTGAAGGAGTTTGAAGTTTGCATGCCAGTTCTGCCAGTTACTAGCAGAGCCACTTTTAGAGTCTCAGTTTTCTCAACCTAAAATGGAGATAATACTACCATCTACCTCATGGGGCTACTGTAGAAATAAAATTATGTAAATTTGTATAATGTGCTTGTACCCAATTTCTAGGCACGTAAAATGGTTTTTCTATAGACATTATCTTACTGAAATTATCCACCTCTATAACTGAGTCATTTAACTCTGGAATACATATTGATATACATAATATATTTAACCCCCCATGCAAAATAAACATCACTTACAGGGATTTTTGCAATCCAGTCAAGGTTATTTATCTGCTGAACAGTTCTTTGGCAGCAGAGGGCAGCAGTGTACACATGTTGTATATGAGAAATAACACTTCTTTCCTTTGAACACCAGAGCCTGGGTCAGAAAAAAAGATTGTTAAGTCGCATAACAGGTACAATGCACACTATCTAAGTGATGGGCACACTTATAACTTGAATTCAAACTGTACAAAAGTGATTCGTATAACCAAAAAGTTTGTACCCGTGTAATATTCTGAAAAAAAAAGAAGTGTAAGTATTGAGCAAACGCCTTCCTTTTAGCTTCCTAAATTTTATCTTTGAAAGTAACTCCCTGTATATACTAAAACAGTATATTAATATAAGACAGGCTCTTGTTTGTTTTTTGTTTTTATAATTTTGTTTTTATTTTTGAAGTTTTTATCATTTGAAGGTGTCCTCTTTGCTTTGAAAGAATAGCTAACATTGGTGAACTAGATTTATTTGTTGCTTTCTATTGCATTTAACTTTCCTTATGTGTTATTAATGTATTCTTAGCCATAATTTAATATATTTGAGAGAGAAAAAAATCCAGATTTTTGGATGTATAATTAAATTGTGAGAATTGTGGTTGACATAGCTATTTGAAAAATCTAAACTTACAGTTTGAATAGCCCTCCTAAAGACACAAATATGCTAGCAATTTTAACAATAATAACATTAACATTTTTTTGAGTGCTTACTTTGTGCCAGACCCTGGGTTAAGTGTATTACACAAATTATTACCTGATTCAATCTTCACAAAAACTCTGTGCAGTAAGGACAATTGTCCCCATTTTACAGATGAGAAACTAGGACTCTGAGAAGATAAGATAGCATGATAGCCTCCCTCTGTTTATGGCTTATTTTTCATAGTTCTTTTATCTAGCCAACCTTTTTGTTTGCCTTTTAGTCTAAATTTTTTATTTAAAAGAAAGCAAATTTTTATTTTCTTCTTTTTTTTTAAGAACATAGCCCTTTACCCATGAGTGAAGAACTGCTTATAATACCACTTCTCTGAAGTGCGTCTATCCCAACTCAACACCACGCAGTCCCTGCAGGATTCACTGTGATGCCTAACAAATTCCAGGGTGATAATAGTTTGCATATCTCACAGCCAGGAGTTTGTGTGTATCAATTGAACTGAATGTGTGGTTGTTAAAAGGTGATATTTTAAAACAGAAAGGGAAAAATCAGCTTGTCCTTGTTTTCTTGATTATATGCACAGATATTTTAAACAATAAAAACTTTGAGGACCTGTGCTTTTATTGTTATTGTTGTTACTGCTGCCGTTAGCTTTTTCCCCGGTTCTGAAATCCCACAGACTGTCCACCTCTCCAAAGAGCAATGTTTGTGGGTAATTATGGGAAGATGCAGCTGAGTGTATCTTGGCTACTTTCCCATAAGTGGGGTTCCAAACCCTTTCTCCCTCCTCTCGTTTTCTTTCTGTTGGCACGCCCTTCCTGAAGCTTCTTTGGCTTTTTTATGCCTTTCTGATCTATTTTTTCCTCTCTCTCTCTGTCTCTCTCTCATCTCTATCTTGTGTTTTAGTCCCACATTTCTTTCTCCAACTCTACCTTTGCAGCATCTCCTTTTCCCAAACCAGCTCCTCTTTAGTGACTCCCTTTCCCTTTTCATCATAGTTAACCCGTTGATAAGTCCTTTTGTTTCCATAACTCTTGCATGGCCACTTTGGCAGATCCGGTAGGTGGGCTCACTCAGTTCTGTTCCCTGCCCCTGGCAGGTGGCCTAGTGCCTGCTGGAGACTGCACACATCCTCAGAGCCCAGGTTCCACGTGTGGCCTGACTCCCATCACACAGGTGACACTGAGGTGGTGTCCATGCCACCTGGAAGCAGAAGTAATGCTGGAAGGCAAGGTCTGTGCTGCAGCTGGCAAGCTGGGTCCTGGCACTCGGTCACGGAAGCAGGCTCTTTTTCTCTGCAGCAGCTTTAACGGGATTCTCCACGTGTGGCCTGTGGCTTCATGGGTATAGAGAAGCAGAGTGTGGACCACTGAGAATGCCAGCAAGTCCGGGGGCCCATGGCCATCAGCTGTGCACTGGCGTCCTGGTTCCCTGCTCCCTGACCACGGCACAGCTGGCCACAGACCTGGTTGACGGGTTCTGCAGTGTTGTCTCTAGTAGACCCACCTGAAAGCTCTGCTCAGAATCTGCTCTTCCAGCCCTCCAATCATTTGAAAAACTGCTTATTCTCTGATTTAATCACTTTAGTTCAAGTTACCACTGAAGCCTACCCCATCATTGATGAGTAAAAGGAATGAGTAGAGGCAACACACTCTCCAATACGGGAGTCCGACGGGTTTAGGTCAGTGACCATCACAGGATGAGATCCTGAGAGTCCATAGCACACAGGGACCTGGGTCATCTGACCAGCCCACAGGAGATCATGCTGCCTCGCTAGACGATGACACTATGCTGATGAGATGGTATGAACAAGAAGGCACAGGATACTCTAGTATGACCCATGGATGTCCATGATTAAAAGAAAAAATTCCATTTAATGTGATGACCTGCCACCCTACAGATGTTTCCAGGAGATTAGTGTTCAGATCTCAAGCTTGTTGAGATACGCCCTACAAAGAGAAAAATAGGATGCTGCACTCTGCACCCCATTCCAGGGAGAGCCAAAAGACTTGATGAGAGTGTGAGGACTCTTTGAGTTGGCAGTTCCTACTCATGTACTGAGTAACCTCTGACGTAACGTTGAGCGGGGCTGAGCGTAAGGAGGCTTTTCAACTGGTCCAGCCGCCATACAGGCAGCTCTGCGGCTTGGCCTCATGAGTCCAAGGGCCTCTGGCAGCTCAGACTGCTGCGTAGAGCCTATGGCAAGCCTGGATGGAAGAAT
Source organism: Lemur catta (assembly GCF_020740605.2). Classification (NCBI taxonomy): domain Eukaryota; kingdom Metazoa; phylum Chordata; class Mammalia; order Primates; family Lemuridae; genus Lemur; species Lemur catta. Next base: position 10,032,396 of record NC_059135.1, read on the forward strand.
CACAGCTCAGACCCCTGGGATTTGAAGCAAACCATGCCTTCTTCTCTTAATAACTCTTCTTGGTTTGCTCTAGGGCCCTTCTAGAGACTAAACACCCAGATAAAGGACACCTGTTGTCCTTGTAAAGAGAGGTGCCCATCTGAACTGGGTGTTGTCTGGCTCCTCAAGCTGCCAGGTCAGGCCTAACCAACAGTGTGCTGAGTGGGAACAGCACTTGGGGAATCCGGCCGGAGCATATGCTGAAGGCGCAAGTCAGCTGTGTGAGCAAAGCCTGTACCCCTGTGTGTCTACCCTGACACACCTGTGGCCACGTGGAGAGCGCCTATCAGTTGATTAAAGCAGAAAAAAAAAATCAAATATGGCTTCCCAAGTTGGAAGTGGACTGCTGCAAAGTCACGGCCACAGTCAGGGGTGGCCCTGAAGGACAGTGTAGAATGGGAAATCACGCTTGCAGCTGAACTTGAAACAGCCCATCTCCAAGTCCATTTTGCTTGCAGTGGGAGAGCCGGCCTGGTCATGAAAAATTGCTATAGTTTGGACAAGAGTTCAGGGACTTGGGAGGAAAAAGATTGGAATTTGATGACAAGGAAGTCTGGAGAAGAGGAAAGCAGAGAGACATCTCAAAGTGGGGCCTGAGGGGGGCTCCCCAAAGGCCTCTCGAGTGGAGGTTAGCAGCAGTCAAGACAAAAAGACCCCCGCACTGGAGCTGTTAGCCTCCTCCCACCATCCCCACTTAATGCTCAGTGGGCTCACTAATAAAGTGTCTTCAGCAGAAGGGAAACAGCGCTGACACGGCCCAGAGAGGACTTCTTCTCACCAAGACTGACCCTTCTGTCATCACTGGGCTGGCTCGCGGACTGCGCCGCTGAGCTTTCACGTTGCCTGCAGCTGCAACCAGCCTGGAATCCCGTTCTTGTACCACACCCCGGAGGACCCGGCTGCTGCCCGTCAGAAGGTTGATGATGTTGGAACTGCTCCATCATTGAGGGGATAGAAAATTGCCCTCGGTGGAAAGGACTTTTGCTGGATAAGAAGTTCCCCTCTCTGCCTACCTGCTCCCTCCTGCGACACAATCTGCCTTATCCATCATCACGGTATCCAAACAATATCGCTTCTCAACAAGGAACTCATGTCTAGGCACAAGAATTAAGGCAGTCAGAGTTCCCTGCTCTTGCCACGTACTTCACCATCTGCAACTGGCCCACAGGGCACTCAATTCCGGGGCCAGTGGAAAGCAACACTTTGTTAGGTCGAGGTGTGTTGTTCTTGATGTGGTTATCTGCTGTGAACCAGCAATTGTATTGGGTGCTGATGCTCCCAAGGCCAGAACCCATTGTTCTGGAATCCAAAAGATGGAAATTGGGGTAGCATCTCTTACCATTTCACCTAATAATTCCCTCACAAACATTTAATCATCTATTCAACTATGGTTGTGCTGGTTTAGAAGTCTGAGAGTCTAAGGACAAAATTATTCTACCATTAGACACAACCACTTTCCCATAGCTAACTGGCCTTTGGCCATTTCAGGTTCCTTGTGTCCCTGAATAAACAGGCGAAACAGGGGGCTTACCACGTTGACTGGAAATAGTAGATGGATTATCAAAGGGAACTGCAGTTCCTGTTAAATTATGCAGTTGATGGGAGAGTGTTCGTCAAACCCAGACATCCTGTGGAGTGGCCGGTTACTGTGTCATCTCAAGCAGTAAAAGTCAAGGGAAGACCGTGGGAACCAGCTCAAGGACCTCCCTAAGGTTCACACTGCTCACGAATGAAGGTTTGGCTTGCCCCCTGAATAAGGGCACTAACTTGCTGAGGGACTGGTTGTGGGCCAAAGCAAGGTAGAATTGACACTTGGCACTGCAGAAGGAAGATATCAATAATAAATACCAAGGAAACCTCATGATCAGTTGCAGAAATGAATACCACTGGTCGTTATAGCTAACGTATTTCTTGTCTCCATGCTGTGTCATATTGCTTTCTCTCTCCCTTTACCCTACTATTTTACAAAGGGCTTGTTGGTGGGTGTTAACGTCATAATTTTATCCACAAAATATAACAGTAGAGGACTATGATTAAACTAAAGGAGGAAGGACCCACACCCAGAGATGAATGCTGCCACTGACAGCATTTGGAGTCTCTGCTTTTGTAGAAAAGTTGAAAATACTCTCATTTGCATGAGGGATGGTTTTATTACAATTATGAGAGAATTTTTGTTGCTGTTGTGTAGTTTGAAAGTATAAGTGTGGCAAGGTGGGGAAGCTTGGGTGTCCAATAGCCAAAGTTGTGGTCTGTGGTGAGAACTGTATATTAGGTCGCCCCACCCCACCCTTGACCCTGGCCTTGCTGCAAGCTGGAGCATGAGAAACCAAAGACTGCATTTCCCAGGTGTCCTTCCAGCTCAGGCTTCCCCCATGACCTTGCCACCCAAGCCCTCTCTGAGCTACAAGCAAGAGCAGGAGAAAGGTGTTTAAACCCAGCGTTGGGCTATGTTCTTAGCTACAACGGAAAGTTCAAGGGTGTTCAGGTCAGAAAGATGGGAGGTTGAATCCGTACTCTGCTACTACATCCTATGAGGATGTGGGCAATTTATTGACCTTCCCAGAGCCAAGCCTCAGTATCCCATGTGTAAAATGTTAATCTAGACCTGGAAGAATTATCACAAAAAATAAGTGTAAACCACCTAGTACAGTGCCTGGCACAAGTCACGAAATTTCATTTCCATATAACAATTGACAGACCTCTCTGGCTGTCAGACAACTGGTCCTATCTTTCCCAAGGCCATGATGAGTAAAAAAAAAAAAACTGTGCAACATTACAGGAAAGATAAGAAAAGATTTATGACATTATCTAACAAGGCATGAAGCCAGGGGAAATTTTATCCTAACTGCGGTCTGATTTCTTTTTGGAGGTAGAAAGTTATCTGGGCAAAAGCCCCCTTTAGACTGCAGGACCAATATCCCATTAAAACTTCGAGACAATATCCCTGTTTCAACAAATATGTTTAAACATATCTGCCCACAGCTTACAAGTGAGAGAACTGTGTTCCTATGCAGCCCCTGCTTCCTCTACTGTCTTGATTTACTTCTCTCTAGGAGCAGGAAGTACTGTTTAATACATAGGAATTGCCTACAGGGATATTTTTTTAGTACTCTCCAAGTTAAAGTTTCTAAAATATGTTGTTACATGCTCTCCACTTTCATGTTACAGCAGAACTATTTGAAATGTTTGCTCTCAAAATTCACCCATGATTCTAACCTCCAGATGTGAAAGAAATAAAAATTCAAACCATTTCTTCACAGTGGAAACCACCACTTTTTAAACAATAAAGCAAAGATAGCTGTCAGGGTTGGTCATTCTACTGAGGCTATTGTTCTCGAAATGTTTGGCACCTGATAACCCTGAGCAGAACAAGAGAGTCATTCATTAGCCAGTAACAAAATATACAACGTGGAATATATTTCCTCGTATAAACTACTCAGTACTTCCCATGTCTAAGGTGGAGGGAGGAAATTCCCCTTTCAGAGAATTGGTTTGGAGGAGAGAACAGATCCAGTTTCTCTTTTATTAAAATATGTCGTGGGCTTTATGAAAGGTACATGTGATACTTAAATAGTTTCAGACTGTATTAATTTGACTTTTCTATCATACCAAGGAATATAGAAACAATGAGCAGATGTTTAGGAATATACCTACCTAAGCATAGTACTTAGATATTATTTAATAAATGTATTAGTTCCACTCATATATTAGCAGGTAAGAGGAAGGGGGTAAGTGGAAGAATAGGAGATAAAAGAGAAAAAAATAACTAAAAGACAGATGGTTAAAGAGGAGGAAAATGAGACATTATAAATAGAGACAAAATGAGATAGAAAAAGATATTAACTTTAAAATATAAATAGAAAACACAGTGCTAAATAATCTGAACTCAGAGTCGAGGTCTCGGGTGAGTGTGGGAGGGAAACTGTTTATTTCTCTGTCTTTTCTGCTAGCCAAGTCTGTGTATTCACCACTGTATCGCTAGTGCTTAGCACAAGACCAACAAACTCTTGTTCGATAATTGAGTGAAGTTGAGGAATCATCACAGAACCATTAAATGTCAGTTACAAAGATCTCGAAAGGTACACCCTCTCCGAAGCTATTGTTTGGCTTATCTTGGTTCCTTCCAGTAATAAAGAATACAGTTCTTAAGGCAGTTGGAGGTAGCTTTCTTCTAATAGGATACATCCTCCAGCCTAGATCTACCACCAGTTGAACCCTCAGGACTGTACCCAGTAGGTCTGGTCCCTCTTCTCCAGGACAGCCCAGCATAAGGCAGCTGTACACCCCCTCCAAGGTCACCTTGAAACCCCTCTGGTTCCTTAAACCAGTTTCCAGTGCCTTCATCATTGTGACGTCATCCTCTGAAAGCTTTTCCTTCCTCTTCTTCTTTTCAAAGCTGGGCTCATTATCTTGGCATGATCTGAACAACACAAAGGAAAGGGGCCTCATTCTAGAAATTGCAAGTGTAATTGCAATTTGCAAGTGCAATTTGCAAGTGTAATTGCAAGTTGTACTTTCAACTCAAATGACTTTTCTTTGGGCAGCCACAGGGTAATAAGAAGAGCTCACTACTGAAGAGCACTTTACAGTTTACATGCTTCACACTGTAAAACAGTTTCCATCCTCTCCTCTGGGTACAAAGCTCTGGGAAATTGTTGAAATAGGACAAGGAAGTGTGTCTTTGCTCAAACAAACTTCATGCACCAAGTCTTCTTCCCACTAGGGACATTCCCAAGTGCTGTTTCCCTTCAACTTCTGCATTTAGCAAGGCCCTCCCTCGACTTACCTTTATTTGCCAACATGCTGTGAGCCTCTAGGTTAACTGCTGGATTTAACAATCCCCCTCCAAAGCCTTCCCTGCCCAGCATTCTGGTTAAGAGGGTGTGAGCTGAGCCAGGTTACATAATGACTTGGCTGCATGAATTCAGCCAATTGATTCAACCTCCATTCCATCTCCTGTAAAGTGAGGATAATAATGATGCTGACCTCCTTGAGTCCCTAGGAGACACAGCAGTAGGTAACAACCCCTAGAACAGGGCTGGGGACTCAGTAAGTCCCCAGGAAGTATTAGTTAGTATCACAGCGTGTACCCTGGGTCTACCTCCTAAGGACACCCTCATGATTTACACAGTCACACAAAAGAGTGGCAGACTATTGGCTCCAAAGTGTCATGGATAGGATTTCTTAATACTGAGCTCCTGAAGTGACATGCTAAATTACGCAAATATCATCTGGGGAACTTTTAAAAACTACTGATGTCCAGGTCTCCCACGCCCTCCCCCAGATATTCTGATGCACGCAGTCCTGAGTAAGGCGCTGTTCTCCAGATAACTAAAACAGGCAGACAGGGATGAGAACCACGGATTCTTAGCAAGGCTCTTAACGAAGGTGGGCATCAGGTGACTTGTGTGGTGTAGGGGAAAAAAGTTGTCAAGGCATCCCTCCCAGAAACTCTGATCCTATAGGTCTGAAGTAGGATGGAGTAACTGTTTCTAAATCTATAGAGGTGATTCTGACGTGCTCTGGAGAACCACTGGTTGACACATTTTCATCATGTGTTCAAACATAATGAAAAAAGGTTGGCTCCCAAACAGAAATCAGTGATATGTGTCTGGGATGAGGTTCCCCCAAGCCAGACTCTCTCATCTGGGCTCAGATGTTCAGCCCTAAGCCCCCCGGGGCCAACCCTGGTTGAGAGCAGCTTCCAGGAAGGGAGCGAGGACAGGAACCCTGAATTTTTTCCTTCCCAATCAGGCAAATCACCAGCCAGAACAGCTTTCTTCTTCATCCAGAGTGAGAAAAAGCAGGAGAAATGGCTGAAGCCATGAGATGCCTTCTTTATCTTTATCCATAATATTCTACACTGAGTGAAGCTTTAAGAGAGTTGTTTCTATTTCTGTCAGCATATGCATGGGAGAACAGATTTGCAACAATAACTGATAAAAATGAAATCCAGGAAGAAGTAGGATATTGTCACTTCATTTCACACTCACCAAATATAGACGTGCAAATTGACAAGCTTGTATAAAGAAAAAAATAAACTCAAGTAAAATTTCTAAGTGCTTTAATATATTTTCTTTTAAAAAAACATATTTGTATATCAACATAAGTATATCTCCTGTGCTTTGTTGAGATGAGTTTTCCATTATTTTGAAATTGTTCTTCCTGTATTAATAGTGTTAAAATACCCTTTTATAAAAAACAAATGGTGGCATATTTGCTTGTTCATTTGTTTTTAATGACTTTGAAAAATAAAGAACTGGCAACTCTGTGTTAGTCAAATCTCTTCTGCTGTGCATCTCCCACAACTTTTATTGAGCTGATCTGTGAAATCTCAGGTTGTCTCTGCAAACCACTTTTAAAAGTGCTTAACCAATGTGCAAATACCTGGACCTACACCTACAGAATGAATATCTCCAAAATATTGGCACTTAACAAGTACCCCAGGTGCATACTGAAATTTGACAATCAAATTGAAGGTATTATATTTTTAAAAGGAAAGTTTCTTTACTCAAATGTATCTATAACTAGTGACACACCATAAGGAAAGGAAGGACAAAATGTATCAAGTATTTTGGGGAAGTGTAGACTAGTGAATTTGAAAAATACTCTTTTTAAATAATAAAAACAAAATCTAGAAGAGAATGTTGGACAGATAGATGGGTGAATGGATAGATGGATGGGAGGATGGATGGATGGATGGATGGATGGACAGAAGAATAGATGGATGGATGGATGGATGGATGGATGGATGGATGGATGCATAGATGGATGAATGGATAGATAGATGGATGGATAGATGGATGGATGGATGATGATGGTTGGGTAACTGATGGAGAAAAGGATGGGGGATAGAAAAAGGAAGACTAGAAAGAATTGGGAAGAGGGAGAGAATTAGATGAGGAGGTGGAGGGAGAGAGAGAACTATAACATGGTGTGTAGGTAGCATCGAGAAAAAAGTTCTGAGAGTTCCTCTACATGTGGAAATAGTGATCATGTCCTCCATTTCATCTTCTGAAAATGAATAAACTGCCTCTGCTTATCGCCATGTCCTCTCCAGCTGCAGCACTCTGCGTGTCTATGAGGTAGACAAAGAAAAAGGAAAAGGAAGAAAAAGAAGTGTTGGGTTATATATTTGTTTCCTATTGTCACTGTAACAAATTACAACCTTAGTGGCTTTATTCTCTTATAGTTCTGTAAGTCAGAAATCCTAAAACCTAGGCAGCCTTTCTGTGTAGTCCCCAGGCAGCTCTGATTCAGAGACCCAGTCTCTTTGCATCTTTTGACTCTACCTTCTTCTACTCAGGGCTTCCAACAGTGTCTTGAGGATAAGATTGGCAGATTTAGGAAATAAAATACAGGATGCCCTGTTAGCTTTGAATTTCAGAAAAACAGCACTTTTTTTTTTTTTTAGTATAAGTGGGTTCTGAATACTGCCTGAGACATAATTATGTTTATCTGAAATTCAAAGTTAATGAGGCATCTTCCATTTTATTTTATCTGGCAACTTTCCTTGGGGATCATGCTCGTTCCCCAGCCAGATGGAGGAAAGAGCAGGATTAATCATACTGTAAGGAGTATTTATGGTCCAGGCCAGGATGTGTTTGCTCACCAAGGACCAATTTGCTCCCACTCTAGTTTCTCCCACCAAACTCCACCAGCCATTCCAGTCTCTTCTAATCTGCTTCAAAATGAGAATCTGATCATATCATCACTCTTTGTTTTTGTCATTCTCCCAAACTCCTTAATGTGGTGGATAGGGGGTGTCTTTACCCCTAACCTAACTCTGTAGCCTCATTCTTTACTCATGTCCCCAAGTCTACCACCTTGTCTTCCTTCTGTCCCTTATAGGAATCTTTGAGCTAAAATGGAATTCATCTGCCCCTCAGAAATTGCTCAGACAGGGAGAAATATTTCCACTGAAGTGAGCTGAATGTCACTTAAATTAACACCAGGGGCTATGCAAGGAGGGAGTCTGAAGCAAGCCTTCCTGCTTCCCTGTGAAATCCCGGATTCCTTTCTCTTTCTCTATGGATTCAGAGTCCAGGGTCCTTAACTGGCCTGAGCATTTTGGGTTACCATCTCCAAAAAGGTAGAAGAGAAACTGAAAATAGAAAATAGTGCAAAATATGAATTTGTTTAAGGGAGGGTGGTTTTTCCAATCCGTTTAAGAAAAATGGTCTGACCCAATTTTCAACTAGGTCAAGATGTGGTAGACTGAGTGAAATCAGGAAAGGCACAAATTACCCTAGAGCAAAGGGAGACTTCTGTGAAGTCACTTCCTTGCTGCTCCTTTAGCTGGAGTGAAACTTGCCTTTCCAGTTGAGCGAGGTGGTACCCTGAGGGGGTAAGGAAAGATGAGCTCATGACTTTGCAACCCCCTACTTGAATTTTCCCATCTCTGCCCAACTTTTACTTTGCTGGGTTTGCCATTCCTTTCTGCAATGGTTGGTTTTCCCCTGTTTTAATGACTAGGAGTCACCCAAAATGGATGGCTTTATGGTATTTTTTATCTTTTCTGTCCCCTCTTATTTTATTTTTATTTTGCAAAGAGGTTTGAAATTTAGAAAATCTAACAGTTTCTATCTTTTTTTCTTTTTCTATATTTTCTCCGGCATCATAACTCTTAAATGTCTTTTGGTCCTTTCTCTTGACTATTTACCTCAGCCCCTTTAAAAGATCAAATAATTAAAATTTTTCTCTTACGTCTTTCTCGGTTCTCTTCTAAAGGTTTTTTCCATTACTTGATTTTGTTAATCTTTGCAATTTAAGCCCTTTAAATTTCCTATAAATGTTTGTGCTTTTAAAAATGAGATATAAAAATAAGCCTTATTTTTATTCTTGCCCTGTGGAATTTTATTAATAGCTTTCATGTTTCTATTAAATATTTCTGATCAACTTCCCTTTTTTCTGCTAAAACTTCATTTTCCACTTCTTTCTTTTATCTCTTCCTTTTCTTCATCTAGGAGGAAAATGATGTTAATCACCCATCCTCTGAATTCTTCTTTGCTTGTTTCTTCTCTTTTCTCACTGTAATTCTTCCCTATATATATTTTTTATATCTGTAATATCTTTCCTCCTCGTCTCACTCCTGATGCATTCCCTATTTGCTCTTCTTTTTTGCGTCTATGTCTTCATTTTCCCTTCTAAGTTTTCCTTGTTTCCTCTTCTTTTCTTTAGGTCTTCCTAGGTTTTTTGTTTGTTTATTTGTTTGTTTGCTTTAAGAGAAGAGGGATATTTTAGGTCTTCCTCTTTTTGTTTCATAACAAAAATATTCTTTCCAACAAGTCTCCAGTAAATCCCCTAAACACAAGCAGGGCATATTCTGGCCTCTGACCTGCCTGGCCAGCCCTATTTCTTAAACCCTCACGCACAGAACTGGCGTGCTGACTGTCAGAACCGTCTGCTTACTCTCCCGGAGTGAGTCTTGCCTCTACCTGGAATGCTTTTCCCTTTTCTCTGCTTATATCCTACTCTTTCTTCCTCCATGACTTATCCAGGTTGTCACCTTCCACCTGACGTTTTTAGCTGGTTGGTCAAATACCATCTATGCTTCTATCAATCCATGGATTTAACATCATTATCAATTTAAATTCAAAGCAGGATTTGAATTTTAAAACTTTTTTCAGATATAACAACATATGAAAGAATGTATACAACAAATACACAGTATACTGAATAGCTATTTTTTTAAATTCACGCACCTCCACACAAATCAGCACTCACCGAGACCTCATGTTTCCCATTTCAGTCACGCCCTGCTCACATGCTTATTAAGATAACTGCTGTCTTTGCCTTTATGGTAGTCACTTCTTCGCTTTTCTTTATAGTTTTACTACCTTTGTATGCATGCTTAAACAATAGAGTTTAATCTTACCTGGTTCTGAATTTGATGGAAATAGGCTCATCCTGCAGGTATTCTCTCATGTATTCCTTTCACTCAATGCCACGATGTTGCTGAATTCAGCTACCGTTCATCTATTTTCCCTTCTTTCGAGATTTCCATTGCATGCGATTTTCCACAATCTACTTATTCATTCTAAACTTGATGGACCAGTTTGGAGCTACTATAAACAATGCTGCTGAAAACATTCCTGCACAAGAATCCTGGCACACGTATGCACGCTTGTCTGGAGGGCATGTAGGAGACAGAATTGCTGAATCACAGAAGAGACATGTTCAGCTTTAGTAAAAATGCCAGCTGTTTTTCAAACGAGTTGTGCCAATTTACTTTTCCACCAACAGGGCATGGGAATTCCTTTTGCTCCATAGCCTTACCAAGGCTTGCTCATCTGATGGGCAGGGATTGCATGTTCATCTTTGTATGCCCAGAGCTATCAAACTGACTGGCGTGTAGAAGATGCTGTCATCCATTTGTTAATTTATAAAACTCCCTTAGATTTAGAAATCATTATAGCCTTATTCTATGTCTGAAATTTTCCAAAAATCCATCTTGTGGTCAGGTGTCTAGGGACAACACCTACTCTGAAAATTTCTTTTACATTAACCTGTAAAATATTTGGTCCACTTAGTACTGCCGGCACATAGGGATATCAACAGAAAAAAAGCCAAACTCTGTAAAATAATTTTAAAGAGATTTACTCTGAGCCAACTTTGAGGTCCATGACCCGGAGCCACACCCAAAAAGCCTTGAGCAAGTAGACTCGCTGTGGCTGGGTTACAGTTTGGTTTTATACATTTCAGGGAGACAGGAGTTATACGTAAAGTCATAAATCAATACGTGGGAGGCATACATTGGTTTGGCCCAAAAAGGTGGGCCATCTGGAAGGGGGGCGCTTATAGGTGGGTTTAAAAATTCTTTGACTTGTAATTGGTTAAAGACATTGAAGCTTTGTCTAGAGGCTTGGAATGTTTTAAGATAAGAAGCTCCTAATCAGAGATAAGCCACCAGACATATGTTTATTGTATAAATTGAGGACCTGTAGGTTTGTCTTGAATACCCTTAGGCCTGCTAAAGAGTTACAAAGGATGTCCACAAGAAGGGAGGGGGGCATGATGAGGCATGTCTGAACTTCCTTTTCCTGGCAGGCAATTTAGTTTTAGGATATTCCTTTGGCCACGAGGGGGATCCATTCAGTCAGCCAGTGGGGGGTGAGCCTTAAGATTTTATTTTAGTTCACAGGGAGAAGTCAGTATCAGCCTTCGCACAGAGCAGGGTGAAGAAGCTGGGTGTATCACACGCCGGTGCCTGGGGCCCTGAGACGAGGGATGGCGAATGCCCACTGAGGCTCTGTATTCTTGAGCTCAGAAGGAGCCTTTCCACCTCCACCTCACAAGTTCTGGATTCAAAAGATTTTGAGATTCCCAGAGATTTGTGTGGAGTTCTGCTTACTATGGGAGAGGATGCAAGCAGGATATTATATTCCTATCTATCTCATGAAGCATCTCTTTAAACCTTACTCCTAATAAATTAATAGATGCCTGCCAGTAAATTTTCTAAAATTACCAGTCTTCTTTTTTTTTTTTTTTTTTGTCACCTAGGCTTGAGTGCCGTGGCCTCAGCCTAGCTCACAGCAACCTCAAACTCCTGGGTTCAAGCAATCCTTCTGCCTCAGCTTCCAGAGTAGCTGGTACTACAGGCATGCGCCACCATGCCCGGCTAATTTTTTCTATTTTTAGTAGAGACCAGGTCTCGCTCTTGTTCTGGCTGGTCTCGAACTCCTGAGCTCAAACGATCCTCCCACCTCAGCCTCCCAGAGTGCTAGGATTACAGGCACCCAGCCAAATTACCAGTCTTCATGTATTGATTTTTATTAAAAGAAATGAAAAGAGTCACTTTTAGACAGACCTAACACTGTGTCTTCATACTTTTCTGGAGATCATTTACTAGGGTGATAACAGGAGTGAGGTGAAGTCATAAAGCACAAAAAACCTGAAACTTAAAAACACATGTTCAAGGATTTTTTAAATGGCAGTGAAATTTTGCTAATAAAAATTTCCCCACCTACAAACGAATGTTTCCCTGAACTCAGATGTAAATTGAGTGTATGAGTTACTGCTCTACAATAACTCATGCCATTTAAATGCCATTTGGCTAGGGCCTCTGTGATAAGTTGGTTAAAAACACTCATTAGATATTTTTCACCTTTAATATTTTCTTCTTTAGACAATGTACATTTGAAAGGGTTCTTCAAATAGAATGTTAGGCAAATACATGCCTATCAGAGAAATGATTTCCCTTTAAAAAGAATTTTCTAGCAAGTTGATTAGAAAAGACAATATTCGTCATTAGGAAATTTGTGTAAATTGTTCTGACACTCACAAAAAGCAATGTTTGAGATATGTAGAAAGAAAGAAACTCCAGGCTCCATCCCATCTTGTTAATATCATTCCCTATAAACTTCATCAAATTCTAATAAGGATGGATGAATCCTTATTATTGAATTACAGTTATGAGTCCATAAAACATAAAAAAGATAAAAACTTTATTCAGAATGACCACATTAGCCCTCCTCATCAGCCATCTGAATTTTTTAAAGTCAGAAATAAAGAACTTTTTGTAAGAAGAGAATGTTATCAGTAAGGGAAAAAAACACATAAATGACAGGGATTTTACATAGTAAAAACAGCACGGAGCCAGGGCTCTGAGGGTCAAATTCTAGACCCTTCTTGGCATATACTTGAACAAGCTCCCTGAACTTCAATTTCTTCACATGTAAAATGAATGCAATTAGACAATATCCAAAAATCACACATAGGCTTCTATTTATGTGATAGATTAATACTAAGTCCCAGAAGTAATAAGAATGATTTTTTTTTTTAAAAAATCAGGGAAAGATCATAATGTTTTACATATTCAAATGGTAAAACTAAACAAAAAAAAAATCCACGGCACGTTCCCCAAAATGGCTAAAAGAATTTTTTTCTTAGCAACAACACTAAACAACACTATGTGGACCAACTGGAACTCCTATGAATGATCGATGGGAGTTTAAAACATTATAACCATTTATGAAAAAGATCCACCACTTTCTCGTAAAACTAAATATACATTTACCCTTTGACCCAGCAATTCTGCTTCTACTCAGTTACCCAAGAGAAAGGAAAATATATGTCCACAAAAAGACTTGTACAAGAATGTTCACAGTAACTTTATTCATAATAATCCAAAACTAGAAATAGCTTATATGTTCATCAACAGGTAAATGAATAAAAAACGGTGGTATATCTATACAATGAAATACTACTCTATAATAAAATAAGATGTTAATTAATTAATATATGCTACAACATGGATGAATCTCAAAAACATTATGCTGAGTGAAAGAAATCAGCACTAAAAAAGAACATGGTGTATGATCCCATTTATATGAAGTTTTAGAACAGATAAAACTAATCTATGGTGAAAAAATAATACAGTGGTTGCCCCTGGGATTGGTGGTAAGTATGCATGAAAAAGAGGTATGAAACAACCTTCTAGGGCAAGAATAATTTTATATATGTTGGGAAGCTGGGATTACACAAGTATATGCATTTGTCAAAATATATGGAATGATACATTTAAGATTTGTGCATTACATTTATGTAAATAACCTTTAAAAAGAATTTAAGTGCAATAAACAAATATTGAACCATAGTTAATGATATGTAGGTTGAAATGGCTAGAGGTATGGTGTACTCTGTCTGCAATTTATTTTAAAATTTATCCAAAATATGTTGGAATGATAGATGGATGGATTTAGGAGATGAAGACAATAGAATTATATATATTAGTCACAGTATTTAGTGAGTGTATGTGTTTACTGTACAATTGTTTCAATGTTTCTATATTTTGAAAACTTTTATAATAAAATGTTAGAGAAACAAACTAAAGATGAAAAGGAAAGAAATGGACCTAATTATTTGTCAAATTGATATTATAACAGAGAAAAAAACTTATTTCAAGTGATTTTTTAACACAAAAGTTTGTAAAAAGTTGATAACTTTTAATAAAAACTTGGTGGGAGATAGGCTAAGGACAAATAAACTTAAAAAAATGATAAACTACATTTAATGGTTTTATTGTTAGTAGTAATATTACTACTATTATTTTAAAACTATTTTATATATACAATACTGTGAGGTGCATAGATAAAACAAGTAAGTAAGCAAGCAAGTATTTTTGTTGTTGCCGTTATGAAAAAAGATTATCAGCATAACATGAAAGAGATCAAAACTAAAATCCAAGAAGTTAAGTATAAATTCTGTGATATTAAATTTTATTAGAAATCTCAATGTGAACCCATACATGTTAGAAATATATTTCCTAGTTCTTCCCCTCTGGAAGGTATTAGAAGTAGTGACACCTAGTTGCAACGAGTAGCTTAGAACTCAGATGTTGCTTTCCGCATATCACCGCCCTCTACCCCAACAGAATATGGCTTCTTGGGAAAATAGCTGATAGGTCTGACACAAAGTACAAGGTCAACCTGGGACATCTTGTTGCAGAAAACAAGGGATGCTCAAAGACTAGTGGGCACAGGTCAAAAGGGCACAAATTTAGGATCATACGGGCTCCACAAAGAGTAAATGATTATGACACTTTGAATAAATTAAAATCCATACTATATTGAAAGAGGAAGGAAAACACACATTTGCTGTCCTTGGCAGTTACTTATCACACCAAATCCTTACTCTGCAAAATGGTTACATTTTTCTAGCTATGGATAATCCTCAGGGCCTGAGGGAAAGCTCTTCTTTACAGAAGAATTTCAGCTAATAAATGTAGAAGGAACAATAGGAGATTTTTAACCACCAAAGAAATAGTTGACTCAGGGAAATGTCATTCATGGATGAAAAACTATTATACTAGGTAAAATCATGATGGGGAACAGGATATTTGCATGATGTCAAAGTGTCACTCTGAGGATTAGTTACTATTTGCAGTGGGAAGAACCTCCCTTACAACGCAGAGATCCGGCCGTCAGCATCTTACCCAAGTGATCAAATTAGCATCACTAATTATGGGCCAAACTGGCATTATGTGCCTTGTGAGGCAAAGCATAGCATACAATGCAGACCTCGCCTATAAAATTATGTCAGAAAATCTGACTTGAATCTACTCAGCTTTTGGACTTAACTTACAGTTTGAGGAAAATATGGAGAACAGAGAAAAAATTAAATTAAAAAATTAAATTAAATCATCAAATGCAGAATGTGAGATTTGACAAAACAAATACCTCTCCAAAAACGCAATGTCATTAGAAAATAAACAATTAAGGAAGTCTAGTGCAATTTCTAGATTAAAAGAGATGTAACTAACAAGTACATTGGTAAGCCTTTGTTGGGACCTAATTTGGAAGGGAAAAGAAGAGCTAGAAAGACGTGTGGAGCACAGTTTTGGGAATTGTCATATGGATTAGCCATTAGATATATTATAGAAAGATTGTTAGTTTTATTTGACAGCTTGATTGTGGAGGAGAATTTCTTGTCTTTAGGAGACTCAGGCTAAATTCTTAGAGGTGAGGTAACATCATGTCTGCAGCTAACTTTCAACAGTTCAGCTAAATAATCCAGAGAGAGAGCAAGAGTGAGAGACCAATGTGGCAAAAGGTTTGTAAGTATTGGAGCTGGTGGGTGGGTAAACCGTGCTCATTGTACCAGCCTTTCCACTTTTCCGTCTGCTCAAAAATTTTTATAGTAAAACATTTTAACAAAAAAAAGAATGGATAGTAATGGGTAAAATCGTCTTTTGTAAATGCATAATAGAGAGTGTGATTTAAAAATAAGACAGTACCAAACCAAAATGCATTTAAAACAAAATGATAAACAGGACCTTGGTTCCATTCACCATGAGTAACACAAGTGTATCTGGCTTCTAGTCCTTGTCTTCTCTAACCCATCTTATGCCTTACAGCTGAAATAACTTCTCAAAAAAAAGATCAGATCATGTTAGTCGTTCTTCAGTGGTTTAGGATCAAATCCTAACTTCCTTTGGAAGACTCCTGACACACTCCTGTTCACATTCCGCAACAGTTGGACTACTGACTCTGCCCGACTTCATAAAAATGCCCTTCATACCAAAGGTTCCTTTGTTCTCCCGGTGCGATAGATAGTGCAGACAGGCTCACTCAACCTCCATTCTACCTTTCTTCTAACTGGAGAGGTTGCACAGCTAAAAGCAACATTTTGCAAATTGCCTTTCAGCTAGAGTTTGGGATCTGAATCAGGATCTGTCTATTAGATGAACTAGTTCAAGATTTGGAATGCAGAAATGAGGCATGGTCATCATTACATCTCTTTTCTCTGGTTCTTTCTACCTGGCATCCATGCAATATGAGGTTTTTCCACTATCAGTCCACATCCATCTTTAACTTCAAGGGTAACAAGGCATTTGGGCCCCTTGATGAGGCTTTCTGACCCCTGGATCACAGTTATGGGTGTCCAGTCCCCAGTTTTTTGATCGTCTAGGGATGGTTGACATGGTAGTCACAGTGCCACCACTGCAATTGGTGATTCCAATCGGTATTCTTGATTGCACCATAGCTCCCATAGTGGGTCAGTTCTTTATGGACCTAGAATTATTCCTAAGGGCCCTACTTTGAAACAGTTCCTTCAGCACTTCCAACCATTTTCTAAGGCCTGATTTCCTGTATTAAATCCCTTCTTGATTAAAATACCTAGAGTGGTTTTCATTTTCTGCACTGAATGGTCATAAAGTTTTGTGAATCTAACAAACAAATACCTTTAAAAGATGATACTTTGAAATAATAGGAATTTACACTTGGGCGGGGATTCCAAAACCTAGAACATCAAACCACCTTGGAACTTGAGAAAGAAATAGATTGCCTAACTCCACCTCAGACCTATAAGGAAGAGTCTTGAGGTGGAGCCTAGGATACATCTTTTAAAATCCCCAGGTTGTTATGATGCAAGCTGCCTAGCACAGAAATCCACAGACTGGTATGTAAGATTTTAAGGTGTAAAGACCCGCAGACGTCATGAAACTCAACCTGCCACCTGATGCAAGAATCTCAAGGCTGCTATTTTGTTATTTCCCAACTTCCTCTCCTACAGATTACAAATTATTGTCTGCAGTAATCTATCAACCTGGCAGGAATTCTACTAATGACAGCCTCCTTCGCAGAAAGAATGAAATCATTTCTTTCAAACTATACAATGAAGGAAATGCCAAGTTAAATTGTGACTTAAAAATCCACATTTTAATTTACAAAACACATATCAAACTTATTGTAGTATGTGATACACAACTAAGGTCTTTAAAGATATTTGTATTAGCTAAAAGCACATTCCAGCTATTGTTAATATGCGAAAACAGGATCTCAAAGTAGTATATCATGGAAATGTGGTGTTGCAACATTAGAAGCAACCTTAAAGGTAGTTGTTTTACAACGAAGATTTATAGTGGGAGGCACGATCTGAAAATGAGGTGAATCCAGAGCCCTTACCTTGGTCTTTTACACAGTAGCTGGTTGAGCAGCAAGCAATGTACTCAATGGGGCATTCAAGGCTCTTTTCAAATAAATGCTGACATATGCTCACTTTTCTACTTAATTATTCTTTAATTTCGCTGAAATCTGACCTTGAGATGTTCATTAACCTAAGCCTGTCTGTGAATCCCTCTCTAACGTAAACAATTGGAAAGCTGACCAAAGATGGACAAGAAAACAAAGCAAAACAAAATAACAAAAAAGCAATAAAAATCTGTAATTTTGAAAGAGATAGTGATTATGGAAATGGATACAAAGTACTTAAATCAGAAAATGAAGGTGGAGGGGAAAAGTTTCCTCCAAGATCACCTTTGAAAGCCTGAGAAATAAATGAGAATGGAAGCCCATCCACTCCCCCAGATTCTGACTCTGACAGTAACACCATGGGGCATTGCGTTCTGTTACTTACAGGAGTGGACCATGGCTGTGCCCAAATTCCTTTTCATTTCTCATCCCCCCTCTGGTTATCAACTATATTGAGTTCCTTGAAAATTGTAAGACCGTATGGATAAATGTTAGTTCAATATCACAGGAATAGTCTGACCTGACTTTCAGGGTAGAGAATTTACATTAGTAAGTAAATAAACATAAGACACATTTAAAAACCCATCTAGGTCTGTTCAGAAGCAAGTTCATGGTTAATGACTTCATATACATTCTACATCTGATAAATAGGGCATCAGGATCTCAGAGTTTAGGGTTGAAACTGAACCCTGCTTCCTAGAATAGTGGTTGCCAATAAGGACTAAGTGAGCTCACAGAAGAAAACAAAAAACTTAATTTAGTTGTTCAAAATACATAAAGAAAATCACACATGTGTTGTAGTTGAGCAGGTGGACTCAAGATCATTCATTAATTTAGCAGATATTTACTGGGTACGTAGCCTGGGACAGGCACTCTGTCCAGCCTGGGATAGAGTGCTGAACAGGCTCCTGGTTCTTACGGAGCTTGCATTCTGTGTGCATTGCGTGTGCCTGGAATTTTACCAAGCATCTGATGATCTCACTCTGTTCTGAAGCTCTCAAGGCATGGGTTTTGGAGCCAAGCTGACCTGGGCTTGATTCCCGGCATCACTTCTTGCTGAGCATGAGATCCTGGACGCTTGTCCCACCTGCTACCTCACCTCTTCTCCTGGTCCCCAGGGTGGACATGTCCATCAACATGGCACCACCCATGCCCTTCAGATGAGGAAGGCCAGCCTTGGAGGAAGAAAACAAAAATTTCCCTCTTAATCACCTTTCCTGCTTAGGAGGCCGATCCAGATAAAACCTCTTTTGGCTGATCTTGACCTTTGTACAGATAAGCAAACCTGTTCCCTCTCTCATGAACTTTGACCGGAAACCAAACTCACCTAACCGTGAGAATCACCTGAGCACTTGTAGAAGTACAGATTCTTGGACCCTACATCTACTAAGTCAGAATCTTCAAAAATTTCTATTTTTAACAAGCAATATGGAAAAACACTATTTCAGGATCATAGCCCTGGATAAAATCTAATTAAGAGATGAAACCAGGTGGCTTGTTAACCGCAGGAAGGATTTTTCTCCCAAGGTGCTAATAGAAAAGGTAGTCATCTAATTTCTTTTAATGCCACCAGGATTAGCCCATTTTTTTTTTAATTGGAGCAGACAAATAAAGAGGGATGGCATGTGGTACCTTGTTAAAACTGTCCCTGGTGCTTGAGTTTTCTCTGAAATTGAACATTTCTGTCCTCTTAGATTCAAAAATATTTCTCCAGGCATCCTAGAATTTTACTAAATCTAAATATTACATCAAAATTTTAGATAGCATTCTCTTCTTGAAGACTTTTTTCTGATTATGAAATTAATATATGTACACAGAACAGAATTGTATAAAAAGAAAAACATGTTAAGAAGAAAACAAAATTTGTCCATTATCCAAAATCCTAGAAATAAAAAAAATTCTTTGATTGATGTTTCCCTTTCAATTTTTTTCTGTGCCTATACATGTGTATTTTTCTAAAATACTTAAAATCATGCTATAAATACTGGTTATGTAGCTTGTAGATTTTCTCTGTATATATGTACATATATTGTAAATACTTCTTATTAGTATCTTACTGAATAGTTTCGTTTACTTTTTACATATGGAACACCCTCTGTGTGCAGACACTGTCTTAGGTGCTGGGGATAAGTGGTGGGCAAAGAGGAACAGACATGTGTCTTAGTGAACTTACATTATGGTAGAGGGAGATGGTCAGAGGCCAGCTAACCGATAAATAAGTGAATAAAATAATTACAGAAAGCGGAAGTATCCAGAATGATAACATCTGTGTGCCTCCTAGGTGACAAAAATGGTTCCAAATAAAAACTTATTTAATCTTCATAACAACCTTACAGGACAAGTACTAGAATGACCCCCATTTTTCAAAAGTGAAAACAAAGGAACAAATAGATTGCTTACTAAGGTGTCTAACTACTACCAAGGTGTTATGAAATAAATAACTGGGAGGACCACCTGAGATTACGTGGCCAGGAAAGTCCTCTCTGGGGCAATGATAATTTTTAGAGAGCTGCAATTTAGAGGGCAGGAAGGGGGCAGTAGTATATAACCTGAGCAGTGTAAAACCACGGATAACAGAGCTATTTCCTGTCACTATGCACAGAATCCTGTCGCTTGGGTTAATGCCCCCTTTAGTATCAGGATTGTAGAAAAATCTGGGTGTTCAGGGAGGGCATTGGGATGGACATTGTAGGTTCAAGGCTATATAACTTTACTGATCAGTAGAGAAGTATTCCAATAATTTTAACAACCATAGGTGACACCAGCTAAAAAAAAATGCATGTATATGCTGAGTATGCATGGTTATAAAGTCATGTGTATTAAAATAATTCCTCTTGGTTGGATATTTTGATTGTTCTTTTTAAAAAACTGTTACAAACAAGCAACACTGTCGTGAGCATCTTAAGCCATACATATTTACTCTCTTATGCAATTATTTTCTTAGGATAAATTCTCAAGCTCCGGTGTTTGTTGGAAGCCTTCTGCAAGCACCAGGCAGAACTCACGGCCTTTCCCTTAACTTCTACAGCATTTCTATTCCAGACAGTGCTTTTGTGAACCTTTGTTTTTAAAAAAAGTTTCTTCCTCTTTCTCAATTGTAGATTCAAATACGGGACTTAGGATTTTTTGTGATTGAGTTTCTTTATTGTTTTTGGAGGAAGACTTTTACCCACCTTGGTTGTAAGATGGAAAACACCCCTTTATGGTAACAGACATTGCCACCCAGACGGCCTCATTTGCAGGCAGATGTCACCGTGTGGAGAGAGGCGGGCTGGTTTTTACAGCAGGGCAGGAAGGAGGGGCAGCCAGGCAAGCCCAGACAAGGTCAGCACTGCTCCGGAGCAGAGCGGTGGCGGCAGGAAGTGAGGGCAAGCCCTGCCCTGGGAGCCCTGAAGGTAGAAACCGGGGAAATGGAATCCTCTCAACAAGTGAAACACAACATCCCCAATCCAGGGAGCCACGGGAACTGGGTCACTGCAGTTGCCTTAGAGTTGATTTTATTAAAGGGGACAGACACCACGTGACCTTTCTACTTCGACACTCTACTCCACCTGCGTTTGACAAAAGGCCAAGGGCAGGCCACAGGCTTACTGCAGAACAGAAAAAAGAGCATACTGCCTCTCCTGTTAGGGGGATGGAGGAGTGGCATGGGGGGACCCAATGACAGCCTTTACGCTTTTGGGGGAGAATCACGTGTGTCAAGCTTCTGCCTTGAGATGTGAATTAATTGCTACCAAATAAATCAAGTAATATGGGACATTCATTAATTAAGAAGTTTTGCCAGAACTATTCCACTGGATGAACTTAGGTCCATCCCCAAACCAGGGCTAAGATTGATATAAGAAGGCTTCTGTGGCAGAAGAATTCACGTGAAGGAACTGATCTTGTGTAAACATGTAGTGTTGGTGGGCGATGTTAGAAATGAATTTGTGAATACACGCGAGAAATCCCAGAGGACCCGGGATCAGCCTCCACTTGCTTTTCTCGGTCTCTTAAGTCTTTAGGTCCGATGCCTACCTAAGCCTGCCTCTAAATGTCAACACTCAGGAAGGAGCGCTTCTCTTCTTCCCTGGATTTGGGCTCTGAAGCACTAAACTCATTATAGCCTGCGTCTGAATGGGTCTAAATTCAACACTTTCCTCATCACCTGGAATTTAGGTAAATTTAAACTGAATATATTTCTGTTAAGATTATTGTTATTCAGAGGGAGGGGGAGGGGAGCAGGAACAAGAAAAATGAAAAGAAAAAATAAAAACATTTTCACACTAGCCTTTCAAGCTCGTGGCCATTTCCTGCTAGAAATGCCTTGATGCTGATCATGAAAGGATTGGAGACTGTGTTGCGCCATTCTGGAATATGGGCTGTGCTTTCTATAACCACATTATTGTACCAGATTTATTCATAAACATACATTGCTTATCTGTTTTAGTTGAGTCAGAGCCATAAAAAGAACATAAATTTGCCAAACCACCAAACCCGATGGATGTCAATGCTGCTGTGTGCTAATGAAATCATCAAATCACAGTTTGGGGATGCATTTGAGTTTTCCTAACTTGAGTGAGCCCCAGTTGGAGGTTGGACACTTGACAAAAAGTCAACCCAGTGAAGAATATTTTATACTCTTGGGGATTCTAAGTTATGATCTGCCCGTTCAGTCAGAGTACACCAAGCTCTAGTACAACCGTCCTCCACAGACCTATATGATCTCAGAAAACGAAGACCACACTCTCAGGAAGGTTTCATCCGATATGTCTTCCTTGCCGCATCCAGGTTCCTTTCTCAGCCCAGGGGAAAACACGGATTTTGTTTCTGAGCAAACGAGAGTAAGAGCCCTGTGACAGGCTCTACACAGATATGGAGAAGTTCTCCATTCCTACCCCATCCCCACTCCCTGTCCCTTTACCCAACTCTATTTTCCCTTCGTGTCATACGTCTGTTTGGTTACTTGTGTTGTCCACGCCCCTCCCCAGGCGACAGACCACATGAAAGCAGCAGATTTATCCTACTTACCCCCGGTGACTGGAACAGTGCCTGACACATAGCAGCTGCTCAATAAATATCTCTTGGTCGAATGAATGAATGAGCAAATGAGTAGCAAATATAACTTTTATTCAATAAGCCACCAACAGATGTAACAAGGAAGAAAAGTGCAACACTGTGGTATGTGTCCCACGTGCTGGGAAAGAAGGTGGCCACATGGCAACAGAAGGTTACTCCTTAAACAAACTTTTTAAATGGAAGCCTTTTTGATACAAAAAAAAAGAGTCTAAAACGTTCTAAGACTTTGATGATACCTTCTAAAACAGCTGAGCACACAGAGGGCTGCAAAGACTGCAAGAGCCAGTATCCAGGCGCGGCTGCCACCACAGGAGCTGCTGTCTTCGTTGACAGGGAAACACCCCTAAGCCAGAGGCCTGGTCGGATCCTTGAGACCAACGAATTCCACGGTGTCACTAAAGACCGTGTGGCCCTGAGTACGTTTCCTAATTCCCCTGACTCTCAGTTTATTTATCCAAAAAAAAAAAAAAAAAAAAATGGGCATGAAAATGGAGTGCCTACCTCATGTTTGAATGAGGTACATTAGCAACCTTAGCAATGACATCAGCACATAAGTGTTTAAACGGTCTAGGCATTATGAATGGCGGGATGACTACCCAAATCCCAGCGCTCATCTCTGCTTTCTCCTGCCTCTCGTGCTTCCATCCCAGCTCTGTTTGGTGCCTCCCACTCAGCTCCACCATGTCCCCTCCCGCCTGTCCCCCACCTGGGCTGGCAGCTTTTCTCCATTGTAAAGCAACTTCCCTGTCCCTCCACCTTTCACTCCTCCATCTCCTTCTTTCGGTTGAATCCTGAGTTTACAGCCAGAACACTACTTCCCCCGGGGGTCTTCTCAAGACGAAGGGGCTCTTCTCCCTGTCCCTCCCACCGCAGGGCCCGGAGTGGGTGGAGACCAGGCTGCTCTGCGGGCATTTCCCTGCTGGCGCTTCGTTCTTCCTGCTCTCTTTTCTCATCGCCTCCTGTGAAGCACGCAGATGCCATTAGACCCGTACTTCCCTCCCTCTGCCTGTCTAATTGAAGGTCTTGATCAGTTCTTCACAGTCCTGGAGGACTTTGGCACAGGCTCAGTGTGTCCTGTCACTCCTGTTGATGGCGTCAATTCAGGGGACATTGTACTGGTGTGGCACAACGCCAATTACGCAGCAGCCCGTCCCCCCCGGCACCCTAGTCACAATTCAATCCGACCCAGCCTCTACTTCCAGGTAGGGCTCAAAGAACATGCTGAATGACACTCACAGGAATGCAATTGACAAAATCCAGAAGGTGGAAAACTACAGAACAAATTTCCTGGTTTCTCCAAAACAAATTGCAAAGAAAAGGGTGAGGGATGGTGAGGAACTTACAGATTAAAAATAAAACAAATACAGTATGAGGATCTTATTTGGATCTTCAAATAAAAAAAACTACTATTTTTTTTAACAAAGAGGCAAATGTGAACATGGACTGGATATTGGATGATATTAGGAAATTAGTGTTGAATTTTAAATCTATGATAATGAAGTGTGCTTTTAAAAGTTCTTATATATACATAAAATATTAATAGACAAAACAATTTGATGTTTGGGAATAGCGTCAAAGCAATCCAGGGGATATAGGTGGGAAGGAATGAGCTAGGTGGTATGGAGGAAACAAGATTGACCATTACTTGGTTGCAGGTTGGTGGTGAGTAGATGGGGGTTTCTTACATGATTCTCTCTGCATTTGTATTTTCCCTAATAAGAAGTCAGGTGGGGGGAGTCAATAGGGATTACTCAGCCACCCTGGGAGCCTTCCAACCCCTTTGTTAGAGCCGCACACCCACAGCCACACCCCTGGACCTTGGCTCTTGGAGCTGCTCCAGCTCCTCCAGCCACCGACTCCCCTGCTCTTTGACCGCATCAAGGCCTTTTATCCAAGGGCCTTTCCATTTTCTTCCAGTGTCTCAGACACCTCTGGGCTTCATCTCCTGTGTCTGGTGTAGACCACATGGTTCAGCACTGCAGTCCCTCTCTGGACCCCCATCGCTGACTCTCTTGCCTTCTTGTCCTCGCACCACAGCTAGATGTAGAGCTTGAGCCCGAATGAGCCTCACTCAGCACTGCTCTATTCTTACACTCACTGCAGGAGGCACCTGGCTCACGCCAGTGGGAGCCACAGGAGCTTATTCGTCCCCAACCTCAGTGTCCCTGTGTCCTTCACTGACTATCCCAAAGCTTCTCCTTGCATCTCAAAGCCCCAGCCCTCAACATTCACACATCACTCTCAAAAGATAGCGAGTCTTTTGCCAAGAAAAGCAAGACCACCAGAGTCTCCATCAACTTCCTGCATCCCAAATTGTAAAATGTTCCCCATTTTCTCCCATTCTCTCCTCAGCATATCTTGTTCCAAAGGAAGAGATACCTCAATTGACTTGTGTTCTAGAAACCACTTCTCCCACCTCTTGAGGGAAGTTGAGCCACCATTTATCACCCTTTCAGAATCTCCAACTCTCTATAGTATCTTCAGTCTCTAATCTCTCTTGCTCTCTCTGTCTCTCTGCTTTTACGATACGTTTCTATCTAAAAAAAGAAAGAAAAGAAAAAAAAAAAAAAACAGACTCCCCTTCCACTTTTATTTCCACTTCCTTTCATCACCAAGCCAACTCCCACTCTTCATTCTCCAACTCGCTGACATCGGGAGTTTCTCCGCTACTGTTTCACTGAATACTCCTAAAATTGCCCATGACCTACAGATTGCCAGAGTCAAGACCTTATTCCATCCTTATCTTATTTGATCTCCTAAGGACAACTGACACCAATGGAAGGCACAGGGGAGGCCCTGAAGAAATTTAGAGGTCACACTGAGAATACAGAGTTAGAGCCACACGTAGAGGCTATGGCAGTCTTACACGAGAGACTTTTGGGAAAAGCGTGTGACCAAAAACATCAGAAACATTCACATGATCAGAGAGTAATTCCAGGAGACAGGGTAGACTCTGATAATGAATGAGTGGTGGATGGCTGCATTCTCAGGAAGACTATACAAACGGCTACCTGGCCTAAGAGAGCACAAAGGCATCCTGTGCCCCAGAGAGTCAGGGGGCTTGAAGGAAGTTTAAAGGAGACCTTCACTGTTTCACTCTTGCTTGAATCTAAGAAGGAGAATGAGTTCATGAATTACTCATGCAGTTAAAAATAAGTTAAAAGACAGAAGATTCTAGTAAAAGGAGTCAGATACTGAAGCACACATTCTGTACAGTTCCATATATGAGAAATGATGAAGGCAAACTAATCTATTGAGAAACAGGTCAGAACACCTGTTACCCTTGGGTTGTACAGATGGAAAGGGCAGGAGGGAGCCTTCCTCAGGGGTGCTAAAAACCTTTAATATCTTGAAGGAGGCAGGGTTGTTACACAGGTATGTACATATACAAAAATTCACCAAGCTGTACACTTAAGATTTGTGTATTTTGCTGCATGTAAATCACACCTCAATTAAAAATGAAATATATACACTTTCTAAAGTGAAAAAAAAAATGTCTGTGGATTGGGAGTGACATCCCTAATCCAAGAACATGGTTAGTCCAGTGAAACTAGTGCATTAACTATTCAAATTACTCGCTGGGGCTTGGCACTTCAATCCCAGGCTAAACAAACCAGCTTTGTGATTCCAACTGAAGTCCTCAGATGACTTACTCACCTAAGCTACCCATGTGATTATGCCCACGTGTTTGACACTTGCATGCTTTCATTGCAGATTAATAAATTGGCACTCTGGCCTGGAGAGTTCAGTCTCCAGAAACCCACTTAATAGTTATTAGTAGTCCTGGCCTTAAAAGATTCAGACACCTTCAAAGTGCTAACAAAATTTGCTCCTTTTCTGACTGTCCAAGGCTTACCTGGTGGGGCCTTTCAGCAGTCAGCCAAATCTGCTGTCCTGTGACAATGCCTGTCTTTGGCTGTGCTGTTCCAAGAAAGAGTGACTGGTGAAGGTGGCCGGGAGGGGTGTCTAGGATGACTCTCAGGCTGCACACCCTCAGGTCTTCCACACCTTTCCTTTCGCCATGACTCTAACAGAGGTGTCATCATTTCTCACCTTACTTGTTGCAGCTGTCTCTGGTATCTCTGTGTTCCATCTGCCTCACCTCCCCTTCCTCTGCCATGCAGAGACCACACCTGCTTTGACCCTTGAAGTGGTTCTCCAGGGCTCCCATGGTCAAGCTCAAACCACTACACTTAGTTGAGGTAACAGTTTTACTTAATCTGCAGCTACTCCACCCGCACTCCCCTTGCATACTTTCCACTTCATCGGTGTTGCTCAGTGGTGGCGTGATGAGCAGTCTAAGTGGGACAATTCATTGTGCAGACCTATCCTATGCATTCCAGTAGGTTTGGCATCCCTGCCTCCTGCCCACTGAATGCCTGCAGTATGCCACCCTCAGATATTGTGACAACTAAACATGCCCCTAGATATTTCCCAGCACTCCTTGCTGCCCCTTTTCCAACTGGCTACCTAATCCTGGTCCTTCATACCTCAAGTATTGGGCTCAACCTTAAGAAATTGCCATCTTTTTTGGGTCAAGAGGATCAAATATTGGCTAGTTAAAATGATTCAACTAGGTGTTATTTCTTCTGCAAGCCCTCACTAATGATGCCCGATAGCACCCCATGAGTTTCTTTATTAAAGTTCTTACCGCCATGTGTTGTCATTGCTGGTGTACCTGTCATTCCTCCCTCTTGCAGCATCACTCAGCCTTAATTGTCTAGGAGCAAGTGACCAAGTCTTAAATCACTTTATCTGTCTAGCACTTGGCACTATGCCTGACACATATTAGGTAACTTAACCTATGTTTGATGAATCAACGAACAGGATATTGAGCATACTTTCCCTGATGACTCAATGTTACTATTTGTGGGCACAGAGATGCTTTCGGGGCATGTTGAGCCTCTTACTCTTTTTTGGCTCTACGTAAATGACCCGTCACTGCCCTGCTTTATGCATTTACGTGTCCGAACTTTGCGTCTTCTCCTCAGGGTGTCCACCTCCTGAGACGCTTCGGAGAATCTGAGGCAGACTGTCTGGAGTGCGGGATGGAGGCACTCTGGGAACTGTGATGCATGAATGTTGTGACAGTAACTCTGTTGGTTCAGGTTTTTTCATCCTACTGCTGGATTCTTGCTAGATTTCACACGTTTGAAGTCTCCCCTCTGGTTAGAGTGAAGTCAATTTCTAAGAACCCTTTGAGTAGTCATTTTCCTTTTGGAAACTGCTTAAAGATGACTTGGGAGGACTTTAAAGTAGAGAAATGTCCCTATGCTCAGGTTACTGTCCCTGGGACCCTGACAGTGGTGGACTAAGTGATTTCTCAAGGTATTTTCTAAATGTTTATTGTGTCCCTGTAGTGACAAAGTATATTGGGACACTTTTTTTATTTTAAAAAAAGTTTTTTTATCAATAATCACTGGGCTATAGATCTCAGATATAGGACTTTTTTAAAAATTTTTGGTTTGGATGACTTTAAACACACACACACACAAAAAAACCCAACCTTTCCATTATACTTCAGGTAGAATCAAGTTCAGGACCATGAGGGACAGAGATAGAGGGAATAGACAGACAGAAGTAAACAGAGAATGCAATTTTTCAGAAAATTTTTATATTTTCTGTACCTTTAAATGTTTTCAATACACATGACAATAAATGACATATAACTCAATCAACAAACAACTTTTCGGTTCTTTCTTTTATTTTTGATATCTGTTTCATCATCATTTTTCTCTTTTATAAGATAATTACAACAATGTAAGAGACAAAACTATATAAACAGAAGAATGTTAAATAGTTTTTTAAAAAAAATAGCTGTTGCTTGCAAGAAAGCCCATATGATCTTATCCCCCCAAACATAATTCTATACTTGACTAAACCAAATAGCTTATAGGAAATTAGTATTAAATAGCTAAACACAGAAGACGCACAGCTATAAATAATTTAACATAAAATAGAGTTTGACTTTAAGGGGATGCTTAAACAAAGCAAACTATGATGCAATATGAATCAACTTCATTAATTGGACAAGTCCAGTGAGGCACAAATCAGGTAAGTGTTAAACCCTCAACGTTGTACAAATGAAACCTCCAACCCCGGCTAGGTTCTTCTTCCTGGGCTGTGTCCAATTCCATTCCAGAAGAGCATGAGTGTTTACATTCTCTTGACTCTTTGGCTGTAAAAGTGAAAAAGAAGAAAGTGTTAAGCAGAGACAAAGTGACTGGATGGTAGGAATGGCTTTGGTACCTAAAGGTTGCTTCACATGTCCTTAATCTCATCTCTGGAGGCCAAGCAGCTCACTCCATATGAGGAAATTGAGGTTTACAGAGGCTGGGCCTTGCCCAACATAACTCAGCTAGTTAATGACAGACACAGGATGTAAACACTTATCTTGTATTTCCAAGTTCAATGTTTATGGCACACTGGTGTTACCTGCTTTCTGTTCATTGATAAAATGTTACTCTCTCTCATCATCAATGTAATCAGAACCACTGATCTCGCTTTTTAACTAATGTTATTTTTCAGGTTTTGACAAACAACCAAACATCAGGTAATCTTTAAATTATGTGAATAGGAGGCATCTTTGCAATAAGAATCAAGCAGCTGATGACTATCTAATGTGTAGGGAAATCTAATACTTCATGTGAAAAATCACTAAATTAAAATAGTAACGATAATGATCTATAAATAGAAAAATATTCATTTTTTATTTTCATGGTCCAATTCAAATTTCTCCTTTAAAAATTCCACAACACTTAGACAAAAAACAAAAAAAACCTAGCAAGCCTGTGGTCCACCACTTTGCACGCTCTTCTTTCCTCAAACATTTGGAGAGAGGTTAATGGATCATCAGTGTTCCATACCTGACGATACGCACAGCTTGTTTCACCCAAATCTTCTTTGGATCTGCACACACAGCTAATCTTTTCTTTGTGTAAAAGCTGAAAAATCAGAAAATTTGATTTGTGTTTAATGAGCTTTTAAATGTTTTTTTTTTTCACAGAACATGCAATGGAAATTTTATATTCTAGTTAATTGCTCTACATGCTAGACATTTCAGCTAAAGAAGTGAAATAAAATGCAAAAAAAATATTTCTGATAAAGCTTAATGCAAAATGAAAGTGATTCTCCCTGACTTTCTCTGCAGGATAACAAATGACTGTACAATGGCAGGAAGATAAAGTCCCAGAATTATACAATTTTGCTGCTGATGGTTACATGAAATATGTATGCATCTAACCAATAACTTACATAATTCTAAAATATAAGATCCTATATGAATCAAGAATATTATATGTGATAGTACAAATTAGTCTGAGATTTTACTGTCAGCCCCAACAATTTTCTGTAGATGCTCATTTCAAAATATATGTCTTCCTTATGTTCCTGACATAGCATTTTGACAGCCTATAAGTCTATCTTAGAAAGTGGTTTTTGCCTTATGTTACATTCCTTTTTACAAAAATAACTAAGCTTTTGCATTGTCCCAGTGCTATTTAAAGTGAACTTTGAAGTAAATGTGTATTACTAAAACAAAGCTCTCTTTGCCACATCAGTTATTTCTTAATGAAACTCCAAAAATCAAAACATTTTTATACCTGAAATTCCCATGCATTCATGACACAGTTGAATTAAAATCAATTAATAACTCACATGATAGCATTGATGTCACAAGCTTCGTTGGCCAGCTGCTGTGTGAAGCCCACAATTAATTTAGGATGAAGGACACGTTCTGTGTATCGGAGGCAGCAGTCAAAGTTGCTTGCTGCTGAAAGAGAAATGAAAGATATTGAGTCCATATGAATGAACTCATCCTGTGATCGCTATTACAAAACTACCAGAAGTTGTGAAAAATCTAGTAAATTTAACCTACATTGTAAATAAAGTACTTAGTGGAAGAGTTTCAATGTCTTTGAAACCTGTATAAGGTCTTTGAGATCCTTTTTAACATAGTTTCCAGTTCTCTTAAAAAATAGTTTGTGCGCTGGGAAGTTTTGATTCAATAACAGTTCATAAACACGTGACTTCTCATAAGTGGAATATCTTTGGTAGGAAACACAAATTGACAATATTTCATTTCAGTTTACTACAATCACTCAAGAATATGGGCACCCCTCCCTCACCACTTGAAGAAACTCTTACAGAAAACCCTCCAATTCAGAAAATGAATAAATTGGCAGGTTTTAATTTATTATTTGTCTACTGAGTATTGAGAAGTGGGATTACAAAGGAAAATGTCATTTATAGGAACTAAAGCACTTTGAAATTGTAATATTAGTTAACGAGAATGTTTAATTTTGTTTGTAAAAGTTCAACATGTGCATTTTCAGGAATGCACTTGCTCCTAAAAGTAACGTACTCTTCAGTAACAACACAATGGTTGGACACGCCCCTGAGTTAAATTACAACCTGCTGTAAAGCAAGTGATTAATATTATCTCAAAGTTGGCAAGCAATGTCCCCAAGACCTTGTGAGAATGATGAGGTCAGGTGTCAACTAATTAGTTGGGAGGTAAGAAAGTTGGAGAAGTGGGACTATCCTCTACATTTCAGAATGACCCCATTTATTGGTAATGTTACACAATTTACATCCTGCCCAGAAACAGCATTTTGGCTTTATTCTGAAGTTCAGGGGTCTCTAAGAGCTTGAGACCCAAATCTGCTAGGATTGACAGCAGAGCTAAGCCTGATTGGCAGCATTAACCCTTCTCTCCTCCACTCACCAATGAGCTGACAACTCCCATCACTCCCTCTTGTATACTTTCTTACAGGCTTCCATCCCTTACAGACCCCCAGTTGAGATCAAGACTTAGAGGAAAATGAAAATTGTTCTTCCTTCTGTGGTAGCTGAAAGAACACTTACCATCTGATTCACTGCAGAGGTGGAGCAGCAGCACTGTGATCAAAGCAGCCAGGAGCAAACTCTTGCTACTGCACATCATTTTCAGCTCGAAGAGTAGTTCTGCTCAGTGTTGGGTACCCAGTGCTTTGGGAGTGCTGCTGTGTTCTGATAGCAGCCAAGGAGGCTCTACTTATAGCAAAATTGGGAATGTACACAGAAGGCGTGTTCTCACATGGGGTTTTCCCCATTGATCAACCTGCCCCATCATGTCATCACAAATAAAACCCACAAGGAAAACTTCCTGCCTTTCCCTGATGTTGGGAAGGTGTGAAGGTCAAGGCAGGGGCGGGGGCATTTTGAACGGAAGAATCCTATTAAATCCTTTGGATTTGCAAAGAGGAAAAGCAGCTCAGCCCTGTGATCCAGAAAAGGATTCTGTCCAATTTTAATTTAATCTCTTTTCTCTGAAAACAGTGTATTAACAGTGATACAAAGGTCAGCCCCACACAGGAACATTCCAGCACTCCTATCGTTACCCACTATTTGCTTTCCAGAGCCAGTCAGGGAGGGGAAGGATGAGGAGAGACGCCAGGCATACTCAAGCACACATTTACAATTGTGTGGTTGATATTCACCTGTCACAAAGAAGGCCCTGAATTTCTAAACTAGCATTCAGAGCAGGGAACATAACAATGCTATCGTAGTGTGCCCAATTATAGTGAAAAATACCAACTCTGAAGTATGACTTAAGCTTCAGCTTCACCTTGATTTGATGCCAGCTCTTCTAAGATCTTATACATTTACATGGCTGTAATCGATATTGCAGCCCAGAAAATAATCCCAACCTTCCTGTAACTCTTCATAATGATGTACTTACATAATTTAATACAGAGCCTCAGAAGGGTTGAAGAAAAAAAAAACCTATCAGTGGTAGTTAATCAGCAAAACAAATGTCAAATAATGATAATAATGTAATGTAAATCTCTAACCTAAGGTGGTATAATAAGAACTGTTCACTAGACCCAAAGAAGTAGAAAGCAGAAGGATCAAAAAAGATATACCAAAGGTAAACAAAAGAGAACTGAAGTTTCAATGTCTGTACCAGACAAAATGAATTTTAAAACAAAAAACTGTTATTAGAGATAAAGAGAGACTTTTATAATTATAAAGAAACAATCTATTACGAAGATGTAAAACTTGTGACCATATATACACCTAACAGCAGCACCCCAAAATATATAAAGTAAAAACTGACAGAATCAAAGACACAAATATAAAATTCAACAACAGAAATTGAAAGTTTTAATACCACACTTTCAATAACTAATATTAATAGAAAAACTAGACATAAGATTCACAAGAAACAGGAGACTTGAACAATGCTATGAGCTGACTAGATTAACAAGACATCTATAGAATATTCCACCCAACTACAACAGAGTAAGCATTCTTCTCAAGTGCAAATGCAACAATCTCCAGGATAAATCATATGCTAGGCCATAGAACAAGTCTCAATAAATTCAAAAGGATTGAAATCATATAAAGTATCTTTTTAAACTACAATGAAATTAAATCAGAAATAAATAACAGAAGGGAACTTCACAAATATGTGGAAATTAAACAACACACTCCTAAATAACCAATGTGTCAAAGAAAAAAATCACTAGGGAAAGCAGGAAAAATTTGAGATGAATGAAAACAAAAATGCAACATACCAAAACTTATGGGATGTGGCAAAAGCAGTGCTCAGAGGGAAACTTATAGCTATAAACAGAGTTGTAAATACCTTAAAAAAATGAGAAATATCTCAAATCAATAAATAACCTTCTACCCTAAGAAACCAGAAAAAAACAGAGCAAGGTAAACTCAAGGAATGCAGAAGGGAGGAAAATACAAAGATTAGAGCAGGGATAAATGAAATAGAGAATAGCAAAACAATAGAGGAAATCTATGGACCCAAAAGTTGGTCTTTGAAAAGATCAACAAAATTAACAAGCTTTAACCAAACTAACCAAGGGGAAAATAAAAGGAAACAGAAGGCAAAAAAAAAACCCAAAAACCAAATTCCTAAACTCTGGAATGAAAAAGGAGACATTACTGCCAACCTTAAGGAAATAAAAGGAATTATAAGAGAATACTACTAACAACTATATGCCAATAAATTATATGACATGGATGAAAGACACAATTATTGACACTGATTCAAGAAGAAAAATAGAAAATTTAAATACATCTATAATACGTAAAGATATCAAATAGATAACTAAAAAATTTTCCACAAAGAAAATCCCAGCACCAGATCACTTCACTGGTAAATTCTGCCAAATATTCAAAGAAGAATTAATGCCAATCCTTCACAAACTGTTTCTAAAAGTAGAAGAGAGAACACTTTTCAACTCATTCTATAAGGAAAGCATTATACTGATACCAAAATACAATAAAGATATCACATGAAAAGAAAACTACAGACCAATGTCCCTTATAAATACAAACACAAAAATCCACAAGAAAATGCTAGAAAACTGCATCTAACAGCATATAAAAGGAATCATACACCATAATCAGTGGGATTTATTCCAGGAGCTATAATATAACATATTAATAGATTAAAAATCAAAAACCATATGAAAAGCAATTGAAAAAAATCCAACACCTCATGATAAAAACACTCAACAAACTAGGAATAATAGGGAACTTCCTCAACTGGGTAAAGATTATCTAAGAACACTTCACAGCTCATATCATATTAAATGTTGAAAGACTTAATGTGTTCCCCCTGAGATCAAGAACAAGACAAGGATGGCTGCTTTCACCAATTCTATTCAGCATAACTCCTAGTAGAATCCCAGCCAGCTTCTTTGCAGAAATGGAAAAGCCAATACTCAAATTCATATGGAATTGCAAGGGACCCTGAATAGCCAAAACAATCTTGACAAGGAAGAATAAAGTTGGAGGATTTGATTTCAAAACTTACTATCAAACTACACTAATCAAGACATGTGGTACTGGAATAAGTGTAGACTTATAGATCAATGACATAATTGATTGAGAAATAAATCCCCACGTCTATGGCTAACTTAATTTTATTAGAGTGGCAAGACCATTCAAATGATTCCAACATCATTTACCAAAAATGTTGTTGGAATCACTGTATATTCACATGCAAAAGAATGAAGTTAGACCCTTACCTCACACCATATACAAAAATTAATTCAAAATGGATCATAGACCTAAATATAAGAGTTAAAACTATGATACTCTTAAAAGAAAACATGGGAATCAATCATCATGACCTTGGATGGGACAATGATTTTTCAGATACAACACCAAAAGCTCAAGCAACAAAATAAAAAATAAACTAGACTATATCAAAACTGAATAATTTTGTGTTTCAGAAGATACTATAAATAATGTGAAAAGCCAACCCATAGGAAGGAAGACAATACTTGCAAATTATATATCTGATAAGGGACTTTTGTTTATATCTAGAGTATAAAAAGAACTCTTACAACTCAATAATAAGATAAATAACCCAATCAAAAATGAAAAAAATAGCTAAATAGACATTTCTTCAAAGAATATATGCAACTGTCCAACAAACACATGAAAAGATGCTCAATATCTTTAGTCATTAGGTAAATACAAATCAAAACCACCATGACATGCCAATTCACACCCACTAGGATGGCTACAATCGAAAAGACAAATAATAAGTGTTGGCAATGATGTAGATAAATTGAAATCCTCATATGTTATTGATGGGAATCAAAAATGGTGCAGTCACTTTGGAAAACAGTTTAACAAATTTTCTAATGGTTAATCATAGAGCTACCATATGAGACAGCAATTCTACTCCCAGCTATACATCCAAGAGGAATGAAAATGCATGCCCACATAAAAACTTGTACATGAATGTTTATAGCAGCATTATTCATAAGAACGAAAAAGTAGAAACAACCCATATGTTTCCAACTGTTGAACAGATAAATAAAATATGGCAAATGGAATATTATTCAGTGGTAAAAAGTAATGAAGTACTGATAGAGACTATGAATTGGATGAATCTTGAGAAAACTATGCTAAGTGAAAAAAAAAACAAGCACAAGAGGCCATATATTGTATGATTCTATTTATACGAAATGTTTAGAATTGGCAAATCTATAGATAGGAGAAATAGAATAGTGATTGTCCGAGGAAGAAAGGGGGATGGGGTGTGACTGCTAATAGGTGTGTAGCTTCTTTTTTAAATCTAAAAATAGATACTGGTGATAGTCGTACAACCCTGTGAATACACTAAAACATATTGTATTGTGTAAGTTAAAGGGTGAATTTTATGGTATGTCAATTATATTCAATAAAGCTGATAACAACAATAACAAAAGGAACTTTCCATCTACGTAGGCCTAACACTCACCCACCCCAGATCCTTTTTTTTAAATCTATTACTACTCATGGTAGCTTGCAATCTATGTTCATTTCTCCTCCTTCCTCCATTTCTGTCATCTCTCCTCTTCTCCTCCCTCTCTCTCTCATATCTTAATCACATTTTTCTTCTCCCTTTAGAAGCCATAAAAAGGACAGATTTTTTTCAATGTTTTCATATTCATTGAAATTGTATTTCCCTGTGCTTATTTTGATAGATGTATCATTCCCTATTTGTTACTTAAAAACTTTCTAAAATGCAACCTTCAAGTGCTCTTTTTTCTTTTTTTTCTTTTTCCTTTCTTTTTTTGGTCAGTCAATAGTCAGTGAATGTACTGATAAGAAGGTTAACATAAAAAATTATTTAAAACCTAATCTAATAAAGATTGCTATTCATTGAACAAGTAATTTAAACTGAATCTCAGATCCTTTTCTCATAAATGGAGATAGTAAAACATTTTACAGCACATAGTAGGTTTTTAACAAATCTTATTCTTCTCTTCTACCCTTCCCCCTTTCAAGTCTCAGACTCAACACATTCTTTATGCTTACTTTCAACTATATAAACAGTATTTCCTTTCATTCATCTTAAAACAACTGACTTCAGCTTCAAGAGATGTCCTTTAAAAATAGTGTTCCAGTACCTTCTGGAATCTTTCCCTGTCTGCTTTGAAACAAAACAAATGTGGCTAGAATAATATACACTATAGTTTATGCCTAAAAGGTATATACTGAACAGCAACGCTGAAACACATTGTTACCTCACAGAATTGTGCATATATTAATAGTTTTTATATTTTTTGTCTCTAAAATAATGATGTCACTGAACAATATTCATGTGTTTTCTGTCTCTGAAAATGCAGCCTTTTGCCAATGTGGATGTTTTACCATCTCTCCCCCTTTTGCCACAGTAGTCTTCATGTGTTAATACTTTCTCTCCTTTAGCAGTGAAATCATTCATATGTACACTGTTATTTTTTATATACATATATTTTCCAATTAGTAGAGAGATATACATTTGCTGTAGAAAATACAAAACAAACAAAAGAATAAGAAAAAATGGGCCAGGCGCAGTGGCTCACGCCTGTAATCCTAGCCCTCTGGGAGGCGGAGGCGGGTGGATCGCTCGAGGTCAGGAGTTCGAGACCAGCTTGAGTGAGACCCCGTCTCTACTAAAAATAGAAATAAAAATTATCTGGACAACTAAAAATATATGTAGAAAAAATTAGGCGGGCATGGTGGCGCTTGCCTGTAGTCCCAGCTACTCGGGAGGCTGAGGCAGGAGGATCGCTTCAGCCCAGGAGTTTGAGGTTGCTGTGAGCTAGGCTGACGCCACGGCACTCACTCTAGCCAGGGCAACAAAGTGAGACTCTGTCTCAAAAAAAAAAAAGAGAAAAGAAAAACTGTCCACCAATCCCACCCCACTCCAGGACTTCTCAACCTTGGCACTATTAGCATTTTATTCTGGATAATTCTGTTGTCAGAGCTGTACCGTGCGAGTACAGGATGTTTAGCAGCATTCCTGGTCTCTATTCTCTAGATGGCAATAGCAACCACTGCCTCTCTGACCCCTAGCAGTGACAAACAAAAATGTCTCCAGACATTGTCAAATGTCCAATGGAGGACAGAATTGAGAACCACTGTCTCAAAAGAATCACAATTGATACTTTGTTGCACTGCTAGCTAATTATTTTCAAAGATACAGCTTCTTTAAAAACAAAAAAACCTGTATATCCTATTTGTTTATTAACAATATATTGTGAGCATTTTATCAAACATTAAATATTCTTTAAATCAAGGGTCCACAAACCACAGCCAACACGCAAGCCAGATGCAGTTTTATTGGAACACAACCACACTCTCTTGCCACATGTTGTCTGTGGCCACTTCAGCACAACATGATGAAACTAAATAGTTGCGACAGACTGTGTGGCCTAAAATGTCTAAAATACTATTAATATATAGTCTTTTACCAAAAATGTTTCCCAACCCCTCTTCTAGAATGTGATTATTAATGATTACACAGCATTCCCTTGTTTAGAGAAACTACAGTTTATTCAATTTGTAACATTTTAAATTGTTTCTAGTTTTTGCTATCACGAAACAGTTTTTTGATGAGCATGTACCTTTGTGTGCCTTTCATCATTCACACTTTGGGACACATGTATGTTCTCTTTCATTCATGTCAAATACATACTGTTTTGAAAATACTCGAGGGTTTCTCTTGTTCAGAATCTCAAACGTAATTTCCTTGACACACATCATTATTTGTTTATACACAAATATCTCATACCTGCTTTCAGCAGCAACATCCATACCTGTGTGTATGTATATGAGACGGTTAAAAATCACATCATGATAGGACCCAGGTGTATTTCAAAGAAATGTGGGTGCTGTAAGCAGTCCCAGAATAAAAGAGGTCTTATAGCTAGAATACCTCTTTAAATCCCTACCAAAGGTATTTGAAAGCTAATTTCTGCCCTCAGTGTCAGGTGGGGAAAAGACATTTTCCGTGCAGAGGGAAGACGACGACGCTATCAGATGCTATACCGAGATAGCATAACTTATTGTCCTGATGGTGAAAACTTATGAAAGATGAAGTTATGTACTACATCCTGCACAAGCTGAAATTCAATGATTTTCAAGTCATTAGTGAGGAGTGGTTATCAGTTTGACCTGGGCAAATTCAGAGGCAACAAATCTGTAAGCTCACACCCTAGAAAAACTTAAAGTAAGCGTCTCGGAGAGTATCAGGACACAGAAACCAACAAGGTTAAAATCTTTAGAATATATAAGGTATTGTACCTGAGATTATATCAGAAACATGAACTTCATCATTAACTCTAAAAAATTCTCCAGATTCTTCAATAAAACTATGCTTACATATAATTATAATTTTTTAAAAATTTTAATTCAGTAGGGATTCCATATAATAAACATATTTTTAAAGCCACCTTCAATTTCAAATATCCATCCATTACACACTGGAAACAAACGTTCAATGAGTGTCTTTAATTAAATTTTTAAAAGCCTGGGGTGAGAGTTTACATAAACTAGCACACTGCTACTATTCTCACAGGATTATTTTTTCTATTACTTTAATAAATGTAGAAACAGGGTATCTCTGGCCTATTATCATGGCTGTTTCCATATATCATTTATTCCAATAACTCTCCAATACATTTTTTGTTATATTCCTAACCCAACATTAATGCATTTTATTGTCTTTCCCATGTTTTTTGTAGAGTGACAAATTATACAATTCCTAAAATAGAAAAGCTTGGAAACCATCTAGTTCAATTTCTTAATTTTAAAGACACTGAAGCCAGAGAGACGTAGCCAGTATCAAACCATGAGGACTGGAGTGAAATCAGGCCTCCTCCCTACGTCACTGTATTCTTCCTCGTTTCCTCCTCAAGAGTTTATTGTCTAATTATTGAATGGATTGCATCACATATCAGCAGCCTACACTCTTTAGTGTCTTTCAGATAGTAATGCAAGCTGTAGGTTCCATACAGGTTTAATCATACTGAGGTTATAGAGATTCACTAAATAATAATAATAATAAACCACAACTTTGATGGAGGATAGCAACAGTATGGATTCTCACAAAACTACTCAAATCAAGCATCTTGTTTCTTAGCATCTTAGTTTGGTTCCTCTGAAAGCAGATCCTCAAATGTAGATAGTTTATTCATGAGATAATCTCAGGAGCCAGGAATGAGGCCGGGAGGTGGAGGGAGGGATAGTTTTAAAGGTCACTCCGTGGGTAATGGGAAATTGATTCCACTAGCACCGCCTGAGAAACCAACAGTTATGTTCCAGAATTTTCCACC
This sequence comes from Lemur catta, assembly GCF_020740605.2. NCBI lineage: Eukaryota > Metazoa > Chordata > Mammalia > Primates > Lemuridae > Lemur > Lemur catta. The sequence continues at coordinate 10,072,069 of NC_059135.1, forward strand.
CAAAGGGTGAGACAGAGAGCATGTATCAGCTGGCTTACATCTCTCATTAGTTGAAGACTATCCCCAGGGACATTAATCCCCTCTAGCTTTAAGCTGTGCTTGGGTGATGGGAGCGGCCCAACATCCTCCTGCAGTTCCGAGAAGGCCCTGAGCAGAAAGACGAGCAGAGCGTGCAAGTGTGTCATTGCCAGTGTGACGCAACCTAAGCTTGCTTGGAACTGTCCACTACAGCTAGGGCTGATATCCAGGGATGGAAAGGGGGTGAAAGAAGGTGACATGGGTTTCCAGAGATACCTGCTACAGATGGCTTAAGGAGGCTATTTTAGAAACAGCAGTTTTAAGTAGACAATTAAGAAAATAACCACCATGTGTGCTAAGGCCAGATGACCCTCCCACGTACCCAAGGAACACAACTCAATTCTTTGGTTTTGTAAAAAGTCTTCTCCAGAACACACTGCATATCCATAGGACTTGCTTTGTGTGTGTGTGTGTGTGTGTGTGTGTGTGTGTGTGTGTGTGTGTGTGTGTGTGTGTGTCTAATTCTCTCCAGGCAGACACTTGGCACCATATCCCCCCCAGGATAGGTACCCCATACTAGGTATGCTGGTCTTCTTTCTCTCTCCTCCAGACACACCTTAAAGGAGCTGGTTTCCCACAGTGGAGTCTGCCATTATGCTCAAGCCCAATTCCTGAATGGTTTTGTTAATGTGTGTTTTCTTTTTCTTTTTCTTTTGCCTAACTGTTCATATTAGTTAGCAGGCAAAAGGCTGCTAAAAATTGTGAGTTTTCTCTTACCGTCAAAGTTCCCATCACTATATTATCTTGCACTACATAACCTGAGATACTTTTGAAGTTGGCAGGTTGAAGGGTCCCATTTAGCACAACATCTGCAGAGAGACCACTGGGATCCTTCCTTGCAGCCAAGATGCCCAGCAAGGTGGATTTGCCTCCACCAGAGGTCACAGGACAGCATTAAGACCAGGTTTATCACTCACTGACATTCTTCAGTATCTCCTTCTCAGCTGTTTTAACCAACTAGGAAATCAGTCTTCACCTTCACTTGATGGTGAATATTATGAAAACTTAACACAAGTCCACCAGATAATGTTTCTAAGTCTTTGCGGGGGGGGCCCATCAGGTAAACTACTGGCCCTTGTTTTTGACATTGGGAAAATGGAAACATTCTTTGGGACATCTAGAAAATGTTTTTTTCTCCACTATGCTACCATGGGGTGAAAGTAATCTTTCACATGAAATTCTAAATGGAACTCTGATTTATGAAACTGCTCAAGCCACTTCTTTTCTGCTGTGGAAAATCTCTGCCTAGTCTTGAGTTTTGAAACATGTACATGCATACACTCCCACACAAATACACACACGTATGTATACAAGGGACAAAATAAGGAGAGGACAGATAAAGGACATGAATTATTATCACCCAAATGATGATTCATTTACATGGACTCTACTGTTCACTGAAGAGGAAGGATAGACATTCACTCATTAATTTAACAAAGATTTATTGTGCAACTAATTTGTACTTGAGACTGTTTTGGGCACCAAAAATAAAGTGGTAAGTACAAAAAAGTCTCTACCCTCATGCAACATAGGTTGTAGTAGATGAGACAAAAATAAGGACAGTAAGGCCAGTGTGCTGGAGTAGATGGGGTGAGGGGAGGAGTGGTAGGAAATGAATGAAGCCAAGGACAGCAGGTTAGGTAGGGTCCATGCACCTTGGTAGGGAGTTTGCTTACTCTTCTAAGTGACAGGGGATAGGCTAGCACTGGACGAATATGTGCAGGGGAACAATGTGCCTTGATTTCAGATTTTAAAAGGATCCCTAACTGCTATGAGAGGAGCAGAAGAGAAGCAGGGAGAGCAGTGAGGAGGCTTGTTTAGCCTAGAGTGGAGCTGATGGTGATGGTCAGAAGTAGTGGAATTGGGAATGTATTATGTTAATATTTTAAAGTTAAAAACAGTAATTTCATATGAATTGGATATTGGCTATAAAAAAAGAAGAGTTGGGAATAACTCAGATGTTTGGTTTGAATAACTGAGGGAATGGTGGTGCAACTGAATCAGCTGGAGAGTACTCAAGGAGGAGAAGATTATCTGGGGAAGAAGACAACCAAAGTCCCGTGTAAAGCCCGCCATGTCTACAACGCCTAAGGCACGTCCCAATGAAGAGATTCCTCTCTCCCCCAGATGCCAGTCTAAACTTGATTCTGATCTTCATCGCTCAGGTACAGCTGAAACCAGACACAATCTTAAGGACCACCAATATTTGTTTGAAATCCCATATAAAATCACTTCAGAGACCACTCAGCCATTTTTTAACATTACGTTATAATTAGTTCAGCTAAAAATCAAACATACTAACAAAAACCTGACCTTAAATGTAAGTGGGACAGATGATTTTGTTTCATGTTTTTCTATTAACACACATAACAGAATCTTCACTGTTAGCATCACACAGTTTATTACTAGGATAGGAAAAAGAATAGAAAAAAAATGAAAAACATTCCAGTGGTAAATGTTTTATATAATTCAAAACTATTTTTTGAAATCCCAGTTTTTTCAAGATATAAAAGAGTCAGAGTCATTGCTTAATTCCTTCTTTATGCCTGAAATAAAATATGACATATCTACGAGAAACAGAAACTACAAAAAGTCTTATTGGAAAGGTTATGCTACCCTGGGGGAGATGTGTTACAGCCATATAATATAACATAAAATTTCTCTTACACGTGTGAAAGTAAGCCACGTTATTTTAAAATACTTTAAAATGCAAATTCATCTTTCTTTTATTTTAATTTTCAGGTTCAACGGTTTTGTTTATTATTAGATACTATAAAATAAAAAGAGATTATTCCTGATTATTCCAGATTACCGCTTCTATTGCATGAGGAAGTCAGGCACTTGGCTGCCTCTCAAAGAACCTTTCATCATGGTGAAAGCAATCCTAATTAACAATATACATAAGAGCTCAAAGGTTTTAGTAGGAATTTCCCAAGATAAATTTGTAAGCCAATTAGTCTTCCTTACCACCTCAAAATAATTTGCATAATGAAGCCAGTCAATTCCCTATCACTAAATTTCCCTTGGAATAGAAAAAATTGGCCCCGCTGAGACGACATTATCCCTTCAAGATAACTGATTGTTTTTTTTTAATTTTCAAGTCTTAGGAAATATGAGCTTTTCAAATTTTAGTATTATCCAACCAACTCTGCGTTTCTTTGCTCAATCATATTTGAGAGTACCCCAAGCCCAGCTGGTTCAACCAAGATCTGTGCCTTGAAATCTAGGCACAGATGGGTTGAAGAAGGGTTAAAATTCTAAACAAAACATCATGGGATTAAAATTCCCCTAAGAAACAAGATAAGTGCTATAGAAGATCCTGAAACATTCATTGGCCACGCTGGATGTCTGTATGTGTGCATGGTATAACCAGGAGAAGACATCTAGATTTTCTAGGTGTACACTGTTAACACTTGTACACTGACAGATTTGTTGTACCTCAGAAACATTCTTGATGTTCTCTATTTGCAACATTGAGTTTAAAATTCTTTACACTAAAATTAGGTTTTACTTTTTTCTTTAAATATTTTGAAGCATTCATTATATTTTTCTTAAAGGGAAACACTATGCTCCTTGGTTTAGAAGAGCTTCCTTATACAGTATTCCATGGAAAATGCAAAAAATACTCTTTAACAGTTTTCTAATTGATTTTAGTATGATAATTTCCTGTGGTGGCAAAGAGATACCGACTTTTTACGAAATGTTGCGTTGAGAAGGATTCTGAGGCAAAGCATAGGACATTGAGGAAAGAGTGGAATGGCTGCTTTGAGGCAGGGAGAATGATATCATGAGGGTCTCATGTTTGTAGACCCTAGAATCATATCTGCTCCTGAATATTTTCAATGGTTTTAATATAATTATTGATATTTAGTCTTTTCCTTACAAGGAGATTTTATCACAAAGTCAAAATGTGGAGCATAAATCTTCTCTTGAAGTTTGAAGAAACCCCATGAGGCACACAACAGAAAGAACAGAATTTTAAATCTCCTTCTGCACTTTTTAAAAAAATTACCATAATACATACTCTATTGAAAGAATAAAATAAGTCAAAAGAGGAACACAAAGATTAATCATAAACTCACCATCTAGAGAATTAGTGTTAAATTTTTGATAACTTCAAGACTTATTTCTATTCACACATTTAACATACATAAGATCATAGTGTACATTTTTTAAACTTGCCCTTTTCATTTAAGGATGTGGATGCAGTCTTTTGTCCATCTAAAAAAATGCACTTTCTGTGCGGTTGTACAGTTTTCTATTGCATGGTTATTCATCATTTAATTCCCTAGGTTGTTTCCAACTTTTCAACTATTATAAATAGTACTATGAAGAACACTTATGAATGAATCTTTGTACATATTCCTAATTTCTTTCTTAAGATAAATTCAAGAAATGAAATTTTGAGTATTTTTTGTATATTTTTAATAGTTTTGAAATTATAAAACTACTTTCCAGAAATCTCTGATTGGGCAGACCCATTTCTCTGCACATTACACAATGATCAAAAATAGATGAATTTACTTAGGAATTTGTGAAAGCACTTATACCTTCTCATAAATATCAGTCTAAAATGTGACAAATGCCTCAGCATTATCAGTTAGTGTGCCTGGTCCTAGCCTCTACTTCAATAACCACTAGAGAATTTTATCTTTTTTCCTGGCACAAAGAGAATATGCCCTGTAAAGTATATACGCCACACCCTGAACTCTTAAAGTAAATATTTTGCCAGGGAAATCGAAGAACTGGAAGAAGAGAACTAGCAGAAGGGGGAGGGCAGTTCCCATCACTCCCGTACTTTCCAAAGGAGCCTCTGAGTACTGAGTATATTTGTTTAACAGACCAAAGGTTTTAAATATGTAACTGAGTTATTGCTCTGGTGATGAAATCTTGGTAGCTCCCTATTGTAAGTCTGAAAATTCCCCTGCATGTTTTCTCAAAGTTGGCATGAAGAAGCCAGCTATAATAACCATCTGACTAGGTGGAGAGTAATTTGCTAAGGAATGCTGCTCGGCCAAGGCACAGATCCTGAGTGAGGCCCGTGTTCCTTCTGGGCATACAACTTCGGGTTAGAGCCAAGAATTCCCCTTTGGCCCTTAAGAATGGCATCAGCTAAAGAGCCAGAATGTTGGCATGTTCCAAGCTCCACTGTGTGATGCGTGAATACTCCAATTTTATGTACATTTAAGTTGACTGTGCTTCTGTAGAAAAGGGTTCAACTGTCTATTGTTGTATGTTTCCACAGTTATTCTAGGACAGTCTAAGCCTAATCATTCATTTAAAGCAATCTGTATCTATTAAGAATATAATCAGAAATGTATGCAAAAATTACATACAAAACTGTTCATTGCATCACGACTGGAATAGGAAAGAAACTGAAAAATACCCAAATATTTAATAATAGAGTAGTGATTAAAATTATTGTAGGATATCCACAGGGTTAAATAGTATGCTGCCATTTCATAATTTTTTAAGTATTTTATGCAAGAGATAAATACTAATGACATAATGAGAGTGAGACTATTAGGACATGAAATTATAAAAGGTGTATTAACTCATTATGGAAAATTGTGTATATTTAAATTCATGCACTTTTTAAAAGACTAGAAGGAAATTCACCAAAATGAAAATAAAAATGATCTCTGATAGTGGGAGGCTCCCCCTTTTTTCACATTTTTTTATCAATTTTTTACAATAAACACATATTGCTTATAATAAGAAAAGAACAAACTATTTCTAAAACCACATATAGAAAGAATCCCAGTTCCTAGCATATGAAGTAAACTGAATTTGGAAATATGACTTTAAAGAGTGACTTTTATTTATAGATTTCATACTATCCGGTAAAAATTTCCACTGGGAGAGAAAGAAGGACCATATTTCTTGTAATACCCCATGCCAGGCTTCCAAAAGAATGTTACAGTAAGACTTGTGAAATTTCCACTCTCCTCCTAACTTTGTGGATGGCTCTAGAAAAACCATAACTCTGCCAGGAAAACATCAATAAGATATTATATCTTGTATTGGGAAATTTATGGAATAAAATAAGTGAAAGCTAACTGGAAACAATTCACATGGCAAGTAAGCTTTTTGGGAATTTAATTGTGAAGTTTCTTTATCAGATTAGAAAACTCTGTCCATAGGACAGTTGTAGAAGCACAGAGCATGTGTCTCACGAGGGCTAATGTACGACTAATTAACCAAACCTATAACTAGCTGTGTGAGGGGGCAGGCTATGGTGTTCTCTGGGCCTAGGCATCTCCATCATAAAATGAACAGTGTGTAGATACCTTTGCTCTCTGAATTTTTTTCAGAAAGTAATATTATATGATTCAATGATATAAAAGAATTCTTTCACAGACCTTATCAATTAGCAGCTTCATTTCCACTCAGTAAGAAAAAATGACTGTAAACTCTTGCAGTATTATAGCTTTATGATTTTAATCAGCTTATAACAAGCCAGTTTTAAAAGGAGGCTTATAAGCACTTTCTTGACTTTCACCATTGTCTGGCCCTAAGCAAGCATTCCTTTTGGACCTTGTTACATCATCTTAGTTATCCTTTCCTCTCACAGTAGATGTTAGACAAATCCTGAGCCACTTTGTCACTTCCAAACACATACCTTACCATTTATGGCACATTTCTTTAGGGCTTACAGGTGCCCATTGGGAGTGAACCCAACGACAGAGCCAGATAAGCAACTGGAATGTTCCACCATGACTTCCAGCTCAAGCCAAGAACCACCAATCTGCTTGAAGGCTATATGACAGTTCAGGAAGATTAAATGAATCATTGGCTCGGTTCCAAAGATGTTTCAACTGTTACCAGAACTAGGTGGACTGATACAGTGACTAGCCGGGGAATGACACTAATAAGACCAAAGCTTTGGAACCATTACTGAATAGAATCATTGATTTGTCTCTGTCCTACGGTCTTGATCCAAGCTTTCCATATGTAAGGGGGCTTGAGTGAGTGATGAGTCCGAACCAAATGTGGTCTCTGCTGCAATAAAAAGCAGTACAGCACCTCCAGAACAAATCTAAAAACTTTTATGAAGATCAACCAACAGGATATACCTGCATGGTTGAGTGTAAGCATCTTCTGAAATGTTTCCGCCCTTTTTGAGGACTATTGATTTCCCTCAGTAGACTCTCAAGTGGAAACTCTCAAATCATTTCAAACATTTGTGTCCTACAGACTAAGTTTTCCAGGAAGGAACCTGTTCCCAATTATCCAGGTGATAATTTTTAACCAAGCTGAAGGATGAGCAGGACAATTAGAGGAACAAAACTTTAAGAAAAGCTATGATATGATTCCACGAAATTGTGTTTCTCTCCATGAAAGTCATTGGAGACATTTCCACCCTAAAACTACTTACTATTAATGAATACTTATTCAGAATCACTTTTATAAAGATAATTACAATAATGAGAAGAGGTAACTCAAAACACCATTGGGCCTGGGTCACACATGAAGCACCTCCATATAGGTCTCCTTCATTCACTTCTCTTATTCTCAACGTATTTTATTTCAGTATAACTTCTGCTTTCCTTGGGAATTTAAGTTTTTTTTTTCACCTTCCTCCTCTTCCTTTTCTCTTTTTCTTCCCTCCTCTCTCTTTCCACTTGCTCTTTCTTATTCTTTTTAAATAGGCCCTCAGTTTGTACATATAAAATACAACACATATTTTCCATCCCTTTTACCACTCTTTTTTCTTCTTCCTTGATTTCTGTGCCAAATAATGGTTTCTGAGAGTAGAATTTTTCTTAGCCAGCTCTAGAAAAATGTGCTGGTCCCTTTACTTATTGATAAAAATATATATATTTACTTCCAAACTCTACCCCCAATAGAAAAAACATTAATGACTTCTTCCATGGAATTTTGGGAATCTGGAGTAAGTCTGTAGTATGAACACATAATTCTAGTCATTACAAATGAGAAAGCCTTTGTTTTAGCATGAAGGCAACTAAGAAAATCATTCAGGCACAAGGGTATTCCTCTCTCCAACTCCAAGGAAGTGTGACCCTTGCTGAATGTCACAATAAATAACTGAAGTAAGAAACTAAGTCCAGGAATGCAGAGAATTATTTTGAGCACCTGGAAAGCTAAATCTAATAAGAACTTTCACTGAAGGAGGAGAGAGGAGGACGGAGAGATTGACTGTGTTGCTTCCTATAATTTATAGCAATGAAACACATTAGAAAGACTGAGGAATTTCATCTTGTAGCAATTTTAATCATGCCAAAATATATCAATAAGAAATGAACACCAAAGGTAACCAGGGCCAAATTGCTCTATGGAATGTGAAAGAAGCACGTTGGAGAAACACAGGCACACACACAAACATTTGTTGAACATCTGCCATGTGGTTGCATTGCCTGGGAAGAAATAGCTCTGCACCAGGAATCAGAAGGACTAGGTTCTAGTGTCACCTGGGTCACATACTAGCCATGTGGCTCTGACCAAGCCACTAAGTTTTAGCCTCAGTTTCTGCATCTGGAAAGTGGGAATAAACATGTATCATAGAATCCTCAAGAGGATTGGTAAGGCAATCTAAGTGAAAGCATTTCTTACGGTGTAAAGTATAAATCAAATGCAAACTATCATCATTGATATTGTTTCTACTGCACTAAGCAATGTGGTCAAGACAAAGACATAAAAGAGACAGTCTTGTGATTGAGAAGATTATGATTTAGTTAGAAAGACAGAACATAAAGCCATGAACAAGTCGTAACAACAGCAAGCACTTATACAGCACCTTATGGCAGGCACTTTTATAACTACTTTATGTATATTAATTTGTTTAATCATTACTATATAGCATAAGGTAAATATTATTACTACATATTATCTATTGTATATATTATGACTATTATAAATCCCATTTAACAAATGAGGAATCTGCAACAATGAAATATGAAGTAACTTGCCCAGAGTCATAGGTATTAAGTGACAGAAAGGAGATTTGAACCCAGTAGCAGAAAGGGAGACAAGGAGAGAGAGGGAGGAGGAGTAATGGACAAAGAAGAATAAGGCGAAGAAAAATAAATAGTAAGAAGAAAATAAGGTTCTAAATTCTGTGTTTCACTTTTTATGTTATTAAAGGAGACTTATTATTCAAGTAACCAACAACCTATTGAAAACCTACTCAGATGAATATTCTCAGGGAAACAAAGAGGTATAAAAACTACTGCTCTCTGCCCTTAGAGAATGTGGCGGATTATGAAGATATTAAAGATAAGGTGGCAGAGTAGGGGACTCTGACACAGGACATTTTATATAAAAGACAAAATGAAGTTGTTCATTTTTTTCCACTCACCATTATCTCGAGACTTCTCTGAGACATAACCATGATCTAAGGTTTCTTTGACTAAGAGGGTAAAATATATTCTAGAAATGGAAAGGGGGACAATGTTATCAATAAATAAATAATATTCTCAAGTGATATTAGTGCAAAAAACCTTGAAAGTGCCTTGATGTGGTAATATCACCTCCTGCCACCTGTAGACATGTCTCATGTGCAATGCAAAAAAAAAAAAAAAGTCACACCCACTTCTATTTTATCATTACAAAAAAATTTGCAATCCACCCACAGTGTGCATGACACCAGCCTGCAAAATTTTCCAGGGCATGTGTGCCATTTGCCCTAGAGAGCTGACAAGCATTCTACCGGCTTCCTCCTTTGCCTCAATTCCTGCAGTTTGATGACTGCTGACTTCTCAAGTCTTGCCTTTCTTGTGACCTATTTACAATTTCCGGTGTACAGGAAGAGACTTGACTTTGGAGTAGAAAGTAACCTGTCAGCATCGAGTCTCAGTAAATGATTTACAACCTGAACCAAATCCAGTTCCTGGGAGTGACTAACTGCAGCTTAGCAGGATCACATATGAGCCATCTGATCACCTTCTCCAGGGCCATGAGAATGATGCTCACAGAAAAATTCAAACAGGCATTCAAAATGAGCTTCTGAAAACCAATAATCCACCAGAGGTATGATCGATGCAGGAGGGACAGTTGGTGTGATTCAAAATGAAGATTCAGAGATGAGGCAGGTGGGAAGACGTTGCTTAGGAAAGTAAATGCAGAACACATGTCAGCTCAGACATAAGACAAAGCCAAGAGTGGAGGGGAAAGGGACTGATTGAGTTTTTCTCTTGGGGATTCCTAAATCCACACTTCTTGGAGCCAGGCCTTCGGATTCTAACCACCATGAAGGCAACTGGAGTGGACAACATTCACTGTACATATCCACAGGCTTGGGGAAAACCCTCAGAAGATAGGAGGGTCCTCACTCTTTGGAGCTCTGTTCATGCCTCCTGATGAACATTTCTATCACCCCAAGAAGTCTTTGGAAAAACCTAAGAACCCCTCTTGTCTTATCTCTCACCCAGCATGATGGACAAACCGATCCAAGTGTCTTTATTTAATATCTTCTCTCATTCCTGGGGTAACTCTGACCCATCATTGTTATAGATATCCACGTCCTTCTTATCTTTCAAGATCTAATTTAAAGGCTACTTTTCCAAGGCAATTTCCATAATTGGATGAAATAATTCTTTACTTCTAATTCCCAGGGGGCTTTGTTCTTCACACCACACGATCACCTGTGCCATCCTGTCCTTGTCTGCTTAGCACCTTACGGAAGGTGCTTAGAGGTTCAAGAATGTGCAGCAGATGAATGAAACATGAGAAGTCACCTTTGATTACTCCCACTGTCATTGCCCACATCTACTACTCACTAATTCTTTTCCACACTTTGCCTCCAGCTCATTTTCTTCTCTCCCACATCGGCTGGTCTCCGGTCTCGGGTCTCAGAACTCGACATCTGCGTTCATGCAGTACTTTGCAGAAGCAGCCCTTTCAGCCCAGTCACAGAATCAAAGACTAATAGGATAACAATATCAAGCAAAGTTCTCTGTTGTTTTAGTCAGTTGGTCCCCAGGGGAGGAAAAACAAATGTTGGTAAACCAGTCCAACTTCCCAAGAGGCTGTTTTTGACACAGGTAAGATCATTTTGTAGGAGCTAGATCTGAACAGAAGGAGTAAATAGGAAAGAAGAGTAATGATGAAGGGATTTCATAAGGAGAATGAAGTAAAGAGAATTTTTTTTTTTTGGCAGCAACCATGAGTTTGAAATTTTAGAGACAGGAAAAAGTGTCTAAAGGGAGTCATTTTGAAAGTTTTTGCTAAATGATGCACTATGGGAAAAACTTGCACTTGCCTCTACAAGAAATCCTTCAGTAAAATGAAATTTATTTATGAGGATTTTGTATTTGGAGTAGTGAATTTTTCAATGTCATGTTCAACAAAAACTAGATCACAAAATATCCTGGCCTTATGCTGACTACCGTGAAACTTCAGGATCATGGATTCTTCATATACAGAAAAGAAATTACCTGGCATACCCTCCCAAATATAAATAAGAAAACTGAAGTCCACAAAGCTTAAGTGACTTATGCAAAGGTATATCACAAATCATTCACAGAGCCTAGCAACTCAGAAATTACCCTGCCCGACCAATTAATCTTGCTTGACTATCTGAAGAATCTCCTAAAATTCAGGCTTTTCCTATTACTCCCATTTTTAACCCATTATCTACCAAAAGAAATTCTAACATCTTAAATAGGAAGTCACGTAACAAGACAAAAATATTAATTGAAGAAAGTTTACCAAAAATGGACAGAGCTTAATACTCTTTGATATTTATAATTTAGCATTAGGTCCTTCATAGATCTGCTGGTTTCTCTCAAGATATACCTTCCATTGAAGTTAAACTGGCTTCCTTTGTCACAATAAAGCATATTAATTATTGAGAGTTCTCTATGTAACATTTTATTTATATGTTCATCATTCTCTGGGTATATATTTCTACACCTCTCTTAGAGATGAGAGACTTAGAAAATTGAGTAACTTGCCCAAAGTCATCCAACTATTATAATAATGTCAGAGCTGGGATTTGAACCCACATCAGTCCAGACCCACAATCCACGCTGGTTCTCCTCCATCACCTGCTTCCTCTATATTGGCCATCAAAGGAGAAAGATGAAGGCTACCACTGGAACCACTGGATTTCAAGCATCATGGTAAGTGCCCAAGTTTTACATGGTTAGACTGTAGCAAAATTGGAAATTCAATACTGACCAACCTTCTTCCAGAACCCAGGCTTCTTCAACTGTTTAGCTTTGATTTCCAGCTGTGCAAGCCTGTTTCCATCTGTTGCCCTATAACTTTTCCAAATCTTCCATGGCATTGCTAGAGGTAACTCTGTCTTCCATGAAGCCTTTCCTCACTATCCTTGCTTCGTAATTATTTATCACTTACTGCAGTTTGGTATAATACTTCCAAACTGAAGGGTTATTAACCTCAGATTTTTAGGGCCCCTAGATACTGCTATGGGTGAGTTTCAAGATGTTTACCAAACTTCAGAAATTGTACATAAAATATTGTGTCTATGAGTGTAGGTATATTTTTCTTAGGAGGCAGCCGACAGTTTTCATCAGAGCCACAGAGGAATTCATAACTCCAAAAAGCTGAAGAATCGCTACTTTGTAGCACTTCTGCAAATCCTTGGGTTTGCTCTGGAAAAAAAATCTGTGTTTCTTCCTTTGAATCCATTTCCCTGAGCCCACCATGCAAAGGCATTTCAACTACCCAGTCATTTCTGTAACACAAAATGGGCTCCAAATTGCCCTAGTTGTTTCCTGTGGTCAGAATTACAGGATTCCTATCTCTTGGGATGGTAATTTCCCAGCCTTGGTACTTCCCTCCTTCTTTCCTTTTCCTTGTTCAGCTAATCATACTGTGTATTTCTGTGCTACTTGATTAATTCTCCTTTGAAAATCTAACTGATAAACAAACTGTTCCCAGGCCCTTTATCTCACGCTTTCCCAACTCTGCACGACTGAGCAGGTAGTTTCCTGATGCTGGGACCACAGCCAATCAGTTCTCTTTTTTAAAAAAATTGCCTGAAAGAAAATCCCAAGCCCATTGAGAAACATAAAGAATGCAGAATCATTTTATCCCTGCAATCTATTTTTATCCATTCAGAGCAAGTTAGAAATGTAAAATTGGTTTGGAGGGAGAAGAGCAAAATGTTGGATTCCATAGTAAGATTTCAGTGCTGTGAGTGGCTTTAGAATTCACTCACCCAAATCAACAAATAAGTCAACAAAACACCCAAGAATTTCGTCAAAGTCTTAAAACTAGTTAGTTGCAGAGTCAAGAGTGTTTTTTTTTTTTCCCAAATCATTCTCTGTCACTAACTCCAAGACACACACGCATGCTCTTTACTTCCTTGAACCAGCATTTTTCTAATTTTACATACCAAAGCTTCCTAGCCACAAAAACAGGAACATGTGGACCCACATGGCATGGGGGCAATTTTCCTGAATATAAGACTAAACTAAACTGGATAATACAGATCAGATATACAGACTTGACTATGTAGCACTCAATCTGAAAATATTTTTGCTTATACAAAAGAAAAAAGTAAATAATAACCAAAGATGTGGTCACATTTAACCAGCACAAAACTGAAGGTTTGGCAACTGGCTTAATGATACAAGCTCTAGTAACTGACTACTTCCTGGCCTCAGCAATAGGATCCTAGCCCCTTGCTAAAATATTAAATCTGCAATGCGAGCTCTCTTGCAGAAGGCTGGCAGCAGCTGGTACTCGTTATGATGTTCAGCAGCCCTGCAAAGGCAGGGCAGAGGCTCTTTGTTCGGCAGCTCACTATCAAGTCATTTTCTTTCCAGTCAGAAGCAATTCATCTCGGTCCTAGCAATTCCACCAAACCTCTCCACCGCCCAGCTGCAGCTCTCCCCGGAGAAATGAAAAGGAGAAACTGCTTTTAGTCTTTGGAGGGCACCATGGAGTCCATGTTTGGGAAAATGCAGACACCATTAGAATACTTCTTAGGTTTTGGAGGTTATCTCTCGTGTTACGTGAATCTGGGAAAGTGAAGTGAGGGACAGGAGATAAGGAAAACGTCACAATGCTGCGATTGAAGTTGAGTGGACAAGGGGGATAGTCTAGTGAGACAGGCAGGGGTCTTCAAGATAGCACTCATGATAATGCTTACTCTAACTGAATGTGTGAGGAAATCACTACATGGTTTGAGAACCAGAACTGAGCTTGATATCCACTTAGTTTTTCTTTGCTTTGGGTGAGGGAATTCCTCTAAAAGCACAATGAAACTTCACCTCTCAGCCAGCATAGTGACCAACTCTTCATTTTGTCTGGCATTCTGGTTATCTTTTGGGGTCCAGTGTTACCATGGTGGAACCCAAAGTGGGGCATTGTGCCCAACTCCTGGTATGGCTAACAGCCTCATATAAGTGGTTTTTCTAATTTCTTCTTTTTGAGACCTCAACCAATGGCTCATAGATCCTTACTACCTAGAAAAAAGAAGAAAGGGAACTTTCTTTCTTGAACAAACACTTACATAACACTGACATGCCTTAAATACTAAGTAATTTTCAAATATTAACTTATAACGTACAAAAATTCCATGCTAGGGGCCTTTTGTATCTATTGTTTACTCCCCTGTCTCTGAAAATGATATTTGGAAACTATTCATACTGGAATCACAGGATTCTTGTTAACAGTGAAAGTGTCTAAACCAATTCTAAATCAATCCTTACAACAACTGTGAGAGGGAAATGTATTAATACCCATTGTACTTTACAGATGAGGAAACAAAGTCTCAGAGAAATTTATATCCTGTATATTGGCCACATAGCTATTTCAATCCCAGAGCCAAGACGGAAACTTGAATCTGCCCGACTCCAAAGCTCATGCTCCATCAGCAACAACATGGCACAGGATTAAACAACAAACACATGGATGCTGCCCTGCTACAATCGTAGCAAAGAGTCATGAGCATGTCATGTACATAAGACACTCTCGAGGCATACTGCTGTGTCTCGGTGTATACCACCTTAGCCTCAGTAAACTACCTTGGAACAGGGAAGCCTGGGGGACTGAGACCAGGACCTCCTGTGGGTCAGGAACTACAGAAGTTGGGAGTTGTGCAAGTTCAGCTATGGATAGATCATCCGGAAGGAAGAGCATGGTGTCAGGACACTTAACAGGAAAGAAACTGGAGTGTCCCAAGAGATGACAAGCAATCTACGAAGAAGCCTATTCAACAAAGTGTGCAAGGATGCAGAGAACAACAGAGACACAGAACAGAACGTAACAGAGCCCCCAGTCCCTGGGCCGAGTTCTCAAGGCAGACTGGAGTCCCCAAGGTGAGACGAAAATGACTTCAAGAATAAGCCAGTGCAGCCTTCAGGACTGAGGTCTGGCCTTAGCCCCAGCAGCCAGGGCCAAAGTCCAGAAATCACATGGTCAGGCCGAGCCAGGGGCAAGGGGGCAGAGTCCTAGAGTACAGCCCATAAGAAGCATTTTGTCCCTATAGACAGTGGAATGTAATCTTGAGGGGCCCTGGTCTAAGCACAGGTCACCAAATACTTCACTGATGTTTTTGTGGAGGCATTCGTGTACTCAAATTCATTTTGATAGCTCCAAAAGGGGAACATCAGTCATTTCCCAAACATATCTGATCCCAGAACTCCTTTTCTATTTATTAGATAATAATAAATCATCTACTGTTATCTGTTATCTTCTGGAATATCAAAATGCTATTTAGTTAACAGTGAGGTAGAATACACTCTCTACCCCCAAAATTGAAAATAGGTTCTTAAAATGGAGCAAAGTTGGGCCGGCAGGTGAGAATCCAGGTGTGTCAGCCTCGCAGGGGAGGCTGCCGAGCCGGAGACCAGACAGGACGGGACAGACACGAGGAGAGTGACACAGGGAAACGCGATTCCTGCTTTCAGACATTTGCAAGCTGTGGCAATCCTGTGTTTTCAAAGAGGCTGCTGTATCTTCCCTCCCACTTCACCCAGGCCACAACCGTCATTTATGTGACAGCTCTGCCGTATTCTCCTCCCCTTTCCATGGGGGGCAGTCATTAAAAATAAAGTGTGGTATACGCATACAATGGAATATTGACTGGCAAAAAAACCCAGAAAGTACCGACACATAATACAACATAGATGGACCTCAAGAACTCCACGCTGAGTGAAAGAAGCCAGGCACAAAAGACCACCTATTGTATGATTCCCATTTGTACGAAATGTCCAGAACAGGCAAATTCACAGAAACATAAGTTAGACTGGTGGTTGCAGGGGCCAGAGGTGGGGAAGGGAGGGGGGATGACTGCGAATGCACATGGGATTTCTTCTGGGAGGCACGAAAATGCTCTAAAACTAGATTGTGATGACAGGCGCACAATCCTGTGAATTTACTAACCAATGTTGAATTGTACACTTTAAACTGTTAATAAGGCTGTTTTTTTTAAAAGGGTGACCGGGAAGCTCCTGCATGCCTGGCTTACCCTGGGAGAAGAGGCTTCTGCCCCCCCCCACGCCAGAGGCAAGGAGCCCTCCTCCTTTTGGACGTCACCTCTTTCTCCTGGTGGCACAAATCCCCTGTGGGAGGCAAACCCTTTTCTGTCACTTACTTCCCTCCTGACACATGCACAGCACCCCAGTTAGTTCACAAAAGGATTCCCGGATCTCCCCAAGTCCCTTAGCCCAGGGTTTGAAGAAATTGTCACCTCTTGTTTGTCTAGATTACCAAAACTCTGAATTGGGGAAAATCATCCCCCTTCCAGGTCTTCCCTGGTAACATTACTCTTGATCAAATAATGTGATTTGTGACCCATTCTCCTAGAACTCAGCCGTCTTCTCTGAGGCACATCCTGCCACGTTTGCCTTGGGACAATGTTGGCCCAATTGGTGTGACATCACGGCAAGTGATGACAGATACCACTGTTCGCCAGGTATTCACTGGACCATTTCTTAAAAAACAAAAAATGACTTTTGAAAAGTAATAATTAAATAATAGAATGCAAACAATTAAAAGCTTTGACTTCCCAAAACAATCAAGCTCATAACACTAAGGAAAGACTGAGACACTGTCACGGACCAGAGGGGACTAAGGAGGCACGGCAACTAAACGCAACACGGTCTCCTCGAGGGATCCTCAAAGAGAGAAAGGACGTTAGTAGAAAAGTAGTGAAATCCAAATAAGGGCTGGAGTTTTGTTCACAGGAATGAGCCCAGGTGATCCCTCCGCTTTGGTAAATGTGTCACAGTTAGGTCACTTGCCCCCATGAGCGGCAGCTGGGAGAAGGGCACATGGGAACCCTCCCTGCCATCTCTGTAACGTTCCTGTAAGTCTCAAACTGTTCCAGAATAAAAGTGCAAAATTTAAAATAAATAAAATGTCTATGCACAAACGTGAGTCCAGTTAAGGAAGACTGTGATTATTATCTTTGTAGCTGAATCTTGTCATTTCTCCTGTTTTTCATGCATTAATTTGGTTCCCATAAGGCCTTCTCCACAGTCAGATGCAAGAACCTGTTCTTCCTCCTGCCTCTTTGCAGCCTTGTCCTGCTCTTTTTCTCTCTATTTAGTGAAAGAAGATTTCATTTCTTCCCCTCTTCCTTGCAGATTTTTCACTGAAAGAATCCAGAGAAAACTGAGACGCAGTGAGACTGTGGGCTTTAGTTTTCCTTTGAGTCAGGATCTGATTACCAGGTGACTTCTTTTCACTTCTAACTTTACCACTTACTCCTACACACACACACACACACACACACACACACACACACACCTTCATGCAAGAATTATATAATACTGCAAACATTGTAGAATCCCATCTGCTTTTTACCAGACTTGTCTTAAAGGTCAAACCACCCCCTAGCAACCTAAAACCTTGGGGCAGAAACCATGGGTTTTCAGTGGCATATTCTTGCACTTTTTTCTTCTTAAGCAAATGGCTCATTTGCAGTGAGCAAATGAGTAGAAAATGAATCACATGGATTGAGACTGCACCTGTCAGCACATAGGCAGGAAGAAAAAGTTGAACCCAAACAAGCAAATGTCAGCATTTGTCTTTTCATTACAAGAAAGACCTTTATTTACAGTTAGCCTCACTTTTCATACCAGTTCTCAAAGTGTGGGAGAGAATTTTTTTCCAGTTTTTATGAGAGCAGGCAAAACACTACAGCACTGAAGATAATAACTTAGCATTGATATTTCCGGGAAATCAGTGTGGACGGCATTTGTACATCTTCACCAGACCATAAGAAAGGTTAAGAACATACAAAATGCCTCTAATTCCAGGTGGAATAGAAATGTAAGATTGTAAATCACTGAGAGACATGGATGGGAGGCCCAATGCCCTTTTCATGATTAATGGGAATTCTGATAGATGATACCAGGACTTTTATTTTAAAATATTCTCTTTCTATATTGTTTAGGAGAGGGACTGACAAGTGTACTGTTAAAACGGGCTTGCCTAGATTTGAAGACAGTCTTTCTAAGGTCAATTTAAGTGTGGAAAAATCTACCATGAAAGGTGACCCACTTAGAATTCAGTGATATTTTCATAGAAGCTTTAGATGTTGTCTCTTGCAGCCTCTCATGTTTTATATAATAAAATGGGACCCAGATCTGCTGAGTGACTTCACCAGGGTGAGCTATCTAGTGGGTGAAGAACCAGGACTCCAATCCAGGTCTCCTCCCAACACTAGATCTGATAATCTGTCGTCTAACCCACAAACTTGTTTTTTGCCTATTTCACTTTGGGTGAAAAAGGTAAAATGTTAGAATATGGAGAAAGGGTAA
Source organism: Lemur catta (assembly GCF_020740605.2). Classification (NCBI taxonomy): domain Eukaryota; kingdom Metazoa; phylum Chordata; class Mammalia; order Primates; family Lemuridae; genus Lemur; species Lemur catta. The sequence goes on from NC_059135.1 coordinate 10,090,851, forward strand.
AGTAATTCATTATTATTTTCAAAGCAAAGGCATTCAGGAACACAAGAAGAAGGTCAAAAGAGAAACTAGAGATAACAGTTACCTGTTATTGAAAAGCTACTATTCACTTATTATATTAAACACTATTTAGTTTGCACTACTTGGTTCTGAGAAAAGCCACGCTTTCGAAGCAAGATTGTATTCGAGCCCAAGATCCTCTTCCCCTTAGCAACACCCTCTCCCTGTCCCTTTAGGATTATAGGACACCTAAGTATGCAGAGAATAAGTATGTCATTATTGTAACATTGGATGCCAGAAACACTCAGAGAAGGAACTGTTTTTATAAGAAACACGTCACAATAAGTGGTTAAAAGCACCACCAGCGAGGATAAGGAAATAAAAAAGAGAGCTAAGCTGCACTGCATTGTTCAGCAACAGAAATGTGGGTATTAGGAGAGAGTCCGGGAAGGAGAGAAAGGTGACCATATAAATGCACCCCAGCCAGTGGCACCGCTGACACTGCCAGAGCCCTTGGGGAAGGAGGACAGTAGAACCAGTAGAGCCCCACTTAACATACTGTTTGAGTGAGAGCCTGAGGCACAAAGCGACCCCGGCTCACGCCATCCGTGCCATACACACCATACACACATGCACCACGGCACGTGGGCAGTGAAAGGTGGCTCGGTGTTTGGCTGACGGGAAGGACTGTGTGGTTTCCAGCACTTGAGCAGCTGACTGACAAGTATGAGCTTCATTTACACACTGTGAGCTGCCCCCTCTTGTCACATGAACCAAGGAGCCAATAGATAGGATGCCTACAGCTTTCAAATTCTCTCTTCCTTTGTCTTCCAGTTTCGTGTGTTTGCTTCCCACTTTGAGTGTTATTGCCGTATGGAGACCTCAAGGAGGAAACTACCGAGAGGGGGGCCTCAAGAATGACCCCAAAGGCCCCACAAAGGCCTTCGCCAAATAGTGGAGAAACTTTTAAAGGTAGACTTCCGGCGTGGGCGAGAAGGAAGGGAACTTACAGATAACCTAGCGTAATTCTTCACTTTATAATGAGGATCCAAAGGCCAGTGTCCAGCTCCGCGTAAGTCAGGGGGTTCACATTTGAGCCAGATCTTCTGCTACTCACGTCAGGGCTGGAGAAAATCAAATTTACACATTTTAAAACATGCCTCTGCTGCATTAGATATTCAACCACATTCTCTGGGACATTAACTGTTCGCAACATGGAGGAAGTGAAATACTGCTCAAAATCCTGCGATATTTTTCCTCAGCAGAATCAGGTTCCCTATAGTAACACTTGTGGACAAAGCAGAACTTTGACACAGCCCAAAACCCAATGGATACATGATCGGTTAAAGAGAGGAAAGGAAGTCCCAGCAATGAGGGAACTCTAAGGAAAACACCTCTAATACAATCCTGGGGAAAATTAGAGGAAGTCATCATGACAATGTTCATTGTAATAACACATAAAATTAAAATATGAATTATAATAAAAAGCTGCTATTCAAATAAGATGTATTTTTAGCAAATAAAAGGTTTATTTCCTAACAGATTGAATTCCCCAAGAATTCTAAAAGGTAGCATTTGCTTTCACCAAATAACACTCCCTAAATCTAAAACATTTGCTTTTCGGGTAGTTATGTCAGCCTTATGTTTTGCAAATATTTTCTGATCTTATAAGGTTTTGCCCCAGACTAAACACGATCCTCTGAGTCATCTAGTTACTGTCAAATGAAAAGGTGCTGTGGTTGGCTGAATAATGGACCCCAAAGATATCTAGGTCCAAATTCCTGGAACCATTGAATGTTACCTTACATGGCAAAAAGGACTTTGCAGATGAGATTAAGGATTTTGAGATGGGAAGATTATCCTAGATTATCAGAGTGAGCCCTAAATATAATCTCATAAGAGTCCTTATAAGACAGAGACAGATGAAGATTTGACTGCAGAAGAGGAAGTAGCCGATGTAACAATGGAAGCAAAGGTTGGAATGATTTGGGGAAAGGGTTGTGAGTCAAGGAATGCACAGGGCTTCCAGAAACTAGAAACGGCAAGGAAGTGGATTCTTCCCTCAGGATCCAGAGGGAACCAGCCCTGCTGACACCTTGACTGTAGCCCGGGAGACTGATGATTCTGGACTTCTGGCCTCTGGAACTGTGAGAAAACAAATGTGTGTTGTTTTAAGCCACTGAGCTTGTGGTTGTTTGATACAGCAGCAAGATGAAACCAATACAGGTGGTAAATGTGACTAATTTCCACATGCCAAGCCAAGGCATGTTTTCATTTAAAGACAAAGGAGCGAAGACAAACTTTTATCATGTATAAACCATCAGAGTAGGTACAGCACACAGGGCGAGCCCCTCACCTCTAGTTTGCCCCCTGAAGCTTCACTTGGAATCTGTTTGCACACGATCCAGAACAGACGTCTCACATTGCTTTTCTAGGTGCCCTGCAAATGCTTCTGGGGCCTAAAGAATTTCCAGATTAATACATGAGCCTAGAGGATAATGTTATTGATAAACAATAAATCATATAAGAACAATTTTCAAGCAGCTTCTTTTAGATACTCTATTTATGGTTTTATTTATTTTTAATTGACAAGTAAAAATTATATAATTTATGGTGTACAATGTGATGGTTTGATATACATATATACACACATTGTGAAATGACTAAATCAGCTATTAAATGCATGCATTACCTCACATACTTGTTTTTTTGTAGTGAGAACACTTAAAATATACTCTTTTAGCAATTTTCAAATATACAATGTATTATTAACTGTAGTCGCCATGATACACAATAGATCTCTTGAACTTACTCCTCCTGCCTAACTGAAATGTTGTATCTTTTAACCAACATAGATACTCTTTTAAATCATGAACAAATTAAAAACTCACAGTGGATAATAGACTTAAACCTAAGGCATGAAACTATAAAAATTCTAAAAGAAAATGTTGGAAAAACTCTTATAGACATTGGCCTGGGCAAAGAATTTATGAAGAAGACCCCAAAGATAATCACAGCAACAACAAAATAAATAGATGTGACCTGATCAAATTAAAATGCTTCTGCACAGCTAAAGAAACTATCACGAGAGCAGAGAGACAACCTACAGAATGGGAGAAAATGTTTGCATGCTACACAACCAATAAAGGGCTGATAACTAGAATCTATACAGATCTCAGGAAAATCAGCAAGAAAAAAAAATCAAACAAGCCTATCAAAAAGTGGGCAAAGGACATGAACAGAAACTTTTCAAAAGAAGATAGACTAATGGCCAACAAACCTATGAAAAAATGCTCAATATCTCTAATCATCAAGGAAATGCAAATCAAAACCACAGTGAGATATCACTTATCTCCAGTGAGAATTGCCTTTATCAAAAAGTCCCAAAATAATAAATGTTGGCATGGATGTGGAGAGACAGGAACATTCATACACTGCTGGTGGGACTGCAGACTAGTACAACCTCTGTGGAAAGCAATATGGAGATACCTCAAAGAGCTACAAGTAGAACTACCATTTGATCCAGCAATCCCATTACTGGGCATCTACCCAAAGGAAAAAAAGTCATTCTATAAAAAAGACATTTGCACTAGAATGTTAATAGCAGCACAATTCATAATTGGAAAGATGTGGAAACAACCCAAGTGTCCATCAATACATGAGTGGATTAATAAAATGTGGTATATGTATGCCATGGAGTTCTCAGCCACAAAAAACAATGATGATCTAACACCTCTGGTATTATCCTAGATAGAGCTGGAGCCCATTCTACTAAGTGAAGTATCCCAAGAATGGAAAAACAAGCACCACATGTACTCACCATCAAATTGGTATTAACTGATCAACACTTAAATGCACGTATAGTAATAACATTCATCAACCCCGTCGTTCAGGCCGCGAGCCAGGCCAGCTCGCGCCACCTCACATCCACTCACCACGTCCTGACAACTTTGCCCTTAAATATCCCTTGAATCCACGTTCCTTCCCTGCGCATCTGTCCCCTCGACTCACTCTCCATCAGCCACTAGGAAATGTATTAATATGTAAAACGCAAATCTCCTCCACGTCACAGCTGTGACAACGAACAGCTTTTCGGTAGCTTCCCATCAGCCCCAGAATAACGTCCCAGCCCCTTACCAGGTGCACGAGGTCCACCATAGGCTGGTCCCCCACTGACCTCGCCACTTAATCTTCTGTCACGTTCCAATTTCCTCTTGTTCGCCAAACGCATGTTGCAGTAACTGTTGTCTTCTTGCCCTGACACGTGCTGGGCCTCTGCCTGGAATGTCTTCCAGACCAACGTTGCTAATTTCTGCTTCCAGTTCACATCCTCCAGGGAGCCACGTCTAGACTCCCCACGCTGGCCTGGGCACGCCTGCATTGTGGCGCTTACCACATTTGGGCACCAGGTGGCAGCAGAGGGCAGTGTTTAAGAGCGTCAGCGCAGGAGCCCAGCTGCCCAAATGCAAAGGCCAGCTCTGCCAACAGCTAGTCAAACGCCCCTGGGGGTGGGACCCCTAATGCCTCTGTGTGCCTCGTTCTCTTTATCTGTGCAAAATGGAGACAGTTCCAGAACCTACTTCATAGAATTTTTGTGTGGCTTATACAAGCTGATGTATGAAAAATTCTCAGAAGTCATAAAAGCTCATTACAAGTTACCTGTTGTTTTACTTGATTTTCTAAGTATTTGTCTCTTCCAGCAGACTGATTCATCTTTCATGTTTAAACATAAATAACAGAGTTCACTTCGCAAGAGTCTCCTAATGCTATCCTTAAGGGTTCACATTTTCCACATTATTTGAAAAGCTTCCTGGCCATGTGTAGTACCTGCTCCGTGAGTTGTTTGTTCAAACGCTTTGCCTTTTTACTCCTCCATCAGAGAGGACTGTCTAGAGCTCAGTTCTGATCACACCACTCCTCTGCTTCAAAGTCCAGTCTGGTGCACAGTTGCCTGGAGGTAAAGTCTGAATACCTCCACCCAGCTTGCAGAAGTCCACCCGGGCTTCAGGGTTAACTCTAGACCGTCTGTCTCTACCATCCATCCTGCCCAACTGCACGACCTTCCCTGCACCACATGCCTGTCTCACGCTGACCTCTCCACTTAATCTCCCGTCACGTTCCACTGTCCTCTCATTTCCCACACGCATGTTACGGTAACTATTGTCTTCTTCCCTTGACACGTGCTGGGCCTCTGCCTGGAATATCTTCCAGACCAACATTCCTAATTTCTGTTTCAAGTTGTGTTCCATTGTGGTTTCCACCTGGAAGACACTTACTCCCTTTTCTGACTGGCAAACTCCTACCCTTTCTTCAAAACCCAGCTCATGATTACTCATTGATGGAGTTTTCCTCCTCATCACATCTCCCTCAATACCCCCAAATTATCTCTTCTCTGTTTCCATTGCATGTTGTATATATCAGCATAATAGAAATTGTAGAGGTATTAATATATTGTACAAAATGGTGACTATAGTTAATCACAACATATTGCATTCTTTAAAAAAAGAAAGGAAATTGTCATAGTCTCACAATTATTGGTGTTGGTATCTAACTCTTATGAAAGGATTTTCATATAGTTAGTACAAGTTGATTCATTTCCCAATAAAGATAGCCTTCAGTTTTATGTAAATAAATGCATCTTTTTTTTTCTTCCATTAAAACAACTATGTCAGGAGCCAGGAATAAAAAGAGATTTGACTTTAAAAGCTTAGGAAATTATCTTGAGTTGTCAAAAAATAATCTAAGCTTAGTTCAATGTGGTGAATTAAAGATGACCATGAATTTCTTTTCACTCCCTTTCCAAGAAAGGAAATGGTCACATGAAGTGAGGCCCGACACTACGGGGAGAGAAAGAGAGGCCAGACTCTATCCCATGTGGAACCTCAAGGACTCGACCCTCGAGTGACATCTGAGTGCCACCAAATGAGATGGCTGGAAGAACCACCAAGCTGAGCCCTGTCAGCCCACAGAACTACAAGGGATAATAAAATAGCTGTTGTTTCAAGCTACTAAGTTTTAGGTGCTTTGTGATGCAAAAATATATAATGGAAAAACTTATTCCTAATGGCATGAGTAATTAATTCCATTAATTACTTCCTCATTTCATTAATTAATTTCTAATAATTTCATTAATTGTTAATGGGGTTTCCAAAAAATGCCACCTTTGCCTCACGTGACTAGTTGAATTTTGACTGAATGGGGCTGCCCCATGCTGATCTGTGGTAAGTACATGGGGGAAAGTAGAATTTTTAGCAGACTCAACATGTTTAGATGTGACAAAAGACTGAGATTCTCTATGACGAGGACACGCAAGCCTCATCCTCTGAACTCAGGGCATGGGAAACAATCAGTGCCCGTTAGATAGCTTGACCTAAGTTGAACATAAGTCCCTTGAAATTTGATTTTGGGTCCCCCCATTTCTATTTTCTATAGAAATGGAGAAAAAAATGATAGCCTAATGATTATCTGTTTATATTCAAAAAATGTATTAAATTTCCCTTAGAAATTTATTGGCTATGGGAAAAATATAACATTCATTTGATTAGGCAGACTAACAATTTTTCCGAAATAAAAATGTTCAAGAAATATCTGTGTACTTAAAATTTAAATTTGAAATTTTAGTTACAGCTGAAATCTAAATTTATGACTGACCACTTAACAAGCTGCTATATAGTTTAAATATTTGTCCCCTCCAGGAACTCATGTTGAAATTTAATCTCCAATGTGGCAGTATCAAGAGGTGGGGCCTTTAAGAGGTGATTGGCTCTGCCCTCATGAATACATTAACCCATTTGTGGATTAATGGGTTATTGTGGGATGGGAACTGGTGGCTTTATAAGAAGAGGAAGAGAGACCTGAGCTAGCAAACTCAGTCCCCTCACCATACGATGCCCTGCACCACCTCCGGACTCTGCAGAGAGTCCCCACCAGTAAGAAGGCTCTCACCAGATGCACCCCCCCCAACCTTGAACTTCTCAGCCTCCATAACTGTAAGAAATAAACGTCTTTTCTTTATAAATTTCCCAGTTTCCAGTTTCCATTATTCTGTTATAAGCAAGAGAAAATGGAGTAAGACATGAGCTATGGTTGATCATAAAAAAGAAAGAGAACACATCAGGTCACCCCTTTTGGGGGCCACAGGCTGGATGGTATAGTCAGATTGGACGTCCAGACCTGGTCAGGGACACTGCAAGCATCACCTACGTCTCTGAGAACTCTGGCATTTTGATCCCAGCCATTCCTCACATTAGAGAAGCAATCAAGTCAAAACCAAATGAGCATGGTCATCAATAATCACTCATTCATTTTTTCATTTATTCAGTAAATCCTTATTGATCACTTTCTATGTCCCAGGCCCTAGTCTAGCTCTGGGGATACAATGTTAACAACCATCATTGCACATTTAACTAAGGACAAGTCAATCTCCAGAGAGATGTTGACACCTGCTTTATTAGTTTCCTATTGCTATTGTAACAAACTTAATGGCTTCAAATACAAGTGTATTATTTTACTGTCCTGGAGGTCCAAAATCTACAATGGATTTCACTAGGAGGAGGTCAAGGTGTCAGCAAGGCCTCACTCTCCTTCAAGGCCCTGGGAGAGAATGTGTTCCCCTGCCTTTTCCAGCTGCACGAGGCAACCCGCATTCCTCGGCCCGTGGCCCCTTTCCAGCAATCACATCGCTCTGACCTCTGCTTCTGTCATCACATCTCCTCTGCGTCTGACCCTCCACCCTCCAAGCCAGTTATTCCAGGATAATCTTCCCGTCTCAAGATGTTTAATCATAGCTGCAAAGTCTTTTTTGCCACCTAAGTTTCCAGGTTCTTCCTTCCTAGGTTCTAGGGGTTATGAAGTGGACATCGTTGGGGGCCATTATTCTGTCTAGCACATCTACCCAATGCACAATATACTCGAGCACAAAGGAGACCCCAAAATCATGTATTGATATAGAAAAGGCAGGCAGGATGAGAAATACCATCATTTCTTGTTGAATATGAAGACTCCTGGAACTATCATTCCGGGAATTCTGATCACTTAAGTCTAGAGCAGATCCCAGGAATCTGTATTTTAACTAGACTCTGAGGTAATTCCAGGGCAACAGGCCAATATACCACACCTGAGAAGTACCACTGTAGATGTTAACAAAGTCTATGAAATATTGCATATATTGGATCCTTTATATTGAATATATTTAAATGTCTAAGGATCTGCATCTAATGAGAATTTACATTACTGTTTTGAATATAACCGAAAGTTTTCTAATCAATCTATTTTGAATATACTGATATTAGTTTACCTTTAAGGGCATATACTGATTCACTTATGGCTGTGAAAGGATTTGTCTAAAGCATAAAGAGACATATAAATACTAGATGCTACTTGGCTACACTGCTGCAACTGCAGACAGATTATACTGTATCTCCTTAAAGTCAAGGTAACAGGGTTGAAAGTAAGCTCGTTTGCAGCAGTTCTGAATTTAGGCATAAGAAAAAAAAGCTTAACAAGCAATTTGGAATATATAAACAAAAAATTAATTTCGCATGACCATTGCTCTTCCATGCATTTTACTATTTAAGGAAAGCATGTTGTCCTATTACTTGAAGTAGATAAATCAGCAGCTATGTGTTCGTTTGTTTGTTTTTCCTGCTAGCAGGAGAAATAACATACTGAGTAGGGAACAGATTATAGACCAGAGAATGATGTTATCATTTCATGCATTTTTTTATTCTTTCCAGCCAAAACCAATAACGTTAGAAGAGGAAATTACTGAGATAACCTAAAACCATATGCTGCAGATTTTGGGGGGATACCTCTCCGTGATACAGAGCCCTCCGGACCCATATTTATGACACTGGGGCAGTGCTTTCACGGACAAATACTACAAAAAAAAAAAAAATAGCCAAGTCCTTTCTTTAAGGGTAGTTTCTGATAGAATCTATATAGCTATATGTTCAAGGATACTCATTGCAACATTGTTTAAAATACAGAAAAATCAGACAGAAACTAAATGCTCATTACTGGTGACATAGTTAAATAAATTGTGGTAAACCTATAAAGTGGAAAACTTTGCAAGAATTATTTAAAAAATATTCATAGACTATAGAAGTGACAGGCAATACTCACAAGTGAAAAAAAGCAAGTTGCACAAGAGCTTATATTTTAGGTTATTAAGTATGAAATGTTCAATTTCCTTAAGTACTAAGTCTGACAGTTGATATCTCTGACATTTCACTTTGACACTTCTTGTTTTATTTTTATTGTGAAGGTACATCATCAGTCTTTCAAACACATGGTTTGGCTTGTGATTATCTTTCAAATTTTTTTAGAGCAATTTTAATGAAACCACGGATAAGTCAAAAATTCATGTTATTTTCAAATATGAGTTGCATTATGGAACAAATGCAGCACAGACAGTTCCAAATATCAATGAAGTGTTTGGGAAGGGTGTGGCTAATGAAAGAACAGTACGTTGATAGTTTGAGAAGTTCCATTCCAGTGATTTTAATCTTAAAAATGAGCTATGTGGGTGACCTGAGACCAAGGTGCATAATGATGAGCCGAAAGCTGTAGTGGAATCAAATCCATCTCAACCTAGGCATGAAGTATCAGCAAGGTTTGACGTTACTATTCCCAACAATATTGGGCCATTTGAAACAAATTGGCAAGGTAAAGAAGCTGGATAGATGGGTTCCTCATGAATTAAATGAGCATCAGAAGAGAAATCATCTCAAAGCTTGCCTTTCTTTGTTGTCATAACATAAAGGCAAACCATTTCTACACCGTACGATGAAAAATCCGTGTGATGAAAAATCAATTCTTTCTGACAATCACAGGTGTTCAGTACATGGCTGGATAAAGATGAAGTGCTGAAACACAGTCTAAAACCGAATATTCATCAGAAAAAGCTATTGGTGGTTGTTTGGTGTCCAGCGCTGGTATTATCTACTACAGCTTCATGAAACCTGGTCAGTCAATTACAGCGGATGTCAACTGCAACCAATTGGACAAGGTGATGAGGATGCTTGCGATTAAGCAGCCGAGAATGGTCAATAGAGACAGGCCAATCCTCTTGTAAAACAATGCTGGACCACATGTCACACAAACACTGCTCAAACTACAGAGGCTGGACTTGGAAACTCTCTGTCATCCACCGTATTCACCAGAACTTGCACCGACTGACTACCACTTCTTGCAGGCTTTGAACCACTTCTTGCAAGAAAAAACATTCAATTCCCAACAAGCTGTGGAAAACACCTTTCACAATTTCATTGCCACTCACTCTCTAAGCTTCTTCACTGCTGGCACGAACAAGCTACCAGTAAGATGGCAAAACTGTGTCAATAGTTTAGACACATACTTTGATTAATTGTACTGCTTCTTGTTTGAGATATAATAAACTACACTTTGGGTTCTAAATTGGACATTTCATATTTAATGACCTAATAGTATAGAGACCATAAGTCTTACTTTGAAAATATTGAGCACATTTATATATGCATAGAAAAATCTTGAAGGTGTAGCCACCAAATGTAAAAGTCGTTACCTTAAGTGATGAGATTCACCATGGGCTTTTGCTTTCTAATTTGTCCAGTTCTGAACTGTTTTAATGTCTCCATTACCATGATCTGTTTTTACAATATAAAATTAATGTAAACTTAGACAGAGTGGTAGATAGACAGATGTGTGCATCTTTTGTAAAGCTGTGCTGCTTCGTGGTCCAGCTCAGCACAAAATCACAGTTATCCCAGAAAAAAATAACAAGCAATATGAATCTTCACTGCAATCTCTTAGCAAAGTTTAAAATGGGAGGCAAATTATAGCAGCCAGAAGAGGGAGTCCTAAATATCTACACCCCTCGGTCTCTCAACTGTTCCTCCCACCGAGCATGGCAGAGGTCCTAATCTCGTCTAGTCTCTTCCCAGGCTCTCAGAACTACCCCTGCATTCCCAAAGAACTCACTCTTGGCTTTCTTCTCTCAGGATCCCGCCTTTTTTGTTTGTTTGTTTATCTAATTCTTCTCTGTCCTTCCTAACACAAATTGATTTTGTCTTTCAGTTCTCCACTCTGAGATCTGGTAGGCCAACTCAAAAACTATGAGGTGGAAGGAAGGTATGCATATTTATGCATGGATAGTATTTATCTGTATAATGTATGCTATGTCTTATATAAGGCATGGCCATGCTACCCTGGATGTGCCTGATCTCCTCTGATCCCAAAGCTAAGCAGGGTCAGGCCTGGTCAGTGCGTGGATGGGAGGTGCTCTCTACCCACATATGTATGTTCTGAGAATGATCCTAGTTCAGCAGTTTTCCCTAGAAATAAGTGAGATGAAGAGGGCTAAGTGTGAGGAAAGAAAACCAGGAAACTTCTATGTTATTTGTTAATGCTTGATTTACGAGGCACAAACACACACACGCACATATTCACAAAATACCATGTGCTCTTTTGAAGACAAAGAGCAGTAGTTATCAACTGTGTTAATCATTTAAGTCACCATTCTCCTCACTGTAAAAACAAAGGCTGGGGGAATGGCTATAAAGATGTCTTATGGCCAATTATTAAACTTTGCCCTTTCCTGGATCTAGCGCACTTTATTCTCTTGTGCTATGTGCCAAATGTTAGTGCAGAAGTGACAGATGATTGATTACCTGGTGTGCCATTAACCTTTAGCTTGCATAATTATTATTCAAGTGGATTAACATTGTTCATGCTATCCATTAAGCCAGCTTTCCTTTCCATATCAAGACTTGTACAGAACATCACCAAAATGTTCCTGCTCCAACTAGTAACCATGGCTGACAGTCCTTCAAAGGCAAACAGTCCCCAATTAAGAGTAAAATGTTACATGAAAATTTGTCTGGCACCTCTCACCTTAAATATATTTACATAGCTTTTAATAACCGACTTCTGCTATCAAAAAATTCCTGGGAGTAAGTTTTGAAAAAGAAAAAGAACACATGAGCCACTGAACCCAGGGGAAGGCATACACCTTCCACCCACCCACCGACCTAAGTCACAGAATGAGGACAGTGGCAAGGACACCACGGCCAGCCCTGATCTTCACCAATCGCTTCATGCTCACCCTGCAAGGGCTCTTTCCTGGACTCCAACCGACTCATAAAACAGCATCATGAGGCTGCGCAGCATCCAGTGCACAGCTACACACCTGGAGACATCCCCAGCCCATGCCCCAGAGACCTGACATGGTGGTAGCAGAGAGTGCGTTCCAGGTACAGAAACAAACAGAAGCATCTAAAAAGCAGAAATGGTGGAGGAAAATGTGTGAATTCATATAAACATGGTTTGAATGAAGGGAAATTTTAAAAATTGAGTTCAGAAAAAAAGGTTGGCATTCGATTGGGCAGGCCTTGAAGGCCACACCAGGGCATTGGTACCTGAGAGATGGGAAATAGCACTGCTGACCCAGTCTCTACAGACATTAGGCCATCCTTTTTCTGTTTTGCATTCTGCTAATTTGTACTGACTACCACAGGCCAGTCCCAGCGCTGGGGATATAGCACTCAACCAGAGTTCTTATGGTTTCATATGTTACATTTAAATATTTTATCCATTTTGAATTAATATTTTATGAGTGGTGACAGATGTGGATACTGTTTCATTCTTCTGCATGTGGCTAACCAGTTGTCTCAGCACCATTTATTGAATAGGGATTTTTTTCCTCAATATATAGTGTTGTCTGATTTGTTAGAGATCAGTTGGCTTTATGTGGATGGTTTTATGTCTGGGTTTTCTGTTCTTTTCCATTGGTCTACGTCTCTATTTTTGTGCCAATACCATGCTGTTTTGGTTACTATAGCTTTGTAGTTTAGTTTGAAGTCTGGTAATGTGATGCCTCCACATTGATTCCTTTTAGCCTAAGATTGCTTTGGCTATTTGGGCTCTTTTCTGGTTCCAAGCAAAGCATAGAATTATTTTTTCTAGATCTGTGAAATATGATGTTGGTATTTTGATTGGGATTGCATTAAATCTGTAAATCACTTTGGGTAGTATGGACATTTTAAAAATGTTGATTCTATCTATCTATGAGCATAATATGTTTTTCCATTTCTTTGCATCATCAGTGATTTCTTTCCTCAGTGTTTCATAGTTCTTTTTGTAGAGATCTTTAACTTCCTTGATTAAGTATATTCCTAGGTATTTTATTTTATTTGTCGCTATTGTGAATGGTATTGAGTCTTTGAGAAACAAGATTGAAGCAGAAATAAAAAATCTTCCAACAAAAAAAGCCCAGGATGTGGTGGATACATAGCTTAATTTTACCAGACTGACAAAGAAGAATTGGTATCCATACTGCAGAAATTATTCCATAATATCAAGAAGGAGAGAATCCTCCTCAACTCATTCTATGAAGCCAGTATCAACTTGATACCAAAGCCAGGAAAGGGCACAACAAAAAAAGAAAACTACTTTCCTTATCAATATAGGTGCAAAAATCCTCCATAAAATATAGGTAAACTGAATTCAACAGCACATCAAAAATTAATCCACTATGACCAAGTGGGCTTCATTCCAGGGATGCAAGGATGGTTCAACATACATAAATCAATAAATGTAATTCACCACATAAACAGAAACAAAAACAAAGGTCATCTCAGTAGACGCAGAAAAAGCATTTAACAAAATGTAGCACCCTTTCATGATAAAAACCTTTGACAAGCTTGGCATAGAAGAAACATACCTTAAAATTATAAAAGCCATATATGACAAACCCATAGCCAGCATCATACTGAATGGGGAAAAGTTGAAAGCTTTCCCACTAAGAACTGGAAAACAAGGATGCCCACTGTCACCACTTCTATTCAACATATTGCTTGAAGTCCTAGCCAGAGCAATCAGTCAAGACAAAGAAATCAAGGGTATCCAAATTGGGAAAGAGGAAGTCAGACTATTACTCTTTGCTGATGATATAATCTTATATCTGGAAAACCCCAGATTCCATCAAGAGATTCCTGGAATTGATAAATAAATTCAGCAAAGTCTCAGGTCAAAATCAATGTACAGAAATCAGTAGCATTCCTATAATAGTCAAGCTACTGCTGTTATGCTTAAACCCTCAGCCTTGTAAATTGTAGATATAGTCTTCCTTTCATTGCTGATTTCTAACAATCTATATTCATATTCTCATGACTTGCTAGTGCCCGTGTATGTCTCAGATTTTCTATTCTCACTTTTTTGGCCCTTCCTCTTGGAATATCTGTCCCCAACCATCTTCACTTGTCAAAACATTACTAATTCTTCAAAACCCACCCCCCATCCAACAATGTGGAGTCCCTCCTTACCATGACATGTCACATCAATGTAGACCTTTTAAAATGTTTGTTATTATCCTACCTTGTGTTGGTGGTTATTTGTATATGAATGGATTGTACATCACACAAAGGCATAATTAGGTGTGTATTCTTGATGGCCTCAACCCATGGGAAATCATAATTAATGGTAGTTTAATGAAAAATATAAAGATAAAACTAAGGGAAACTGTTCAGAGTTTATTTCTGAATTTTATTAAGAAATTTTTAGATGAAGAGATTGATTAATGGGTGCAAAAATACACTTAGATAGAAGAAATAAGACCTAGTATTCTATAAATCAGCAGAGTGAAATAGTAAACAATAACCAATTATATTTTTCAAAACAGCTAGTGAACAATAATTTGAATATTCCCAGCATAAAGGAAAAAATAAATGTTTAAGGTGATAGATATCCCAATTACCCTATTTGACTGTTACACAGTATATGAATTTATCAGAATGTTACATGTATCTCCAAATTACGTACATCCATTATGTCTCATTTTTTTTAAAGTAAAAGAAAAATGGTGAATTACTATTAATACAAAAGGGAAAAAAGATTTTTTTGGTTAATGTAATCAAAATTAAGGCACCAAAATAAAGACCATTCATTAGTAAAAGTCAAAAAAATAATTTGTAAGAAAGCATCTATGGCCACAGAAAGGACAGATCATATGTGGTACAGACAAGAAGACCTAATCATAGATTTTAAAAAATTCAAAGAAAAAATTACAGGAAAAATTATTATACCATTTTGCTGAGCTCGATAATCAATATGTCCTCCACCTTTGTTCTTGGATGACACTGTATGAGATGCCCATGTGACTACCTTAAAAATGGAAACAATTACTTAAACGACAGAACATGAGAACCAAGGAGGAATTTGCCATAAAGTCCAGGTGACAGGGAGAAAGCAGGAGTAGACAGGATGGGATGGAGGAAAGACTTGGCAAGGGGCCCAAGTTGCCTCCCCCCAGCACTTGCAGACGGCAGCCTTACCGACAGCACAGGTGCCTGCAGCACCTGCCCAGAGCCGGGCCGGCCCGCCTAGCAGCAGCACTGCCTCTTGCAGCCGCAGGTCTGTCGGCAGCAGCACTTCTGCTGGCAACAGCCCTTCCCGCAGCCCCCGCCGCAGCCACACGAGCTGCAGGGGCGGCTGCAGCAGCAGATCACGGGCGCGCTGCAGCACCCCCCACAGCAGCCGCGGCAGCAGGGGCAGCAGCTGGAGCAGCAGCCCACCCGGGAGCACCTGCAGCTGCTGCAGCTGCCACCGCAACCGCCGCAGCCGCCGCAACCACCACCACAGCCACCACCGCAGCCACCGCCACAGCGGCCACCACAGCCACCACAGCCACCACAACTTCCACAGCCACAGCAACCCATGGTGTCAGTAGAGAGGACTCAGGCGAAGCGAGGAGAGAGGACTCAGGAGAGGTGAGGGAGGACTGATGCCGCCTTCTGCTGGGGGAGGCCCTTATGTACCAACTCCAACAAGCTGGACCCAGAATAGACGGCACATTGCTTGTTATTGTTTACCCCAATTCCCCTAAAAGATCTCACGAGTTGTCTTATGTCCTTCCTTGTTGACAGTTAATATTGCTAAATTTAACCTTTGCTACTCTCTTAAATCTATTAATATATTTGGATTACAACACACCTCTAAGAGGTTTGTGTTCATAAAAACTTAAATGTCTATATATGCTTTGCTCCACAATAAAAATAACAGCTGACACGTTGTATTAAATAAGTATTCAATAGGTATCTATTGAATTAGATACCTAAAATATTTAGGAATAATCTTCATATTTTTATAATCATAATAATCTGAATGCAGAGCCAGGTAAAAGCTCTCCTGTTTCCGTCTGTACTCTTAATTGTCACAGGTTATATACAACATTGTTTTCTTCCCTATTGGAATTCATCACACATCCTTAAGTTATAAAAAAACTTCTTGAAAGAATGAGTGAAAACACAGAATCAAAAACATATAGAGAGTAGGAATTTTTAAATGTATTACCTTTCACATCATATCTCAGCTTAAAACCTGTGTTTTCTTTCTGTAGCTCCCTGGGATTTTTCATTCACCAGAAGAATCGCTTGATCACTAAAAATTACCCAGAAAAAAACAACCGTGCAGCCTCCAATGCTAAACATGCAATTATGTGGGGCCTACTCCTAAATCATCTGCCAGGAGTGAGGTTTCTATCTATTGTCTGTCTGTGAAATAATTGGGAGAACAAAAGTAAGAAAGGCTTCATCCAGGGGCTGGCCTTCCCTTGTGCCTCTCTGGCATCTAAGGCCTGTGGCCAGGCCCAGGCGCTCATGGCATGTTTATGTGGAATGAGCTCTCTGAGTCCACTGACTGCACCTGCCAGGCCTCCATTTCCTGCCCAGGTAGCCTGGGGTGTGACCCATAGGGCTAAGGGCTTGCTTGACTGTCTTCAGGCTGTAAGGCCCACCCAGCTCATCCCTGTCCCAGGCAACTCACCCAAGAGGCCCAGGGACCTGCTGTGAGGAGCCCTCCCCCCCTCTCAGAATTATGCTGCAGGTTCCAGATCGGGTAGACCTGGCTTTGCAGTGGCTGCATGTCACTCACGATGTTGGTGTCCCTGGGTTTACAATTGGCAGCTCTTTTATTAGCCAACTTTTTAAAAGCATGAGAAGGAAGCCTCAAAATACCCTCCCTTGATGTACTTCTCGCCAACCAGAAGGCGGTAGGGACTCTCCCTGCTCCCATTACAGTTGCCTCCCGCCCTGGCGACGTTCTGCTGCAGGCAGGAGACACTCAGGAAGTGTCTGTGATGGCCCATGTCGGAGACACAGGCATCGTTTCCAGGCCCTGAACTACTTTTTCTTATATTTTCAGGCAATCGTTTTCTTACTTCAGCAGTAAAGATACAACACATAGTTATTTCATTTATAGCACAACACTCAAAGACTTTCTGAGGACACTGCTGTGCTAAAATTAGCAATGTGATCATGTCAAGGGTATTCAAGAAGGGAGTGAATAAGAGGTCTTGTGAGATTCTCCCATGGATATTGGGCTAAAAATAAAGTGGGGGAGCTAAAAATAAAGTGGGGGAGCGGTATATAAGGGCCTCCTCCAGCAGAAGGCGGCATCAGTCCTCCCTCACCTCTCCTGAGTCCTCTCTCCTCGCTTCACCCGAGTCCTCTCTACTGACACCATGGGTTGCTGTGGCTGTGGAAGTTGTGGTGGTGGCTGTGGTGGTGGCCGCTGTGGTGGCTGCAGTGGTGGCTGCAGTGGCTGCGGCGGCTGCGGTGGCTGTGGCGGCTGCAGCAGTTGCAGGTGCTCCCGGGTGGGCTGCTGCTCCAGCTGCTGCCCCTGCTGCCGCGGCTGCTGTGGGGGGTGCTGCAGCACGCCCGTGATCTGCTGCTGCCGCCGCTCCTGCAGCTCGTGTGGCTGCGGCGGGGGCTGCGGGAAGGGCTGTTGCCAGCAGAAGTGCTGCTGCCGGCAGAGCTGCGGCTGCAAGAAGCAGTGCTGCTGCTAGGTGCTGCCTGGCTCTGGGCAGGAGCTGTGGGCATCCGTGCTGTTGGTAAGACTTTCCTCCATCCCATCCTGTCTACTCCCTGCGCTCTCCGTATTGCTTGGAGTTTATGGCATATTTCTCCTTGGTTTTCATGCTCTGTATTTTAAGTAATTATTTCCATTTTTAAGGTAGCAGGGGCATCTCGTACAGTGTCATCCAGGCACAAAGATGGGAAACCTCCGATTACTCCTCTGTTGGGTGCTGGCTCTGGCGGCCACAGCACTTGGCAGATGCTGCTAGTTCTGCTGCCCTGGGGAAAGCAGGCCTGGCCTCCACTCTGGGCAGTTACTGTGGGGCCAGAGTCCCTCGATCCGTTGCTGTCCACTGCTTCCTGCCCTGCCTGCCCTGCTGTGTGAGACTGATCTCTGCAGGTGCTGTCTTGAGACCTTGTTTTTCTGTTCTTCTCTTTTTGTTGGGTAGCACAAGCCTTCACGGTTGAATTGTGTCTAAACCAACAGGAATAAATTCCAGGGTGTGAGTGCCTCTTGACTCCTGAATAGCAGCCCACATCCCTGATCTCAGACCAGTGGGATGGAGATGTTCAAAATTTTATCCCTAACGTGTGGTCATTGCTGCTGTACACCAGTATCCTGTCTGTGAGTACAATGGATTCCTGAGTTCTCTAACGCTGCTTTGTATTTGTAGTTATTACACAGCAACCTTCTAAATGTCTAATAAACTATACTAAATTATCCTTAAAATATTGACTCACAACATCTTCTTATTTGGTGGTTACCTCTGAGGGTGGAAGAATGGGCAGTATTTAGTAGGGAGGAAAGAGACCTCCCTGCATTGCTTGAATTTATTGTGAGCGTGAACTACTTCTGTAATGGAAGATCTATGTTAATCAGCATTAAAATTTTTAATGTTTTATCTGTTTTGAATCTATATTGTGACCTGAAATATTAACATTTTTTTCAAGAAAGTCTTAAGTAAGCTGACAATAATACCTAAGCACATTCACATGCACACACACACACACACACACGCACAGACGAGGCTGGACAAAATCTACCTTAGGCATCAGAATTTCTGGCTTTGCTATCCACCTAAATGTCTGTCATTGGGGCCAGGTTAAATGATATATCCATACAACACAACACTCCATAGATACCAAAAAGAATGAAATATCCTGGAATAACACAGGAGAGTCAAAAAAAGATGTAGAAGAAGAAGAAAGAGTGAGACAGACCTCTATGAACTGAGAAGGAATGATTTGAGAGCTACTAAACATTCAAAAAGTAAGTCAGAGTAGGGTGTGTAAATCATTTGTGTAAGCAGAAATTCACCTCCAAAACTTATAACATGAAGTCAAGGGAAAATTGCTGTCAGTGAGGCACACATGAGGTGTTGTGTGGAGTGTCTACAGGAAAATTGAAAGGGATCAGGGTAGATTTCATGAAGAAAGAAGACCTGACCTGCTGGAAATCCTACAGGCTTCTGAATGACACAAACGTCGCCATGCGTTGTAGTGTTCTTGCGACGTGGCAGCTGAGAACTAATAATGCTCCAGAAGCCCTTAACCAGGGAGAACAGTGCTCCAAATTCCATGTCAGTGGGCCCCGTGTGTCTCTTCAAGCACACGCCACAGCTGTAGGGCTGGGCCAAGGGACTCCAGCAGAAATAGTGGCAGTGACAGTGTGACAGTGCTGCCTTCCCTGCTGTGCGGGGTGCAGATGTCACTGATCTTCAGTTGGCCAAAGACCACAATGTCTCAGGGTCCCCATGGGCTGAAAGTGAAGCAATTTGGGGGAAAATCAATCGATTATTGTATTCAAGTTAGCTCAACCTATAGGCTTTATTAAATAATTCTCCCTAACCTTATTCTGTGCAGGCTTTTGGAGTCTTATAGGCCCTGGCCAGAAGAATGTCTTCTCTGGTCAGGGAAGTAGACCTCATCTACAACCATCGCTCAGCTTCCCAAGGAAACACAGATGAGACTTATCCCAAAATAGACATTCACAGCTGAGGTGAGGATTGTTCCAGAATGCATGCTATGAATGGTAAAAGTACTTCCCCAAACACTCTGGGAGGTGCCACACCTAGATACCAACAGCTGCCTTTACCTCTTTCCTGAGTCCACCTATTGTCACTTCAGATTATGGAAATTAACATGGAACATTAGGAGAGAAAAATGGGGAAAATAGAGTGGTTTTTCCATCCTGTACATTTTTTTTCCTAAATTTAAAATAACATAAGTTCACTGTAAACAATTTTAAAATATACAAAAGTATAAAAGAGAAAATTAATAGCATCTATAATAACCACTTTTACCATTTTGTTGCATTTCCTTCCATCATTTTCCTATGCTTTATTTTTTCCCAATATTTTTACTTTGGAAAGTCTCAACCCCCTAGAAAAGTTGCAGTATTACAATAAGATCCTGTATACCGTTTATTTAAGTTTACCAGTAGTTGACATTTTGCTTTACATTCTATTTTAGTTGGCTACTCCTGTGTCAGGCATGATGAATGATTTGCAGGCTGTCTGGCTCCAGACCTGGGCTCTTACCCTCATCCACGGAAGGGGATACTGTGTTGCCCTCAAAAAGAATGAGGAAGCACTTGGTGTAGGGATGAGGGAGTATCTCCCAGTTATGTTATGTGAACCAAGCAAGGTATGAAACCTTTTTCTTCCCATTTAAGTTGCAGAAATGATACTTTACCCCTAAAATGTTTAGCGTGTGCCTCCCAAAAGGGATACTGTCCTTCAGACTACAATAAAATGATCACATTCAAAAAATTTAAAGGTGACAAGAGCCAATTATGTGCCTAAGTTCTGTGATTACCTTATATCCACCACTGAGATACCTAAGCTTAGACATTTAGCTAACCATTTGGAAAAATAAACTTGAACACCAATCACCAAAAAAAAAAAGGCAAAATATGTTTTTTTCCTTATTTTGAAGTTATTATAGACTTCTGGTTGCAAAAATAGTATAGAGAGGTCTCACTCTTAATCCAGCTTCCCCCAATGGTAACATCTTACACAACTGTAGCATAATATAAGATGATTTTTTTTTAAGTAAAACCCTTGCATCACATCAAATCCCCATAAAGTACAGATGGATTGAGTACTGAAATATAAAAAGTAAAACCATAAGGGCAGTATAAAAATACGGGAAAATAGTTTTATATTCCTGGGCTGTGGAACACCTTGCTTAATATGGGACCAAAACCAAAAGTCATAAAGGGCAAAATGGATAGATATAACTTATAAAATGTTTAAACTTCTGACAAAAACACAAAGCTTCAAAATTTCTAAAATGGGGAGAAATATATATGTTCATAGGTTGAAAGATTAGTATCCCCATATGTAAAGAGCTTTTATAAATCCTTATGCAGAAAAATGTGCAAAGGACAGAATCGGGTATTTTTAAAAGAAATGTAAACCAGAGCTGCTTGAAAAAGGAATGATTCCAGGTTTGGGGCATAAAATGCGCAAGATGAGCCTTGAATATCTTGGCACACCAGAAAACAAAGAAGCTACCAATAAGTAATGGGGTCATATCAACAGGACAATTTAAGCATCAAAAAGAAAAACAGCTATAATGAACTGAAACACATAAAATATTTTTAAATCTATGAGCTCTTATTAATAGCAAATTAAAAAAAATCTCACTAGTCATCTTTAAGATATGCTGGAAAATTAATGCATTATTTTCAAATCAACTTTTAAAAATGGTGAGAGGAGAATCAGGCATTTATCCTGCCTTTCCCAAATAAACTATACCTCAGAGTAAGCAAAGAGTTGAGGAGGGGACATTTCTCTCTGTAGAAGTATTCCAGCTAAGAAATGAGGAAAAAATAGAATTTCAGCCACCATTTTACAAGCCTAATGAATTAATGGATGTAGGCAATGACTACCAGTGGATGCCAGTATCACACAAGAAAGATAAACAGAACTATGTGCCTCCTATTGGAAGAACCCAACACCACCCATAAAGCATTCTTGTCCAAAAACAGAAACTGAATTGTAGTAAGCCTCTAGATCTAATTTCCAACTTATTGGAAATACAGGGTGTTAAATGCAATTGTCAAAATCCAAAATTTGAGCATGGAAAACTCTACAGGAAGAACAAAGTTGAAGGATAGTGAAAGAAAGAGAGAGCTGGAAGGGGAACTACAGTTAAAGAGACTTTAAGAGACATTTCTACCAATTACAGTTACATACAGACCTTAGAATCCTAACTCAAACAAGGTAACTTTTTAAAATGAGTTAATTGAGGAAATTTGAGTGTGATTAATTATTAAAAGATATTACAAATACTCTTAATTTTTAGGCATAACAATGGTACTGTGGTCATATTTTAATTTAAGTCCTTATCTTTTTTATATACATACTAAAATATGTGCATCTTAGAAATTTGCTTCAAAGTAATTGGTCAAGAATTAGTTATTGTTGAAGCTTTATACGTGGGAGCCTATTATATATGTTTAAAGTTTTTTCTCAATAAACAATTTGAAAATACAAAAGATCAACGAATACTGTATAATTAAAAATAGATTACTAATAGTAAAAAATACTAATTTTTCACGTGCTGTATTAACAAAATATTATTTTAATCACATTCAGTGTCAGTCGCAGAGTATAAAGCAAGCATTGTACACTGTGGGTGGGAATAGCTGATATAAATTTTATAGAAGGCAATTTGGTAACTTTTATCACTATTCAAAGCATTTGATCTAGTAATTCTACCTCTAGAAACTTCCCTCAAGGAAATAATCAGAGGAGAAAAAAGATGTAACATACAGCTAATATAAGAGCTTTTATTTTGTGCCAGTCACAGATTAATTAACCTGCACAATAACTTTATGAGTTAGGTATTATTATTATTTCTATTTTAGGAAAAGGACATCAGAGAGGTTAAGTCATTGCACAAATTCGTAAGAATTGAATCTGGGATTTAAACCTTGTAACTCTGACCCTAGCCTGGGTGTACTGTTTGGGCATTCATTACAACATTATTTATAAAAGCAAAATATAAGAAATAACCTAAAAGTCCATGTATAGAGGTTTGGCCCAATAAATTGTGTTATATACAATTGATAGTTATCATATAAGCATCCTGCATATTTTATTGTCAGATATACAGTATCTGTACATATATGCATACAGGGCTAATTTTCCCCCATAAAACAGTTGTGCAGTATATTCCAAACAAGGACAAACTGTAGTGACATGCTACCCTCCAGGTCACCCGAATGTCCAGGCTTCTGATGAGAGTAGGGTCACGTTTCCATTAAATTCCCTAGTGATTGTGGTTGGATCCACCCTCAGCTTTTGCTGGAATTTAATCCCTCTAGTGGTCACTGCTGCCCCACATACCCTCCTACCTCAGCTTGTCCCGAGGGTTCCCTGGGGTACTGGTCACATACCCAGATGCTGCACCGCCTACCTCGCTGCATCCTACACTACACCACATTCATCCACTTCTGGCTTCTTCATCAGCTGAGCAAACTCTACTTGTGTCCACTACTTTTATGCCATTCAAGCTAAGCTCCCTTCTCCACCCTCCCCCGTAAGGGTGAAGCAGGGTCTTCCTTTAATTCTCCACAACCTTTCAGATCCCAGATTACAATTGCTGGCACATCTCTCCCCAAGGTTCAAAGACAACAGAGAGTAATTTAAAATCATGGCCAAATGCAGCCTCTGGGTGCCTCTTGGGAGGGCTCAGACCTTCGTCCCATGCTGCCTGCCAGGTGGCACCAGCCAGCTCCCTCCTGCTCAGGAAAGCCCTCACGCATCTTTGCTGGCCTTGGAGTCCAGCCAGGAATCACAATTAAACTGCAATGAAAGGAGGAGGATTCCCCCACCCCCAGCAGGGCCTCACCTAGGTCCTGTTCCTAAATCCACCTCAACATCAGGTGATGGACATTTGGAATATCTGGTCCTTTCAGGGTGAATCCACCTTACTTCTAACCACACGGGAGCGAGCTTGCCCTCTGCCCAAGTTCGTAGCTGGACAATTACTTTGGGACTCAATAACCCAACATTAGTACCTCCTTACACTGGAGTACTTCAAGTATCCATGTGTGGGATATGAATATTACGTCTTTGTTGAAATGTGTCAAACTCTGCCCTGTTCGTTTTTGTGGTCCCTCCTTCAGCTAGGAGCTAAAATAGAACTAGGGCATCTTTTGTAGCGAACAGAGGTCACTACTCCAAGCCACTGTGAGCATCGGTTTGAACAAGAGCACACACCACCCAGCCCCCAGGAAAGGAGCCCCCTGAGTCTACACAGAGAAAAGGAACATCTACCAAACAGCTCCATATCAAAACAGCAGAAATAAATTTCAAATGGACATGACCAAATAGAACCTCTGTGTCCGTCTCTGCGTGAACAAGGGGCGGATGCTTGTCTGCCTACGGTCCCAAATCAAAGGAGCAGTACTTTGAATGTAATTGGTGTTTCCACATCTAAGGCAGACACTGCTTTAAACTTTTATGTGAAACCTCTCCTGCTCTCACCAAGGTTTTACAAGGGACACAATTATAAGAGGGAAGACATTTGACAACTTAAGCTTTACATGTTAGAAACCGAACTCTTGATCGTACCACTAGCAACCCCTACCCCCACTCAAAAAAGGCACGTGCTTTTCCCGCAGACATGCCTTTTCCAGTTAATCTCAGCTAATAGAAACTCTATCCTTTCGGCTACATGGACCAAAAAGACATTGGTGCCACCTTGGTTTCTTTTTTTTTTCTGTGCCCTGGACCGGATTTATCCAGCAAATCCATTTGTTACTTGAACCTGACCCTCTGATCGGCTACACTCCCATCCAGCAGGTCCGGGCCCCATCAGCCCCACCAGTGAGAGCTTCCTAGAGCAGGTCTCATCCCGGCCCCTGCCAAGGTCAATTCTCAAGGTACTGTTCAGAGTAATCCTTTTACCATGGAAGGCAGGTGATCCCTGCACAGCTTCCTGGCTTCACTCACAGTCAAAGCTGAAGTTTACAATGACCTAAAATGACCCCCATAAAATGCAGGGCCCCCATGACCTTACTGAACTCTATACTCCTAGCACACCCATTCAGCTGGTGCTAGGTGAACTGCCTTTTCACTGTGCCCTTCCCTCCTTCTGGAATGCTCTTGTCCAAGATAACTGGACAGGTCACTCACTGTCTCCTTGTAGTCTTTGCTCCAATGTCACATTCCACCTGGGTCCTACTTGGACTACCCAATTTAAAACTGAAATCCCACCCACCCTTCCTATAATCCCAATCTGTCATACTCTGTTTTATTTTTTCTTCATAACACCCCATTTTAACATTTTTATTTTTTTAAGGGGCACAGAAAACAATGGACCACAATTTCTTTGGTTCATAAAATACTCTAAGCATAGCCTTCTTGATTTAATTCACTAATTATTTTAATAACATCATAGCCCAGGACCTTGACAATTTGGTCTACCCATAAAGTTCCTCCTCACCCAACCTGTCCTCCTCCCAACCTGTCTTCCTGCCTCCCTACACCCAAGATAGTCCTTACCCTAAAGCTTGTGTTCCTCATTCCTTTACATTTCTTTGAATATGATTCTACAACATCTATACGCATTTCTTTCTGTGAATATGCTATAATCCGTTTATCCATCTACTCTCCAGATGGTGGGAATTCCTGTTGTTTCCAAATATTTGCCATTTTTGACAGTGCTGCTAGGATCATTCATGTTTTATCTGCTGGAGCACACGAGCAAGAATTTATACACACTTAGGAGTAGAATGCTTGAGTCTTGTGGAAATAACTGAAGACTAATCAGATGAGGACAGGCAAAGCCATTTTATGCAATGTTTGCCAGAGGAATGGAGTCAACCATCATCAATTCCTTTTGACAGACACTCAAATGCAGGCAGAGGAGTAGGAAAGCTTCACAGTGGGGAAAAGGGAAGGCTTCAGGTGTGCCCGGACTGGGGGCTGTCGTCATGGGGAAGCTAGCTGTAGATGGGCTAACTAGAAGTGGGGCATCCTATGCGATTGGTTAGGGGTACATATTCGGCTTTCTCTGGCTAGTCCTAAGTTGGAAAGGGGACAAGAATTACAGATCAGCTATCAATTGAGTCCTGCCCATTTGGGGCCAATTGTCATCATTCCGCTTCCTGGACTGTTTGTAAGAGACAGTAGTCTGACTTCCTGCATGTCTGACTTGCACAGTAGATAGCAGACTGGCTGCCTCTGCTGGTTATGATAATGGATTGGTTCCCTAGGATGACTGCTGCAGGCTATAGGTCAGAGGTCTATTTTTATATTTGATCTGCCCATGGTTCACTTGGATATTCAGTCTCTAGTTTCTAACATGCTATATAGTATACTTATTTATTATGTGTACTGCCTTCAGTGACTAGGTTATAGTTCTATGAGTGCAGACATTTGTATCTGTTTTGTTGTTGAAGTATTCTTGGTGGCTAGAACAGTGCCCAACACATTATAGATACTCAATAAATATTGTGAAATGAGTGAATATAATGTACCTATGAAAATATGCTACTGATGTATATTTTTGATTTTTCTGTTAGCCTCGGAAATAAAGACTTACCACAGAGATCCCATCATCCTCCATTAGCACAGACATGGTCCTGGCCTCGCTCATGTCTGTATATCCTACTGCGCCCACCACAGTGTCCGACACAAAGTTTGCAATTGCCAGATATATGTCGAAGCAAATTCGTCTACTGTATGTTATTATCTGGTTCTTTTGATGCACATATCAATGCTGAAACTGGCAGGCAATACCAAGTAAAAACCTCCAGAGCCAACACTGTGGGCCCTTGTCCTCTAGGCCTGTCTTGAGCCAGGTAGGAAGCGCCCATTTTCCCTTGAGCCTTGTGGAACCCTGGCAAGAGCCTGTCTTCAGAAGCATCCTTGGATTATTATTGGATATATACTTTGAACTTGCCCCCTACTACAGCCTCTTCTGCAGTTCTCTTCATGGCAGTATTTCCGAAACATCTGCTCTGTGGAGTACTTCCAAGAAGGGAAGAGAGAGAGGAGAGATGTCCTTCAGGTCTCAGGGTCAGGAGCAAGAGCCAGTGGGACTAAATCACCTTTCTCAGCCCAGAGCAGCTGCCAGCCCCATGGAGGACACTTCTGCCACTTTTTCCATCTCTCACTTTTGACAGGGAACAGAGTTAGGTACAAAATTCTGATGGATAACTCATTAAAAAGTGCACTGCCTTCAAAAGATGGGTTTCTTAACATCGTACCTGTATGTGGTTTCACTTTCAGAAAGCTCAGAGATGTGGCATGAAAGCCCCCCCTGGTGACCTCTTTGTTTTTCTGTTCTTATATATTCTTACTTGTGATGGAATATAATCAAATCTTACTAATACATTTATTCAAATATTATCACACTAATATTTGGTGACCATAAGCTGACAGAGGGATAATTAACTAGTACTGGTGATGGAAATTTTAAAAAATCTCATTAAACTGTAATCAAATTTTAGTCTGCTGATAGAACCAAACTAAAATAATCGAAACCTACATAGTGACTCATTGCTTTAGCTGTTGAATTTCATCTGGCTATAGACACTGAGGTTAAAACCTATTAGAAAAGTTGATTCTAAGGGTAGAGAGAAAGTGGTGAAATAAGAGCCCATTGATACAATGCTCTGGATCCTTTTTCTGACTTATGTAAGAGGATAGTGGAAGTCACCAAATCGTTACCATTCTGTGAAAAGGTATTAGGGACATTGGTCATAATTATTCTAAGCCCATCTCAAATAAACATGAGGGGTCTAACTCACTTTTCTAGGTTTAGTTGCACCTTTCAGTTAGACACATTTGCATAACAAAAGAAAGAAGGAGGTACAGATGAGTTTTTGATGCCAGTTTTATGTGGTTTATTGGGAAAAGATTGTCTTAAGTTTATAGAAACAGAAAATAGGATCAGAGACACAGGATGCACAAGCGACAGAGGCAAAAGCAATGTAAACAAATATTTCAACAGTAAAATTTCAAGAAATCATAGCATTAAAAATCATCATTGAGTTTTGTTGGGCTCATACTCTGATGGGTGATTGATAGAGAAGGTTTGCGTTGGTGTTTTTCATTTCGAGGCAGAATCTCAGAGACCTGGGGACATAGATGAAACTTCTTCTGGCTTTTAAATCAAAGAAGAGTGGCAGGAAGAAAGAAAATCTTACCAGTCGGATTGTTACCTGAAGCATCTTCACAGAGTCTGTCCCGCCTAGCAGCAGCACTGCCTCTTGCAGCCGCAGCTCTGCCGGCAGCAGCACTTCTGCTGGCAACAGCCCTTCCCGCAGCCCCCGCCGCAGCCACACGAGCTGCAGGAGCGGCTGCAGCAGCAGATCACGGGTACGCTGCAGCACCCCCCACAGCAGCCGCGGCAGCAGGGGCAGCAGCTGGAGCAGCAGCCCACCCGGGAGCACCTGCAGCTGCTGCACCTGCCACCGCCGCCGCCGCAGCCGCCGCAGCCACCGCAGCCACCGCAGCCACCACCGCAGCCACCACAGCCGCCACCACCGCAGCCACCGCCACAGCCACCGCCACAGCCACCGCCACAGCCACCACCGCAGCCACCACCACTTCCACAGCCACAGCAACCCATGGTGTCAGTAGAGAGGACTCAGGCGAAGCGAGGAGACAGGACTCAGGAGAGGTGAGGGAGGACTGATGTCGCCTTCTGCTGGGGGAGGCCCTTATATACCAACTCCAACAAGCCGGGCCCAGAATAGACGGCACATGCCCTGTTATTGTTTATCCCAATTCCCATAAAAGATCTCACGAGTTGTCTTATGTCCTTCCTTGTTGACATCTTGACAGTTAATATAGCTAAATTTAACCTTTGCTACTCTCCTAAATCTATTAATATATTTGGATTACAACACACCTCTAAGAGGTTTGTGTTCATAAAAACTTAAATGTGTATATATGTTTTGCTCCACAATAAAAATAACAGCTGACACGTTGTATTAAATGAGTATTCAATAGGTATCTATTGAATTAGATACCTAAAATATTTAGGAATAATCTTCATATTTTTATAATCATAATAATCTGAATGCAGAGCCAGGTAAAAGCTCTCCTGTTTCCGTCTGTACTCTTAATTGTCACAGGTTATATACAACATTGTTTTCTTCCCTATTGGAATTCATCACACATCCTTAAGTTATAAAAAAACTTCTTGAAAGAATGAGTGAAAACACAGAATCAAAAACATATAGAGAGTAGGAATTTTTAAATGTATTACCTTTCACATCATATCTCAGCTTAAAACCTGTGTTTTCTTTCTGTAGCTCCCTGGGATTTTTCATTCACCAGAAGAATCGCTTGATCACTAAAAATTACCCAGAAAAAAACAACCGTGCAGCCTCCAATGCTAAACATGCAATTATGTGGGGCCTACTCCTAAATCATCTGCCAGGAGTGAGGTTTCTATCTATTGTCTGTCTGTGAAATAATTGGGAGAACAAAAGTAAGAAAGGCTTCATCCAGGGGCTGGCCTTCCCTTGTGCCTCTCTGGCATCTCAGGCCTGTGGCCAGGCCCAGGCGCTCATGGCATGTTTATGTGGAATGAGCCCTCTGAGTCCACTGACTGCACCTGCCAGGCCTCCATTTCCTGCCCAGGTAGCCTGGGGTGTGACCCATAGGGCTAAGGGCTTGCTTGACTGTCTTCAGGCTGTAAGGCCCACCCAGCTCATCCCTGTCCCAGGCAACTCACCCAAGAGGCCCAGGGACCTGCTGTAAGGAGCCCTCCTCCCCACCCCAGGATTACGCTGCAGGTTCCAGATCGGGTAGACCTGGCTTTGCAGTGGCTGCATGTCACTCACGATGTTGGTGTCCCTGGGTTTACAATTGGCAGCTCTTTTATTAGCCAACTTTTTAAAAGCATGAGAAGGAAGCCTCAAAATACCCTCCCTTGATGTACTTCTCACCAACCAGAAGGCGGTAGGGACTCTCCCTGCTCCCACTGCAGTTGCCTCCCGCCCTGGCGACCTTCTGCTGCAGGCAGGAGACACTCAGGAAGTGTCTGTGATGGCCCATGTCGGAGACACAGGCATCGTTTCCAGGCCCTGAACTACTTTTTCTTATATTTTCAGGCAATCGTTTTCTTACTTCAGCAGTAAAGATGCAACACATAGTTATTTCATTTATAGCACAACACTCAAAGACTTTCTGAGGAGACTGCTGTGCTAAAATTAGCAATGTGATCATGTCAAGGGTATTCATGAAGGGAGTAAATAAGAGGCCTTGTGAGATTCTCCCATGGATATTGGGCTAAAAATAAAGTGGGGGAGCTAAAAATAAAGGGGGGGAGCGGTATATAAGGGCCTCCTCCAGCAGAAGGCGGCATCAGTCCTCCCTCACCTCTCCTGAGTCCTCTCTCCTTGCTTCACCCGAGTCCTCTCTACTGACACCATGGGTTGCTGTGGCTGTGGAAGTTGTGGTGGCTGCGGTGGCCGCTGTGGTGGCGGCGGTGGTGGCTGCAGTGGCGGCTGCAGTGGCGGCTGTGGCAGCTGCAGCAGCTGCAGGTGCTCCCGGGTGGGCTGCTGCTCCAGCTGCTGCCCCTGCTGCCGCGGCTGCTGTGGGGGGTGCTGCAGCGCGCCCGTGATCTGCTGCTGCCGCCGCCCCTGCAGCTCGTGTGGCTGCGGCGGGGGCTGCGGGAAGGGCTGTTGCCAGCAGAAGTGCTGCTGCCAGCAGAGCTGCGGCTGCAAGAGGCAGTGCTGCTGCTAGGCAGGCCGGCCGGGCTCTGCCTGGAGACTAGGAAATGCTTGTGGCTTTGCTCACAGCAATTGAGGAGACTTTCACCCATGCCCCCTGCGGGCTTCCTCTGTGCCTCATCCTCCTCCAGGTATTGGAACTGCTCAGGCAAGTCCCTTGTACTCTGAAGTTTGAGGGTCGTTTCTATCCCTTCACAGTGGCGTCCTGACTACTCCAGTTCCTTCTTCCTGTATCCTCCAGGACTTAGCATCTGGGAAGTAGATATTCTTTGTCATTGTAATCTTGCCTTCGTTTGGAAAAAAAAGATAAAAACCAGTATATATTATCAATATTCAAAGTGGAAGCACAACTACCCCTGTCAAAAACATATTTATATTATGAGGTTAAAATAAAATCATGATAGGTAATATTTCATTTTCTTGAAAAAATACTTACGATGAACTTTCTGTTTTTTCATATTGTATGTTGACTAATTTTGTTCCTGTTTCCATGTCTCTGTAAAAAGGCAGCTTTTTCTTAATAAAAATAATAATCTCTCCTTATTCAAGTGTGTCTCTCTGTTCTATTATGTGCATCCTGAATGGGTGAGGCCAAAAAAGCAAGACAATGGGTGATATTTACAGACTTGGGATAGGTTTCAGCTAGTGGATGATTGGTCCTATACTGTCCTTTAGCAGATTTAACAATAAATATAGAGATCTAGGAATTGTACTCATTTATAAGTGGGAGCTACACAAGGAGTATACATGGTCATACAGAGTGGTATAAGGAATTTGGGAGACTCAAAAGTGGGGAAGGGGTGAGGGATCAAAAACTGCCTGTCCCGTAAATGTATACTATTCAGGTGACCAGTACACTAAAAGCCCTGACTTCACCACTGTACAATTCATTCGTGTAACAAAAAAACCCACTTGTGCCTCCTAGATCTAGAAAGAAAGAAGAGAAAGAGAGAGAGAAAGAAAAAAGAAAGAAAGGAAGGAAGGAGAGAGAAAGAAAGAGAGAGAGGGAGGGAGGGAGGGAGGGAAGGAAGGGAAGGAAGGAAGAAAATTGGGAGTGAATCTCCAACCTTTGGTCATCAGTGTCACAGAGGAAAATTCCTGTGCTCACCTATAGATCCTCTCATAATGTGTTTTTGCAACTGAATTACAGTTGGCGGTGTTGGAGAGCCCTGGCATGGCAAGTCAAAGCTTCACTCTATCTCTCCACATTGTTGTTTTTTTTTTTTTTTTTTTACTTATTCATTCATTCAGCTAATACATGACTGCTATATTGGGCCAGGTATCTAGCCAAGCACTAGTAATCTAAAGATAAACAAGTTTTTGCCTTCACGGAGTTAAGGTCTAAGAGGAAAACAGATAAAGTCAAATATGATAACAGCTTTCTGATGTTTTTCTTTGCCTGGTCACCTTTTCTCCACTCCTGTACCAGCTACTCAAACAGATTTTTGTGTACATTGCTGCAGCCACGTTGTTGAGTACCAGTGCAAGAGACCCTGCATCCCTTAGCTGGGTAAGCTGAGCACACTCTCCACAGGGGTTTTTGTTTGGCCTCCCAGTAACATTTGACACAACTGATCACTCACTCCCTCCTTCGGATTAAACTTCCCTCCACTGGCTTTCCTCCTTCCTCCCTAATGAACTTAATCACTGCTGCTCCGCTTCCCTCTGCCTGTTCCCACTCAGCCTTCCCCGTGGCTTCTTCCTCTACGTTGGAACCCCAAGTCTCAGGCCTTAGTCCTCGTCTCCATCCTCTTCCCCAGCAGATCTACATTCTTATTCGATCCTCAGCACTTAACACCCTCTAACACACCGTAAAATCCACGAACTTATCGTGTCCACTGTTTGGTGTCCCCTCTGCCGCACTCCACTCCAATCAAAACCTGAGTTCTACAAGGCAGAGATTTTTAACTTTGTTCATTGATGAATCCTAAGCACAGAGAACTGCATCTGCCCATAGTAAGTACTCAACAAATAACTTAATGAATAAATGACTTTTAAAAACATTTTTTATTATAGAAAATGCCAAACGTGCACAAAAATGGAGAATAGTACAATGCATTTCTAAGAACTATCACCCAAGTCAACATGTAACACGTGGCCAATCTATTGTCATCTGTGACTCTACCTACACCCCTTCCAGTACTGGATCATATGGCACTGAATCCAGATCTCCCATCATTTCATTTGCAAATACATCAATTTATGTTTCTATCAATGAATGATCTCTTTGTGACTTAGACTATGGCTATGACATATCAGAGAAACAGAAGTAAAATTAAACTTCTCAAGATCCAATTTGAGGCCACCTCTCATCGAGATGTGTGGAGGAAATAGTGACACCTTCAACCTCTAAGAAATTTCACACCTTTCTCTGGAAAAACCCAGCAATTTGCAAGGGTACCCTGTTGCACAATGAGCAGGGCACTCCTTTACCCGAGGTGGTGCTTGGTAATTTAGACAGACTTTTCACAAACCATAGGAGGGTGGGAATAGAAAATCCAAACCAATAGGACAGGGACTTAAGACACCTGGGGGACTTTGCATCAATTCACTTCTGCTAGCAGCACTTAGAAAGCATGCAATGTTTACCTTTAAGAAGAGGTTTTTTTCAATTCCACCAACAGATAAAACAAAAACATTCTTAAATCTTTTCCCATTTTAACCAATAAAAATTTCATAATGCTTTTTTTTAACAAAAGCCCTCTGCTTAAGAAGTATCACTTTAATATATGAACTACTTGTATCAGAAGATTCTCGAAGTGCCAGTAAACCATACCACCCCACCTCCTTAAAAAATAAATAAATAAATGCACAGCGATAACAAACGTAAATCCAGACCTCTCTAGGCACTCTCTGCTTCCTTCTGCCTCACGTTCTTCACATGCAGGAGGGCGCATAGCTAGCCATAACGCTCTCGTATGCTTTTTGGGAGAAATAAATGGATTCATAAGAAAGCACATATTTATAAATAGAACAAAAGATCGACACTGGATTCAGGTCATCCTGCTTTATTGCGTTGATATTGAGTGTCAGTACAGAACTTTAAGTGCTCCTTTCAGCTACAGAGTTGACCGGTTTGCCCAGGTACGAACCGGCCCGCAGACCTCGCTTCCGGCCCTGGGTGAAAGGTGCGGGCAGCCTTGATTAGCATATGCAAAATAGAGGGGGCGTGGCCTTCGGACTCCGGTCGCCGCCAGCTCCGGCCCCCGCCCCCGCCCCCGCCCCTACCTTTAGTGCCTGGGTCCTCCCGGCCGCCGAGGGTGCCCGGTTATCCGGAGCGAGCGATTTGGTGAACAGACACCCCCTGCCGTAGGTAAGAACATGCCCCGGGGCGAATGAGTTGAAGAAACACCGTCACCCCTCTGTCGCGGCAGTGCGTCCTCTCCCTTCCCCCGCGTTCGGAGGGCGGCTACCTGCGCTGCGGCCGGGTCGGTTCCGAGGGGCCCGGGTCACCTGCGGGAGGCGGATAGCACCGGGCGGCCCGCCCCGCGTCCCCGCGCTGCGCCCCTTCTGACCTCTCCTGCCAGCAGCCCTGCTGGGGCTCGCCCAAGTAGGTCTGGCTAGAATTCTCAGTTGCAGCCATCTGGAAAAGCAGATTAAATTAAAACCACGATTCTGGTAAAGTGCCAACCCCTCCCATGGTTACACCGCGTGTTCACGGATTTCAACTGCAAAGAAATTTTAGCACAGAATTCCAAATCCCAGTCCAGGGATCGCTGAAAGTTCCTTGCTAGTCAGGAAGAGAAAGGTGAACTTGGATTTAAGAGAGCTGGGCTCTATTGAAAGCTACTTTAATTGAATCTGAAAGAAAATACAACCCCACCTTACAATAACACTGCTGGAAAAGGATACCTAATTAGTCGAATACTGTGTATAGCATCTATTTATCAATTCAATGTTGCTGCTGTAAATGTGCAAGAATTTGGAACTTGTGGAGTGCTTCAAGTTTGAAAAGGGTGAGGAAATGATATTTTCTAAGATTTCTCTCACATATGTGTTTTGTCCCTATCAATATTGAGACTCATCAATGTTTCCTAAGGCACAGGTGTTTTTTAATTAGTGCACACATTT
Organism: Lemur catta; assembly: GCF_020740605.2. Taxonomy (NCBI): domain Eukaryota; kingdom Metazoa; phylum Chordata; class Mammalia; order Primates; family Lemuridae; genus Lemur; species Lemur catta. The sequence continues at coordinate 10,125,456 of NC_059135.1, forward strand.
TAAACAAACCAAAACATAACTAACTTCCCAAATATGTTTTTCTTCAGATTATCTTAGTAGTAGCTGAAATGGACAAAAATACCAGTTCCTTCAGTCATTACTGGTAATAGATTAACAATGGTTTCTCAAGGTGCGTAATGGTCAATGTGATTCAACCGTAAATAGTCAAAAGATGAATTTGGCTTGCTGCCCACTAGCAGTTTCAGTGAAATTCTCTACTGTGTACCTTTCTGAAATTACTGCCTCTAGACTAAGAGTGCCAGCATTGTCATTTCTGGTTGAATTTGCAGTGTGTGAGAAGGAATGGGAAGGAAGCACTAATTTATGTGCTTAAACAAACAAACAAACAAGCCTAAGGCTGGGAAGTGGGAAGGTTTGCAGTTACCTGTCACAATATTAAAGCTGACTCAGTAATTTCATTACTGGTATGAAAATCATATAGATTCAGAGGAATAAATGGGAGGTTATTTGGATAGGCTAGAGGCATGATAAATGGTAACCAGTATTAAAAGATAACTTTCAGAAAAGGGTAAAATCATGACTCTCATGCAGATATGAAAATAAACAAGTGTTAAAGGTTTTATTTAACTCATTAATAACAGAACAAGGCGGTTACCAGATCAAAGGAGAATCCAAAGAATGGATGCGTTTATAGATCAGAAATACTGAATATTGAATAATGAAATATAGATCAGAAATATTGAAACTGGTTTTCTATGGGGGAAAGAGGAAGAATGTTGTCTCTTCATTGGATAATACTTATTTGCATGTCTATAGACAAGAATTATTTCACATTGCTATAGATCAGGAATATTAAAACTGGTTTTTGTTAGGTCCAGAGCCCAGAGGGAGACGCATGTAGCCTTAGGTATAGCAAAGTGCTGTTTATTTGAGCATCTGGGTGCAGATGGGTGGAGGCCAAAATAGCATCCACCATGAGGGAGGGGAGAGCCTTGGGTTTTATAGAGGGTTTTTCCTGGGAGAGTGACTGGGCCAGAACACCCGCTGTTAATTTTTTTTAAACAACCAATTTCTGGGACCCCTGTCTCGGTCTCACCCTGGAAAGATAAGGGCGGGGGTAGGAATGCCAGCTTTGTGGTCAGAGCTGGATTTACAACCATGGGACTCTGCAGACTCCTTTGGCTATTTTCACAGGCTTTATGATCACTAAGTTTTCCATTAATCTTATTCTGTCCTATACATACTTTTTGGGTTCCCGCCCAGAGCAAACCTAACAGTTTTCTGTGGGGGAGAGAAGAAGAATGTTGCCCTTCATTGGATAAAACTTATTTGCATGTCTACAGACGAGAATTATTTCACATTGCTATCAGTTGTTACAATTTATGGAGTTATGAAGTAGCTGGAACAATTCATAGTTTTTCCTTAATCATATTTTTCCCTAGTCCCCCACCCCCACACCATGCATTTGACCAGATACCTACACTGCATTTCAATGACTACACCTGGTCAGTTGGCTTTCTATCTAAACCATCAAAATAGTTTTATGGTTTTGTTAAGCACATTCCTCCTGCTCCTAATACTAGATGGATCTAACCATAGACATACAGAGAATAAACATATTTGGAAGGCGATGATTATTTCATCAGCAAATGCCTCATGCAAGCAAAAAGGAAAAATACTATATATGATAAAATACAATGCAAAGCATGTGTTTTAAAGATCGCTTGTTTCTGCTCTTGCAATGGTTCTCACCAAATCAGAACTATCCTGGCTGGCCTGCATATTGAATATTTGGGCCTAGTTCACACCTATTTCATTTAAGTGAAGTTTATTTTTTGGTGGGAGGGTTGACATAAAGTTTTATAAGTAGGTGATAGAGTGACTTTGTAGTTTGTTGAGAGTCTAAATCAGTACAAAATTCTAGAGAAACAAACTAAATTAGATTACTTTAGTAATGACCTTCAGGAGAAAATGTTTTCTGTTTGTTTACCTCTCTGATCATTTGTGTTTCAGAAAGATCTGAATCTGGGTGTCTGCTTTTGTTTTGAAATGGGATTCCAAAAGACAATGGGTGTGGAAGGGAGGACTCCAGTGCATAGAGCCATCAGAAGGGGGTGGACAACAAAGTATCTAAAGCCATTGTTCTTGACAGCTGGCTCTGAAGGAGGAGAAGAGATTCCAGCAAGAGGAAGGGGCTTTGTTGCTGAGATTTGCAGAGCTGGCAGCAGAAAGGAGCAGAAGTTGGATGTGAAGGCAGGAGGCCAGTCCTGGTTCTAGAACAAAAGAAACTCAGGGCACAGAAGGAACAGGTAACTGATTCTATCTGTATTAACATGAAGAATGTTCTGCCTGGCCAGACTCACAAGGTTTGTTGACCTATCCTGGCTTAGATATTTCGGCACTGTTTCTATTCTAAATATTCTGGGACAGACTCAATTTCAAAGATCCCGTTTTGTTTTTCAATTGTATAGAGGCCTTGCCCTATTGTGGAATTTGGAATAACCTTAGTCATTGCACCAATGCAGAGAGCTGTACATAATAATTTGCTTTGGAGGAGGGAGGGTAAGATGCATTTTTTTAAATCAAAGTGGCCAGGAATTGGGCGGAAAGTGGAGATTCTAGATCATTTCCTTCTAAATTATTGGCATCTGGGTTAATTCCAGCAGTAACAAACATGGGAGAGGACTTAATAAAGTGATTCCTTTACACTGACTCAGTCTTTTGTTCTTTAGGCTTTCAATTGTGGGCCACCTTTGCAAAACTAGGTTTGGAGGAGTTATTTGCTTTCATCCACCCATCTTGTCCCCTTCCCCAGGGAGCCCCAGGACTCTTAACACTTTGGCTGTGGGAGGAGAGTTCTGTCCTCTGTGGGTGGATGGAGGAATCTGACCAACTAAGGCAGCTCCTTAGCTAGGAATCCCCCCAGGCCTCAGCAGGAAGCTGAGAGCACGCCAGTTTCTGCAGGTCTTGCTTTTTAGTAGTTGCTTATCCTACACAAATGGAAAATATACTTAGCAATATTTGTGGACATAGAGTTTTTAAATACATACACTTGCACACACATACGCATAACCCACGGGTTAGAAAATAGGATGCTGTCCACATCTGAAATTTAGATAAGGTCCAAGTTGGCTTAGGCCCAGTATGACTCCCCAGTGCGTGTATGAACAATACATGAACATTTGTATGTGCACAGTATGGAAAGGGTTTCACCAATGACTCTGTAAGTTAAGGCTAAATGAAAGAAATAAAACAGTGGAAGCAGGAAATGTGAGTTCCAGCTTTCTCTTGTAAATAACTCCAAATGGGATCCTGGCAATGAAGTAATTTTTTTGTTTTTCATTAAAAAAAAATATTCATTTTCCTGTACCACAGAACTAAGATGATAAATGAGCTTATCTTACAGTCAATATAAGAAATTTTGGAGTCTCAGAGATGGTGTTAAAAATCAAGTAAATACTTGTGATTATTGTTAAAGTGTTTGTATAGGAAAGAAGGCTGGCCTGAAGCCAATTGGAGAGACTTAAGGGAATAGTTAAAGGACAATTTAAGGAGGAGGTTAAAAGTGGAAAAAGCCATTAACATGGTAATAATTGGAATAAAAGAAGAGAGAAAAATCGAACTCTAATACCAAGAAACTATAAGTATGTAAGAGGTTGCAGAAAAAGAAAGTTTCCCAAGGTAGATAAAAACAAGGCCGGGCGCGGTGGCTCACGCCTGTAATCCTAGCACTCTGGGAGGCCGAGGCGGATGGATTGCTCGAGGTCAGGAGTTCGAGACCAGCCTGAGCAAGAGCGAGACCCCGTCGCTACTAAAAATAGAAAGAAATTATCTGGCCAACTAAAAATATAGAAAAAATTAGCCGGGCATGGTGGTGCATACCTGTAGTCCCAGCTACTCAGGAGGCTGAGGCAGGAGGATCGCTTAAGCCCAGGAGTTTGAGGTTGCTGTGAGCTAGGCTGACGCCATGGCACTCACTCTAGCCGGGCATGAGACGTTACTCTAGAAGTAACATGATCACAACCAAAATACAAATAAATTTTAAATTTTGTGGGAGATAAAAATCTATAAGCACCTCAGAATGAAGTAGAATTAGATATACTAACAAGAGAAGTGTTATTCTTCAAAGGCTACAGCACCCCACATACTGCAAAGAAAGAAAGGCCTTATGTGGTGGTTGTTTTTTTTTTTTTGGCCTTATGTGGAATATGTGGAAATGGGCCCAAAATAGAGACTGAGAGAAGCTGGAGGCTTATCAGTAGAGTACTGAAGGGTTTCCGGTGAGATAGTGGTAGCTTTTTTCATACGATGAAATATAATTATTATTCCCCTACCAGCAAAAGGAGAAAAGAACACATTCGTTCCAGGGCAATTTAGGTGGTCACTTCCAACACACAGGTGTTGGTGGTGGTCTTTGAGGCTCATTCAAGGTCACAGATGCTGGCTGGGTCAGTGTCTTTGTTGTGCAACCCTACAGTACCCTGGCAGAGGCAGCTTTCTCCAGGGCCCACGTGGTGTGCTGCTGAAGAACAGGAATTGATAGTAGGAAAATGCGTGTGTGTGATGAATTGTTTTAGAGAAAAAATGTGCTCTCTTTGATTCTAACTGATGCTATTTGCTTCTGCGACTGTGCTTGCTTTTAGTTGTTTGATAAACATAGTTAATCAGAATGAAAAACAGGTATAAGAGCAAGGGCAACTCCATGATAGGCTAGGCTTCCTGGGTGTGAGAAGCTAACAGCCTAGCTCTGCTTCTGTATATATGGCTTGCTTGCTTGGCGCTTAGCTTAAGTGGAGCCATGACAGGCTTCACTAAAGTTAAGGAAAACAAGGCCCTGGGGAGGTAACCGCAAGTTACTTCCTGATAAAGGGTTGGAGAGTCCCGGGGCCTCCAACCAACTAATTAGATAAAAAGGGCAAGGCATGATCAGCACATGAACAGCTTGTGCAGGGCGTGTGTGCCCAGTATGGCTTGTAACCAAAAACTAGAAGGTATGCAACAACAGCCCCCGCATCGCGGACCCTCCTCTTCCCTGAAATGACGTTGACCACTACTGGCACCGGCACGAAAAGCCCGAGGCTTAGAGTCAACCAATCAGGAGCCAACACGATCAGCCACTTGTAAAAGAACAAATAAACTAAAGGAAGATGGAGTGCCCAGTATGTCATGTGCAGCCCAGTGTGTCGTGTGCAGACTAACGTGTCATGTGGAAACTAACACACAGAAAAGTATAAAAGCTTAACCTTTACCCCAGGGCGGGGTCCTAGTTCGTGGAGAGGCCACTGCGTTGGTGCTCTGGGACTTGGACCCTAGCTCGTGCTAGTCAATAAACTCCTTTGCCTTTTGCAGCCTCAGTGACTCTGCCTCTCTGTTCCTGGGGCCGAGGGGAACCGGCTCTAACACTGCAGCTGGGTCAGAGGCCTGTGCTCCCTGCTGTTACTAGCTAGCATTTTCCCACTGCAAAACCTCTCCTGCCAGTCCAAGCCCACCAAGGAAGCCTTGTAGATTTAGCTGCTCTGAGCTTCTGCTAGAAGCAGCTGCTGCTGAATTCAGCTTTCTTGTTACTTTTGGCATCTTCACTGCATGTTTCAAATCATAATAGACTAGACTGATAGGCTGATTTCTGTTTGGGGAATGCCCTCCCGCTTTTTTTTTTTTTTTCGTCTACTGCTTACACAGTGTACTTGTACCTTTTTTAAAAAATGCAAATGGAGCTAATGAGTAATGTGTGAGCATTACTGCCACAGGAGCAGCTTTTAAAAGGATTATCTTCTTATTTGGAAAGCACAGGAAATGAAGGGGAAGGAAAGGTAGACATCTTGCTTTCAGAAGTGCGAACTCAGAAATTCAAGCAAATTCATGTTCTCAAGTTAGAGGCAATGATGCAAAGGGATGTTTAGAGTACTTTTTAGGAAGGGGGTAATATTATGGACCCAAAAGGGAATAATAAATGGAAACTAGCAAAACAACAGTCTGTTCCAGAATGATACTTTGTTGTGAAGGATGTGGTCCTCTCAGACAGCATAGTGTTCTGTGATGAAATTCACCGTGTGCTTATGAAGATATTTAGTCCTGCTCTTTCCTCTGCAACTTCTAACCTAGTGCTGTGTCCCATGGTAAAATAGTGAACATTGTGACTATATGTATATTTATATATTGCTGACCTAAAGTTTCAGAAAAAACCTTAGGCTTACTCTACAATGCACTCTGATATTTAATACTTTTGCACCATTTTTTAAAAATCCTGTTTGCAACCCACTAAATTTCTTTGACACCATAATTTAAAAAACACTATTCTAAATAAACTCGAATTGGAATTTTGAGGTTACGCCAGACTCATGGTGAGATGAACTACTACTGAATTTGGAATTAGAAAACCTGAGTCCAAACCAAGGCTCTTATGTTTGTGAAATGTGAAAACCAGCACAATATTATTGCCCGAGGCCCTCCATTTCCTCATCTAAAAAGTGAGTACAATACCACCTTTTATCTAATTCACAGAATAGGCAAAGAAAAATTAAAATAGATTTCCAAATGTAAAAAGTATAGAAAGAGATTACATAAGTAATTCAATTATTATTGTCATAGTTGGGATGACAAAAAAGAGCAACATATCCTCAATGATAAAATAAGAATAAAAGATGATGACTAATATGTAATGATTTCCATTAGTTACAAACTTCTCCAGTAGGAGAGGTAATGATCTTGGCAGTACCCAGGTTTTTATCCCATTTTACAGATGAGCCACTGAACTGCAAGGCACTTGCAGAGCTGAGGACCTTCCTGGCCTTTACCTGATGCAGCAAGGAAGTGAAGTGCACTCAGGAAAACCAGATAGCACTTGCATTTATTCTCAGTGGTAAGACTCGTCTTACATTCCCTTCCGTCTACAAGATTGCCTTCCCCAACTTCTGGACTCTGGCCTGTTCCTGACACCCTTCCTCTCTCCCCACTCTTCTCCAAGTAGGCTGCTGTTCTTTCTTTATTCAGTTCATTCAGCATCTTCCTTGAGTGTTGACTATGTGTTGGGCACTATTCTAGACACTTAGCATAGAGCAGTGAACCAGACAATGGTCCTGCCCTCCTGGGGCTTACACTTCAGTGGGGCATATGTTGTCTCTTTCTGCTGGACCTTCTCAACTAAATGGAGTCGGGCAGCAATATTAAAACCGTAAAGAGACAAAGAGATAGATGATCCAGAGGACTTTTAGCAGCCCAGGGGCCACGGGCATAGTCCTGGGTCTCTGAGACACAGGGAGAAGATATGACTTGGAGTTAGTGAACAGATCCAGGTGGCCATGGATGGAGAGAGAGCTCCAGATGCACAGTAGCAGATGCCACCCCGGCAAGATTACTCTTCTAAAGGTGGCCACGCCTCAGTAACTGCCCACCCAGGACAGCCTTTTCTATAAGACCATTAATAGCAAAGAAGGAGAGTCCCAGCAACCCAGCAGCATTCCAGGAAGAAGAGAAAGCCCATGCTTTCTGGGCTGATGAGTAAGTGAAGAACAGTCAACGCCAATTTGCCCTGGGCAAAATTTTCACATTGTCGGCATTGCTTACCATTGCTGTACTTCCAGTTCCAAAATCTGATCACCATTGTGTCCACACTGCTTCCTCAAGGGCTTTGTTAACGTAAACAGAAGCAGAGTTTACCATATTTAACTTAAGAGGGGAATTATGCAACTGCTTGGGGCCACCTGTGAGAGGGTAGGGTGGGTGGCAAGCCATGGTATGACTCAGTAGGTCCTTCTCAGCCTCTAACAAATTCCTCTGCCTGGATACCTGGAATTCCACCCAGGTGACTTAGCTCTTCTGGAATGAGCACCCTCTTTCCTCTCACTGGCCTATTTTCAAACTGTAATTGCCCCTAGGAGCTCTATCTATGAAGCCACAATCTTTAGTACAAATGCATTTATGAAAATACTTTCTTCCCTCACCATGGAGAGAGGTTAGGATTAGGTTAATGCCAGTGGCCGACAGGGAAGGGCCACCAGCACGAGGCAGGGTAGAGTGGGGGAAAGGATCCTAATGGGAGTGAGGGAGACCCAGATTCAAATTTTAACCATGTGCTTTGAAACCAGTTGTTGGACGTTTTGGATCTTCCACGTGCTCACCTGGGAATTTGGGAAAATAATACATATTTTGTGGTTATTATGAGGATTTAAAGAGATAATAGGCAGAAAAGCATCATACTCACAGCAGGTTAGTTTCCCTCCTATAAATTATCTCAGAAAAGTTAGCCACATTCAAGACCACCAGAAATGTGTAAGTTTTACATCAAAGTAAAGCTTGATCTAAAATGTGAAGAAACGAGAGTGAATTTTCTTGTGCACAATGTAATTCACATGAAAAAGCATCATGTTTTCAAATGTAGCCACCATAAAATAAGGTTGGTTATATTTTTTTTTCTGTGCAGCAACAAATGAGATCTTCCATTGGGCTCTATGTCTAAAGCTTGAATTTTTTTCTTTAGAGATGGGGTCTTGCTATGTTGCCCAGACTGCAATACAATGATGTCATCATAGCTCACTGCAACCTCTAACTCCTGGACTCAACTGATCCTCTTGCCTCAGCCTCTCAAGTAGCTGAGACTATAGACATGCAACACTGCACCTGGCTAAAGCTTGAATTTTAAGCAATTACTGTGTTAGGACGAAGTATGTACTATTAGTTAGCTATCTGTCTTCACTGAGTAGTGTGAAACTCCAGGCTTACAGAAGTAACGGGCCTAGTCATAGGTAAAAGTGGACTAATAGTCTAAGAAGTGATATATTCCATTCCCAACATAGCACCGGGGGGAAATGGGAAAAATATGGAAACGATGGAAAATCAGGTCTTTATCCAGTTTAATTTTTTTTAACTGAAGAATTATAAATTCTTAGGAAGACTGGAAACAAAAATATTTTGGATGTCCATTATGTGTCCAGCACAGTGCTAGGCAAGGGAGAGATAAATGTGGAGATAAACGAATGCCATTTGTTGAGTTGAAGATTTCAGAGTCAGTGCAGAATTCAGTGGGCAGATAACAGAAGTTTGATAGCTCAATCTGTGTTCAGCTGGAAACACTGAACTTTACCCATATACACCAGCGATTCACTAGTCAGCGCTTTACTCGCCTTCAAGCATTCCTTGGCCCATTGTTTATCATTTATCAGCAGCTACTGGTTACCCCGTTTGTGATGGAGAAGCCTAAAGCAGCGTGACTCCACCCCCAGCACCAGCGAATCCCAAGTTCATTGGCAAAGGAAGGCTTGACTGGCTCCCCTAAGAAATGTTAAAGGCTGTTATTCCTCACTCACCTTTCCATTTCAGCTGTAGATGGATAAAACATTTTCCTGTCAGAAAACAAAGATAATCAGTTTCTAAAATTACATCGAAGATGCCAGAAAGAATAAACGTCACTTAATTTTTGCTTTTTTCCATTTGATCAGCCATGGACAGTTACAGAACTTCACCACGCAACTCCTGGATTTATCCCACTGTGATTCTCTGCTTATTTGGGTTTTTCTCCATGATGAGACCCTCAGAACCATTCCTCATCGCATATTTATCTGGGCCAAATAAAAACCTGACCACCACACAGGTGAGTTAATACATAATACATATCTTAATGTGGTTCGATTTTGTAGAACTGAAGCAAAGACACGGGGTCAGGGCTTCTTTCAGCTTGAAATAAGGTGAACACACATTCCATTTCATAGCATTTGTCACGTAATAGAACTGTTCAGACTACTCTTTCCTCTTCACCCTTGAAAAACTCGGCAGCCAAAACACATGACATGTGTAACAAAATATTTTACCTCTCATAGAGTCCTAACATTAGTCTTAATGCATAGGAAGCTTTCAGGTACCATTGATCGGTTACACTAATCCTAAAATGACATCGCCACTAGGCACAGGATGCAGTCCTAATAAACCGTCAGGCTGCTGAGAGAGAAGCAGGATCTCATGAAGAAAGGTAGCATCTGTTTAGGATGCTTAGTCTTACAAAACTATTTATCAGCAGGTGAGGCATTAACAGCTCTATCTCCCAGCCCTTGCCTCCTTCCCCGAAAGGCCAAATTCTCTTACTTAAAAAGGTCGACCTCTTTTTCTTATAGTATGTTCAACAAGAAAATGCACTGACCCAGCTGCAGGATTACCCTGGGGTGATTTTACAATCTCCAGGCGTAGCCATGAAAACACTGTATAAAGTGTGTGGCTTCACCTGTGAGCCTAGCTGGTACTGGTTTATTTGATGGTGAGGTGGCAAGGACAGAACGGCAAGCTTGTTCTGTGGTGTAAAATCATGCAGGGACGACTGTTTCAGAGCTTCGCAGGTTGAAGCATGTCACAATCAAGAGAGCAAAGGACGGATGTAGGTCCAGAATCCATCAGCTCAGTGAACCCGCCGGGGTGTGCTTCTGCAGCCACCGAGGACCAGTTAATAGACCCTCCCTCCAAGGCACAGCTTGGTCGCACTGGCCTGTGTTGTGTGCCCCCTGCTTTGCCCGGCAGCCTCAGGACTTTGGGTGACTCCGGGTGTCAATGTGAAGTGCGAGTACTGTGACCTGAGAGGCTGCCGGGCTCCCCTGTCATGCCCCACAGATCAACAGCTTCTTCGGTCCTTCCTTTCTATGAAAACTGAAGTCCTCTGCATTTCTTACTAAATCTATGAGTTTACCCATATTAAACTGAGGCCAGAATCGTGAAAGCACAGACAACACAGTAGAATTAGGAGGGGGAAGGATTGGGAGCCCAGCAAATTTTTCCAGGAAGGAAATGAAATGCATTCCTTATTCCCACCATGTAATTCTGCAAAGTTATTTACTCTTTTCCTACTTGCATGTACCTTTCCAGACTTTGGAAGGGCTGAAATTTTTGACATAGTGATGGATCAAATAAAGATAAAGCCTGTCGGATTCTTTTAACATTGTAGCCTATTTATCTAATGTTAATCTTTGAGCAAGAAGGGAATGATATTTTTTACAAACCTGAAAAACCCAGAAACGTCTGAAGAGTTGTTAACAAATTTACTCAACTATAATACTATTTAAACTTAATATATATTCAGATTGCACTTTAAGCCTGATATATTCTTCTTCTACTGGGATACATATTGATATATACTTTAAGTCTGTAAATTGGTTGTTTTTTTTCCCAGTGGGGAAAGAGACTATCTTTTCGTAGTGATTTCCTTGAAAATCAGTTTTCTGATTATGTTTTTCCATAATATGAGGAATATCTGATTAGATGTAGAATTTGAGGTGCAAACCACATGTACCTTAGTAATGTAGCAGCACTTCACGGTCACGCTGTTTCTCCACCTGGCAGATCACGAATGAGATCCTTCCCGTTTGGACGTACTCTTACCTGGTGCTGCTGCTCCCTGTGTTTGTCCTCACCGATTACCTCCGCTACAAACCCGTCATCGTCTTGCAAGGGATTAGCTTCATCATTACCTGGCTGCTGCTCTTGTTTGGCCAAGGAGTGACGTCCATGCAGGTTGTCGAGTTCTTCTATGGTATGGTGACTGCCACCGAGGTGGCCTACTACGCCTACATATACAGCGTGGTCAGCCCAGAGCACTACCAGAAAGTCAGCGGCTACTGTCGGAGCGTCACGCTGGTGGCCTACACGGCAGCCTCCATGCTGGGCCAAGTCTTGGTATCGCTGGCGAACCTGTCGTACTTTTACCTCCATGTCATAACCATGGCCTCTGTCTCTGTGGCCTTTATTTTCTCACTTTTTCTACCAATGCCCAAGAAAAGCATGTTTTTCCATGCAAAACCCAGCAGAGAAATAAAGAAGTCACCGAGCATGAGTGTGGTGTTAGCAGAACCTCAGGAGGGTGAAGCCCTAGGCTGCGGAAAGGAGAAATCCACTTTGGAAGTGCCCGCCGCTCCAGGGAACGTGCACGATGACCAGCGGAGCAGCCCAAAGCCAAAAAATGTGACTTTGAGAGTTTTCGCACAGTGGTTCCTGGATTTGAAGGAGTGCTACTCCTCAAAGCATCTTTTCTACTGGTCCCTGTGGTGGGCTTTTTCCACAGCAGGTTTCAACCAGATTTTGAATTATGTTCAAATCCTGTGGGATTACAAGGCACCGTCCCAAGATTCTTCGATCTATAATGGGGCAGTAGAAGCTATTGCAACATTTGGAGGTAAATAAACCTTATTTTATCTTCTTTTGACAGGCTACCCCCTTGCGGTCATTTCTCAGGTACTGAGCTTCTCCGTGGTGATAAATGAGCCCTGTTCAGATTGCATAACAGTCTTTTTCAAGAATGAAAGGCACTGGAAAAATAAGAGTACCATGACCTTCTATTTAACGTGTGACAGTTACAACAAGTAACTCAAGAGCTCAAGGCTTAGCACCAGTCAGTCAAATTCTAGTCAGATCCCTAAGATTCCATTTCATCATTAGGAAAAGTGTTAATAACATGCCCTATTCTTCTAAGACTATTTTTAATATCAAAAGGAAAAACTATATAAGTAAAGAGTTTTTATTATTTTATAAAATAAATTAAGGCTTCCAACTTCTCACTTAGAGAGTCTTATTAATAAAGGACTTGATCTAGCTAACACCTTTAATAATTCTAGGCTATACATCAACAATTTTCAAAAGCACCTTTCTTACGAGATTTAAATGTGGTGGGGAAGAGATGTGAAAGTCGAGATTCTGATATCAGAGGGAAATCTGCCTTTGAAGTTTACTCTACAATAAATATTTATATCCCAGTAAGTGGAAGCTTAAATGTCAAATGAGACTTTGAAGATATTTTCTAGGAAGTGGGAATTTTCCACACCCTCATTTACAAAAAGTTTCAGAAGACCCATGTGGCCACCATTTTATTATTGTCTCCTTTTTGGGAGGCTTCGGTTTAACTCCTGGAAACCAGGACTGTCCTAGAATTGGTTCACTGAAATTATTGCTCCTACATTCCAACTTCTAGAGGGGGAAATAGTTTTGTCCCCGCCTTTTGTAGTCACGGTTCTTTCCTAGATCACATGTGGGAAAGTTAGTTAATCAAATGTCAGTGCAGGTATTTGAAACCTAAATACCTTTCATTTTGCTAAAGAGAACCATAATGACTGACCCTAACTGCTGTCAACTATTTAACCTGAAACTCTGTAAGTCAACATAGGCCTTTTCACCCAAAGCCTCAAGTAAATTAGGTCGTATCCTAAAGACCTTAAGGTGGAGATTAGAAATATGATTAAGATTAGTAAAGATTAATGATAAAGACTAAAACTGACTACTCAAGGCAACGCATCTGGTACCTATCACTGAAAAAAACTTACAATAAAAAGTGATAAATGTAAGGCAAATAGAGAGGCCACCTGTACTCCCAGAGCATTTGCGTCATCCTCTTTGATCCCTCCGTGCTGTGCTAATGCTGGGTTAAGGTATCATTTCTCCCCACACCACTGTGGTTAGGAGCCTTTCTGGCCCCTCTGCATAGTACAGCACCCGGTATATAATTGACACTAATTAAAAGTGCGATGACTAAGTGACCAAAAGTATAGGAAGTAAAAAGAGAAGCCAAAAGACAAAAAAATGGTTGAAAAAAGGATAAATCCATGTTTAAGTGGATCACACACCTTTTGTGTAAGCAATATTTTCATGTTTTAGAATTACCTGAGTTTTTAAGAGTGTGTTGATATTTCCTGACTGTGAAGTTAGTATGTTTGATCGTCCCCCGTGTTTATTTTTCAGGGGCTGTGGCTGCCTTTGCAGTGGGTTACGTGAAAGTCAACTGGGATCTCCTGGGAGAGCTGGCCCTGGCGCTCTTCTCGGTTGTCAGTGCAGGCTCTCTATTCCTCATGCATTACTCAGCCAACATCTGGGCGTGCTACGCGGGCTATCTGATATTCAAGTCCAGCTATATGCTGCTTATAACCATAGCAGTGTAAGTATTGGCAGGCATTTCTTTCCACTCCTAAAACTGAACCATACTCTTCTCTTTTCTATATTGTGAAAGTTTCTCTGAGAACTTCAGAAGGATTTTAATCAATGCAATCTGGGCACCATGGCTCATGCCTATAATCCTAGCACTCTGAGAAGTGAGGTGGGAAGATCACTTGAGCTCAGGAGTTCAAGACCAGCCTGAGCAAGAGCAAAACCCCATCTCTACAAAGTAGAAAAATTATCTGGCTGTGGTGGTGTGCACCTATAGTCCCAGCTACTTGGGAGACTAGGGCAGGAGGATCACTTGAGCCCAGGAGTTTGAGATTGCAGTGAGCTATGATGATGCCACTATACTCTAGCTGGGGCGACAGAGCAAGCAACTTTGTCTCCAAAAAGAAAAAAAAAATTGACTACTTCATATTAAGTTAGACAACTATAAGCCATCTTTTCATTTAACTACTTGCTCTCTGAATATTGCTAAAGTCAGTCATGAAGGAAAAAAGCTCTATAGGTTCATAAACCAAAAGCAATGATATTGCCAGGTTTTGATTTTTTATTTCTAGCTACTGCCATAATAAGGTGTGATGTGATCTGATTTTAAATATGTGGGTTTAGATTTCATCCCTAATTTCATGTGGTTGCTTGAGTAATTCTAGGCACATACTTCTTTGTGACACAAAATATTCGCAGGAAAGTTATAAAAAGTCGGATGCTGAAAAAAGTAGATGCAAAGATTACAAGAAACTTGTAGTTGCACTTATATATGGAACCAAGTAGTTTTTAATCACTTTCTAAAAGTTATTTCTTGAATCTAGAGTTTCCTGTAATCTTTGCATCTACTTTTCTCAGGGATCTTTTTTAGAAAATAATTAAAAACACTTGGTTCCAGATATAAGTGCAGCTAAAGCTGACTACAGGAAATGTGCTTTGCTATTAACCAAAAGAGAAGAAAAACATTTGAATTTAAAATTGCATGAACGAATTGGAGACAAAAGCTTTATTAAATTTTGTTTGTTTTTAATTTGTGGAAATGTTCCATAAACGATTGACAGAAACATGAGCACCCAAGGAAAAGTTCATCAGGCAAAGGAAAAAGACAAAACTAGTTGGCAGATTCATTTTTTTCACTGAAATGTCTCAGTTTAATGAATCAGACTCATGTATCTTGAGTTTCCTTTTTAATGTGAGGATTTTATTAAGGTAGGATTACATTATTTCTTTGCATTTGAAAAATATTCAGACCTCAAATCCTTTATCTACATTCCAAGGAAGAACTCCAAATAATACACATTTGCCAGTCTTTCACAAATGTTTTATAATAAGATTTTAAAATCTACATAATTATTAAAGATAAATTAATTATAAATTCATTCAATTATACAACCAGTCATGGTGTCAATCTTCCAAAGAATAATTCACCTATCAAACTTTGAAACTGTCAATGCAGACAATTGACAATAAAATGAATAAATCCAAAAAATTCCTCAGATTGGGTAGTGCTTGCATTTTTATTAAAACTCACTGCAAAACAGCATCTTTCAGATAACAGCCAATGTTCCCAAATTATGAGAACTCAGAACATTTATGTTTACTTTCTAGGAAACACTACATTGGATAGAAGGAATTTTGCCATGTTACCTTTAATTCAGCCTTTAATGGTGCTTTTAACTCCCTTTTTTGCTCTATCCATTTGTTTATACTGGAGGAGATTTAAGCAAGAAGTGCTGTTAACAAAACATTGCTCTTTTTTCAGTTTCTATCTTTTAAAGATCAGAATTCCATGCATATTACGGTTAAAACGATTATTTGATGTTTAATGATAGATTTCAGATTGCAGTCAATCTGAGTGTGGAACGCTACGCGCTGGTGTTTGGAATCAACACTTTCATTGCCTTGGTGATTCAGACCATCATGACTGTGATTGTAGTGGATCAGAGAGGGCTCAACCTACAAATCAGCATTCAGGTAAGCTGCAACACTTCTGTTTTGCTACTGATATAGTTGGTGGGAACGCAGAATAACTGGATAACATCAAAGGTTTCTCCACCTTACAACTAGCAATATTTAAATTTCTTGAATTCCTTGGTTAGCAAATTTAAAAATGCACAATTCCTTCATTATCATATTGTAATACACCAAGTAGGTTTTGAACAATAATTTCAATTAGGTCAACATTTACCTGGATAAGGCAGGTAAGAAGTAACCTCAGTGCCTAAAATTTATTTTTGTAGACATTGTATATAGCATTGTACCAGCCTCCAAACACAGACATATAGACAGATCAGTGGGATTTAGTATTTTTTCACTATTGATGACAGTAGCTAGGATTTGAACTCAAGCTACCTGCCAAGACTCTTAGTCCCCACTGTATTATTTACATATTCATACTTCATTCTTCTATAATAACACAGGAGAAGAAAATACTGTCCAATATAAATAACCCATATTAAGGTCCTGGGTCCCAGTTACCCCGTAATCCAAGCAAACCAACAGCATCATTAATATATTATTGACATAGATGGTCAGATTTTATATGTGGCTAATTATTTGTTTTTCTCCAGTTTTTAGTTTACGGGAGTTATTTTGCAGTCATTGCTGGAATTTTCCTAATGAGAAGCATATACATTATCTACTCAGCCAAATGCCAAAAGAAAGTACAGAGCCCTGCTGCAAGTCAGAATCCAGAGGGGCCACACCCAGAGGAATCAAGAAATACCATCGTGTCAACAAAGCTCTAACCTTATTACATCAATTGCTGCAGTGGTTTTCAAAGTCACTGAATGAAAATGCAGGATTTCGAGATGGATGGCATCAATGAACCTTTTCAAGACCACAATAAAACCTCAGTTTGAGATCAGTTATCTATGTGCCAGGCTGAACTGGATGTAGTCGACAGGGCCCATCATCACATTTAAACAACCCATGTCGGGGATCCCGTGGATGGCAGTAACTGGAAAATTCTGGTTTCGATCACTTGCAAGGACGTACAAATGGCATGGAATTAAACCATGAGAAAACTCCAGCCATCCTGGAGTTGATGTTCCCTTTTTGGGAGCAGAAATACTAACTGGACTGACGCTGCTGCTTGGCTCAGATACTTGTTTGATCTTACCAAAGCAGGCAACACATGGGACATTTTTTGTCACATGAGCCATTTTCTTTCCTTTTCCAGGAAGTGTATTTCTGCTGAAGTACAGTTCTCTGAGAGAATTACAAGGTTTGGTCCTGTTTCTAAGGGCGCTTCTTCAACTCTGATAATACAGCATTATTTGCAAGTTATGATTTGATAATATCACCATTTAATTTTTTTCATGATTATTTTTCATTTTATGCTCTGCCGAGCTTTGTTGTTAAATCTCTACCTCAGGGATCGCTCCAGACACTCCTGTGTATCTGCAGAATGGCACTTATGTCAATTGCCAGTGGCCTGCGAGAGGCAATGAGCCTTCTCCCCATCTTCACCCCAGACAGGTGTTTTAATGCATCGTTATCTATCTAAAGTAGGAAAACTTTTTAAGCATTTGCAGAGATTCCTAGACGTATTCATAAATAAGAAAACACTGATGGGAGGGGTTATAATACACTTAATTTTTAAATGGCAGAGATTGTGCTAAATAAAATGTGTCAAAATGTTCAAGAGTCTTGCTAATTTGATGATGAATTCTGCTGAAAGTTATCTGAGCATGTCTGCCCTTTGAAACTTCAATAGAGGATACATTGAGCAGTCTGACACTGGGATATAAAGAATGGTGATTCAAGATTTGTATTTCAAATATATTTTCTCCAATTCCCAAAATTCATTGGCTGGATTAAAAATAAAATTCAGCCCACTAGCCAATACACTCACTTAGTGGAGAAAACTAATAATATTCCTATTTTGCATCAAAATCAAGGAAAGAATGGCCACTATTCTTCTTATTTAACTTACTGTACTGGAGTATTAGGCAGCGAAATTAGACAAGCAAAAAAAAAAAAAAATCAGAAGTCAAAACTTGGAAAGGAGACAAAACTATCATTATTCCAGAGGCTACAAGTATACACCTAAGAGACTCAACTGAAAACTGAGATAGTATGTAGAAAGTAAGCGTAATATACAACAACCAATTAGGATATATTATGAGAGGAAAAGATCTCATTTATAGTGGAACAAAAATGATAAAACACTTAAGATTATATTTTCTCTAATAATTTAATAAATGTGTAAGACATATGAATAAGCTTCAGAACACTTTTGAAGATTATAAACTAACCCCTAAATATACAGAAAAGCCTATCTTGTTTGTTAGGAAAAAAAAAATACATAAAGACATGAGGCCCCCTAAATAAATTTATAAATTAAATCCTATCCCTGAAAAAATGTAACACATTTGTTTTTTGAGAACTAGTAATGATGATTCTAAATTTTATTTGGAAAATTAACAAATGAGAACAAAGAAAAATGCTTTTTAAAAGTGGAAAAATGAAATTAAGTTATTTGCAGATATTTAAATTGTACTCTAAGTACAGTTACATAGGACTATGACAGTTCAGTGGAACCAACAGGAAATTCTGAATTAGTCCTTAAGTCTTTTGGGATTTTAGGCTATGATAAAGGTAGCATCTCATAAAAGAAAGAAAAAGATAAACTATTTAATAAGACTGAAACAATTTTTTAGAGGGAAAAATAAGTTGGACCCAAAAGTGTTAAAGTAACTCTATCACACTACAAAAGTACTAGGGGAAAACATGTAAGAATTATTTTAAAACCTCAGACCTTTCTAAAGATCCATGCTTGGTGAAATTCTCAACCAACCAGAGTGCAATGTTCTCTTAATTTGCATAGCTGTCACTTTCCTAGAAACTTCATTGTAAATTAAGCTAATGTGAAAAATACTCTGTTTATATACAGAGTGGAGTTAATTATAGGTTACAGTAATTACGCATGGGAGTTCACTTACTCGAATGCCCAAGGGATATTTGAAAATCTTGTAAGTCACAAAACAAGTCTCTGTTGTGTCGAATGTTCCATGCATGACAGGATCTACCATCCTTGTCCCTGACCAAGAGATGCCAGTGGTGCCCTCTTCATGGTGACAACCAAAAACCATCTCTGCAAATTTCCAAGCACCCCAAGGGGGCAATACCCTCCTCCTTGAGAACCATTGGTTTAAATAAAGAGGTATTTGATTTCAAAATATCCATGTGTACTTAGACTAGTAAAGCATAGGGCTCTACAAAGATTGTCTAATAGGACCATAATTCTTTTATTTTAATTTAGCAGAATTTATTTGAGCAATTAAAAACGAAGCAAAAGGAAATAAAAACGATTCACGAATTGGGCGGCCCCCAGAACCAAAAAGGCTCAGAGGACTCCAGGACCATAATTCTTAACAGTGACACAGAATGTGTTATTCATATTAATTGTTTGCTCTTGGAGGTCAAGTAAGCTCACTCTTAGTTCCTGTGTTCATATTTGATAACCAACTAGTAAAAAAACTGAGCTTGCTTTGTTAATATAATAACAATAGTCACAAACACTTGGCCCACTCACTCAGTATTCACAGTCAGTACGTAAAAGAGTGAGTAGTCAACTGTAGTCACTCCCAGGGAAAGGTGTTTCACGTGGCATCTTTACGTAATTTATTAAATAGACTGATCGTAGCTTCTTTGCTCTTTGGAACACAGCAGTAGAGGAAAACATCTCCTTTGAAAAAACACTAAAAATCACCTTTGTTCTATTGGCTACTAATTTTCAGGACTTTGTAGTTTTGTCACTTTTAATAAAGTTAGAAGAAAACAAGTAAGGTGGAGTAAAGACAGGAAGATAGGAGTAAGGTGGAGTAAAGACAGGAAGATAGGATTGCTTTGGTAGAGATAGTGGGTTTTTGTGACTTTAAGAACACCCTATGAAGAAATATGTTAAAAGCTTTGGTTTGTACACAAAACAACTCTGGAACAACAGCCGCAGAAACAGCTCACAGGCAGAGAGCAGAAATTAGAATACAGATAAGGCAAGAGAATAACCATTTCTGGGAAGAAAAGATAGGTCATGGTCCTAGCTTGTTGGGACTGCCTTTTGTTTATATTTAGAGCTTGACTTACATGAAATATTTAGATTTGGTTTGAGGAATCTGTAGCTGAAGAGGCAGGCGAGGCCCTTTTTACAAGTAAGCTGGGCCAAAGTGGCCAAAGGGTCCTTAGAAGGAAAGGGACACGTGGCGGTGGGTGTGGAATGTCTGAGGAAGTGCCATCTCAGGAGATGGAGAAAGGATGGTGGCAGGAGGGCAGGTCCCCAAGGCCAGGTGGTGGCCTGCCCAGTAGCCCTGTGTTTGCATTGTTGTCATTGCATGTTTATCATTCAACTTGTTCAAGAAGGTAGGAAGAAATCTTGTAGGTGCCCCTGTTGATGGGGAAGAATAAAAGCGGAATCACTCAGAGCTGTTGACTTTGTTTTATTAGGAAAGTTAGAAAGTGGCAATGTAGGGACTGGAGACAGTAGTGCGAAAAGGTGGGCGATGGTGCCCACACACGCAGAGAGGTGGGAGTGCAAAGCTGCAAGGCCATCCCATACCCATCGAATGGAACACTCGGAATCATGAGCCCTTTGGCGGGGCTCAGCCAGGTGGACTGATCTGTATGTACTAGGCTGGGGTTACATTTTGGTAATGGACATTTCCTATTTGGATTTTTTTTTTTAATAAAAGAGTTTTAAACTATTGGGTTCAAAAAGAGAAGTGCAGAGTCCAAAGTAGTAAGTCCCAAGACACCAAATAGGTGATACCAAGTAAGGAGGTCTGGGAGAGAAGCAGACAGGGGCATGGGGGAAAGTATCCTTACCTGGAGAGAGCAGGTCCCAGCATCTCTTAGGCTAGCGGCAGAGCCAGGCAGCACCTAGCAGCAGCACTGCCTCTTGCAGCCGCAGCTCTGCCGGCAGCAGCACTTCTGCTGGCAACAGCCCTTCCCGCAGCCCCCGCCGCAGCCACACGAGCTGCAGGAGCGGCGGCAGCAGCAGATCACGGGCGCGCTGCAGCACCCCCCACAGCAGCCGCGGCAGCAGGGGCAGCAGCTGGAGCAGCAGCCCACCCGGGAGCACCTGCAGCTGCTGCAGCTGCCACAGCCGCCGCCGCAGCCGCCGCAGCCACCGCAGCCACCACCGCAGCCACCACTGCAGCCGCCACCGCAGCCACCACAACTTCTACAGCCACAGCAACCCATGGTGTCAGCAGAGAGGACTCAGGCGAAGCGAGGAGAGAGGACTCAGGAGAGGTGAGGGAGGACTGATGCCGCCTTCTGCTGGGGGAGGCCCTTATGTACCATCTTGAGGAGGATGGTGATGCAGTGACCCAGGACACATGACAAATGTCTACTTCCTTGTTACTATTTATTCCAGTATCCACAACAGAATCTAGAGTTCTTTCTCGTCTATATCCTTACTGGAAAAGATTGGCTTTTAAATTTTAAAAGAAAATTTTCTAAAATTTTAAAGCTCCCATGTACATATTAAGAACCAGGCTTCATAGATTTAAAAAACTCCGAAGGTTTGACATACAAGAAAGGGGAACATGAATGCCTTCTGATTCAGTAGAATATGGGGAGAAAAAGAGAAAGAAAAACAGAGATAGAAGAAATAAGTTGATATGTATCTTATCCTCTTCCTGGGATGGCCTGCTCAACTTCAGGAGTGACCCCAAGCGCCCTCAAGACCCCATGTGGAGTGGGAGAGACCCAGAATGTCCCTTAGCATGATGGAGACGCAGAGAGGGCCACAGATGGTGCTGGCTGGCGAGGTTGCTACGGAGTCACCATATTCAATATATTGAATCAAGAAGGAAAAAATGTTGCTATATAGAGGGAGACTGACTGTGAGAACTCATCTGTCACAGAGAGATCCTTATACCTTTCTTAGTGACACATAAAAGACTGATGTTTCTTATAGTCAATGATATATTGGGTTCAATGAAATAGAAAATGGTTAATATGTTTAAAGAAATAAAAGAAGATAGTGTAAATATAAAAAAGAACACAAGACTATCAATGATGACCAAGCAAATCTGCAAAGGAACCAAATTTCTAATTCTAGAAATAAAAAAATGAAACAAGTGAACATAAAAACTCAATGTACAGGTTGAACAGATTATTACACATGGATGAGGAGAAAACTGGTGATGGAAAACGGAGCTTAATAAATTACTCAGAATTCCACATGGAGAGGCAAAGAGATTAAAAGCACGAAAAATAAAAAGACATGGATGAAAGAGGGAGGATTTCTCACAGTAGTTCTGAGCAGAGGTGTTACTTTATGGGGAATTTGGAAAAATATGAAATCACTTTCATCTCCATGTCAACATTTAGTGTCTGGGAACCAGTAATGTAAAATGCCCCATAATGCAAGGAGTAGTCTCACAAGGTAAAGAATTTTCCCACCCAAATTTACAACAGTGCTTCTGTTGAGAAACATCAGTTTAACAAATGTCTGAATGAAGTTACAAAAAGAAAATAATACAGTGGAAAAGACATACATTCAAGGATAATGGTCAGCAGTTTTCCAAAGTGATGTAAGACACCAATACTCAAATTCAAGTGTCTCAACAAAATCAAGTTGAATAAAACCAATGAAACTCAAACCACCCACTTTGTGGTAAAACTGAACAACAACAACAACAATCCAAAAATAACCAGAAAGAAAAGGAAGATTACTTGCAAAGGAATGATCATTAAAACAAAGGCAGACATCTCAACACGATGGAAATGAGAAGACAGTGGAATAAAAATGTCAACATAGAATTGTATCCAAAAGAAACTCTCTTTCAAGGGTGTTGGGGAAATGGAAATGTTTTTGGACAAACAAAAATGGAGCATTTACCACTAACAGACCTTCTCTGAAGGAATTTCCATCAAAGGACGGACTTCAGGAAGAAGGAAATGATATTGCAGAGAAGGAAGGTGTGAGATGCTGGAAGGAAGGTGTTGAGCAAAGGAAAGGGTAAGCCTGGTGATTTAACCAATGACTGTACAAAACAACAATAATTTCTCATCCATGGGGTAAAAAAATAGAGTCCTAAAACACTGAGCAACCACAGCATTTAAATTGCATAGGCAATAGCCTGAGATAAAGCATTCTAAGGTCTTTGAATTATTTGGGAGAAGAATAAGCACATTGACTAACTTCAGACTTTAATAGTCAAACTTACTTGTAATTGCTCAGATAGCACCTAAAAGAATTAAAACATAGTTCATAATGTCTAAAGTGGGCTAGAGGAAAAAAGGAAATGAGAAATACAATAATGGCAAATAATAAGTCTAAAAGAGGGTAAAAATGGAAAAACAAAGTAACCTATGTAAAAAAAGCAAGAAAATTAATTTTAAATGATAAATACACATGCAAATGCATAATAATCATAAGTAATGTGGATTTTCTTTTCCAATATTTATAAAATATTTACAGAAATTGATTTTCTCCAGCATTCAAAACAAGTCTAAAAATTTTTCAAAAAGTCAGTATCATATATATGATATTATGATTACAATGCAAGTAGGCTAGAAATAAATAACAAAAATACTTATCAAATTCATATTTTTAGAACTATAGAAACACTTCTAAATATTAAAACTCATTGATCAAAAAATAATAAAAATTAGAAAACTCAAAGATAATAAAAGTATTCTGTAAGACAATTCATGTGCTGTAGCTACAGTAGTGCTCAGAGGGAAATTTAGAGTTCTAAAATGCATATATTAGATAAGAAGAAAGGTTAATTATTATTAAATGACTCATTCAATGTAATCAATTAGAAAAAATTAGCAATCCGAGTAAAATAAGAAATAAATAATAAAGATAAGAATAGAAATTAATGAAATAGAAAGCAAACATACAATGGAAAGAGTCATTTAAGCCAAAAGTTGATTCTTTAAAAATACTAATACAATTTATAATCCTCTGGAAATACTGGTTACCAAACAAAGAGAAAAAAAGAACATCACACCTCTACACATAATAATATAAATTTAAAATATATATAACTCTGATGCAGCAGAAGTTAAAGGATTAGAATATTATGAAGTAATCTATACCAATAAATTTGAAAATAGACAAAATGAACATAGAAAAAAAATAACTACCAAAATTGACTGGGTAAAATAGAAAGCATAAATTATTCTTTAACTATTAAGGAAATCAAATCAGAAGTTTAAAATCTTTTCACAAAAAAAAAAAAAAAAAAAAAAAGAAGATGGAAACAAACAAAAAACCCAGACCCAGAAAGAAATAAAAACAAGCAGAACTCAGAAAAGGTAATTTGTTCAATTGACCAACCCCCTGACTTCCTCACTGACTGAACAGGGAATGGGAGGATTCGATACAGAGTTTGATGGAGCTACAAGGCAGATGTGTTTTGTTTGTGCAGCTTCCTCAGGTTAAGACAGCTGACTCCCCGGTCAGCCTGCCCAGCTTCAAATCCCTGCACACTGCATGACTTTGGGAAAGTTACTTAACATTTTTTGTACCTCAATTTTTTAACCTATGAAGTGGGTACAAGAGTGGTCCTGCTTCACAGAACTGTTGTTAGGGTTAAATGGGTTAAGAGATGCATGTCAAATATCTAAAAGTACCTACCACACTGTAAGGGCTCAGTCTTGGCTACTATTACTATTAATAATTATTTCTCTAAATGTCAGATGTCCAAGCATACACATTTCCTTGAGCTTCTGAAATTTTGATTTGGATACCATATGGTTAGCATTTTCAAATATCTCATGATGCCTCTCTAAATTACAAAGCATAGCACATGTTTTGGGGTTTGGACACTATGGTCACTGTACTAACAGGAAAATTAGAGGGCGTGAGAGGAGACACTTGGCATGAGGCTGAAGATACTGAATTGCACTGGAAGAGGTCCCATGTAAAGTAAGGCCTTTCCCTAGCAATTCATCGAGTGCTTGATGTGAACTGGGTATTGTTCTAGGTCCTGCAATTACCTTATTTTTAACCAGGAGGCTTAGGAAAACCACCCTCCATTCTTTCTATTTGCAGCAGAGGAATAGTCATTAAACAACACCCTTCACTTACCACAGCATCAGCTGCCGCTCCATCTGACCTGGGCCCAGATTAGAATGGCATATCATGGCTTCATCTACACTTACAGGTTTTATTCCTGCTTTAATAAAAAGAGTAAATTAGAAATGCATTTTATTTGAATGTAGGTGAAATTCAACTAAATGCCTAAGTCTCCATTTTCAGTTATCTATTAATAGTTTTTGTGGGCCCCACGCCCAACCCCCAATCTGTAGCTTTCTAGTGGAGAGTTTATTCTGGGGACAGTGTAGGAATGTTGGGCTTTAAAGAAGACTGTAAAGCATTGTTGCCAGAACAACGTGGGCATTTTTGGTGATGAGAATCAAATCATTTACAAATTTCTTATCTCTTGCTTAGCTTTTCCAGGGCCTTTGGAGCTAAAAAATAAATAAATAAAGGTTGGGGAGGATGGAAAAAATACTGGGAAATTTGACTGTCTACTCCATAGATACGGTGTTTGAGGGATTCAAGTTTGAGTTTTTCTCCCACAGGTTGGATGACTGAGAAAGATAAGGGAATCGTGAGGGGTGAGAGCAAACTAAAATGACCCCAAATGGAGCCTGGGAGTATTACTGGAGGGCACACCCTACACTCTGTTCCCTTCTTCTACACGCAGAAAAAGAATCTTGGGCAACAACGTCATTTCTTTACGTTTCCTCCATGAACATCTTTTCCCTTTCCTACCTCTCAGAATGACGATGAGGACAACTGACCTGAAGTGAGAATGTATGTGGGCTTTGGGGCCATTATGTGCAATTCAGGGTGTCGACTGACTCACGCCTGGCTCTGGGAGCTACGCCCACAGAGAGAAGAATGCTGGCCTGAAGCCAGCTGGAAACGTCTCGAAGGAGGTGGTTCCAGAACAGGTTGTAAGTGATCTAACAGGAAAAATAAGGCAGTGATTAATAATTGCAACAAAGGAAGGCAGATGTCTGATCCTCGATCCTATGAGAATAAGTTGCTTTTGAGATCCTGTGGACAGGGAGACTTTATTAAAGAAAATGATAAGGGGGCAAACAATGTAACTAACTTTGGAGATAGGAATTTAGGTCAAATGCCACAGAGAAAAATAGGAGGGTGTGGACCCTTAAAAATGCATCCGAATGAGATGTGCCAGGAAGAAAGTTGTGACTTCGGAAGAAAAGACCCATAGCATGGGACTAAATTAGGAAGCTAGTGAAATAGCAGAAATGTGCAGTCCTGTGGTCACTAACAGAGTCAGGTACTGAGAAAATCTGAAAACCTTGCTTCTCCAAGAAGCTGTTGACATGATAGCAGTGATTCATTTTTCATACGAGCATAACTCAAGTCTCTCCCAGTGGTGCCACGGTGGAGGTTTTACAAATCTGTAGTGATGGAACTCCGACTTGGTCCCTCCCTCTCCTCTGCTGAAGACTGCCGTGTGCTTCATTGCCCAATCGAGGCTGGTGGCAGGTGCTACCTGTCCAGTCTGCCCTGTTTACCAGAAGGGTGAGACTGTGGTTGATTGTGGCTGGTCCTTATGTCCTGGTGAAGTGGAGGACAGAAATCCAGGCTCACCTTCTCAATTCCTGTGTTGCTAGCCACCACTGTCCCTTTATGTAAAGCCTCTTCGTGCTTTCAAGACTACAAACGTAAGCCCAGCCACACTTTACTCACCTGCTGCGGAGGGAACTGAGGTAAGTCATCTTTCTAGTTGCTGCCTCACACGCTGGTTTCTCCAAGTAGAGAGCCACTCTGCTCGACCAGTCCTGGCTGGGGAGTTATGGTGCTGGGAGAAAGTTAATTTTTCATAATTTATCAGTGTGCATCAGTGATACTCCGACAAAGTATCATCCTTTTTTAAATATTTTTTTTCTCATGCTTTCTCAAAGCAAAGAAATCAAGGAGCTAGAAAGGCATCTAAGGAAAGGCAACCCTTCTCTCTCCTGCCCTTCCACCTAAGCCCCTGTTCCTCTCTTAAGGAAACCACTGGCAATGCTCTTAACAGTTTCTGTTCCTGGGTTTAACTTAGGAAATATCACTCCATCTCTAGACAATACACTCAGACCCTTTTTCTTGACCTATCTGCTTTCAAAATCATCCATTGATTTATGGCTACTATGGTTAAAGATTTAGTTCACTTAAATCGCAACTCCCTAATAGAGGCATATCACTGCTTTGAGTTCCTCTATCAATCATGTTTTGTTAAATCATTTACTATCTTCTTTGTCTCTTGTTCCACTCAGACATTATCTTTTTCCTTCCCACCTTCTAAATGAGGATACTGGAATCCAATCCTCTTCATCTCTCTTCTCCTCTTACAGTTCTCAATTTCTGTTGTCTCTTCTTTAGTTTTCACGGTATCTGGGTTGATAACATTTTATTCCCTTCTATAATTGTTGACATGCCTTCCATGATTTGACAGTAGAGCAATTCTAAAAGTCAAAAAGCCATGAACAGTGTTTGTGTAATTATTGGTTATAAATATTGTCTATTGGCCCAGCATTTGTACTAGGATTGCATATTACACAGCTTTTTGTGTTCACCTCATTTCTTCTTAATACTCTTCTTTGTTTCTTAGCAAAAAGATTAGCTCTACTGCCAACTGCCAGCAGGCCTGGGCTTTCTTGGCATCTGTATGCTGTTTTGAACTTACTGTATGTAGCTAGAACTCCATGGTAAATGGAGTTTTGGTATACCGACTTTGTGTGTGTGTTACTGATGGCTATTGTACATACTGAAGGATTAGTATCTTATTTGGCAAACTCAGGAAATAAAGATGGAAAGTAATGAACCATGTATATAAGGCTTCACCAGACAGTTAGACCTACTCATGGTACAACAGGTAGAGGCAAAGAAGGGATGAGAGTGAATCAGCTCTAAAGTAAGATAAAATAAAATATGGAACACCATTCATTCCAAAGGAGGGGAAAAATTATATCAGAACAGAAAATTCAATGGCAAAATAGTAATTTGTATGGAATTCTTATTTCTACTCCTCATTAGGTCTGGTATAGAGGAGGTCCTTTGTATAAGTGGAATGATAATTAAAATTTCATTGATTGTTATAATTTGCCCCAGATTGGAGAGAGGGTGACACATTTACTCAAAATTATATACTATTAGATGCTATGACAAAGGCAAAGCATCTTTAAAGCAACCTCCAAAATCCCATTGGCGGTGCCAGTGACAGGCTAGACCACGGGCTCCTAGGGGAGGGGCTGAGAAGGAGTCTCCGGGCTGTCAGTGCAGATTCTCCTCCCCTGCCTCGGAACTTTCTCTTTAGGAACTTTTACAGATGAGAATGAAGCACACCCTATCACCAGAAGCCTGACAATCCCAACTTCTTTCAGTAGATGTCACCAGCAGTAAACAGTACAGGATCATTTTGAGCTAAACAGCATTTGGTGGCCTAAACGGTTCAAAGATCCACTGAACTGATTTCAAGAATTCATGCTCCACGTATTATCGCTTGGGGAAATAAGTAACCAATACTCACCATTTTAGATGTCATACACTGCGTAGATTCGACCTTTGGGAGTAGCTGGCAAGGAAAGAGGAGGAAGTAAACAAGACCGTAGAACAACTTGAAAGAAACGAGACAAGAACTGAGAGTGTCATGCTCCAAACCAGCAGGTAGAAGAAAAAGAGGAAAGGCTTTGAATCCTTAAAAAGCCTGGTTTTTAACCACGTGATCTTAGACAAGCCATTGTAAGTCTGAGTTTCTGATTTCTCCGCCACCAAATGGAGACAATACCTACTTTGCAAACTCTGCAAAGGATAAGAAACAAGGTCTACTGCATTAAACTGCGACCCCTCCATCAGTAAAGCTAGTGCTTGTTAAGCACATAGATACCTGAGCTTCCGACCTGACCTATTAAATCAGAAGCTCTAGGGATGGCCAGGCAATTTATATTTTTGTCAAGTTCCCCAAGTGAATGTGATGCTAAAAGCTATCCATTGCAGTCTTGGCCAAATGGCCTGCATGAGAGGATCAAGGGATGAAGTAGGCGCGTACATTTATCAACTAGGACAGTCACTCAAATACTGGAAGAAAGGTAGACTTGGAGGAGTATGTCTGAGCATTTGAGAGGCAGGATTCGAGGTCCAGGAGCCTCCTCAGCGGCTCTCAGAGCCAAGGATGAAGATCAGCCCCAATGGCTGGGCACAGAGCCATGAAGGGGGCTTCATACCGAAGCTTCCTCTGATGATTTCTGGAAACCTCAGCTCTTCTCCACAACCACAGACGCTGGCTCATCCTTCTAACCATAAAGGTCTCTGAGGAATTCTGAACAGATGCTCTCCCTGTCATTTCCCCCTGGCAGAAGCACCTGCTTTGGACATAATGAAAATGGGGCACAGTCTGGAGAAACACAGCCTGAGGGAGCCCCCTGAACACTCCAGGATTTAGGGATAAGCCCTTTACCCCTCCCCAGACCTCTACTCGTTATTTTCATCTACCCAGACCAGAGTCTGGACCACAGGACACTCACACACTTCCTACTCATGAAGGCAGGTAAATAGTTTCCAGCTATAAAATGGAAGAAGAAAAAGGAGAATGGAAGAAAAGGAATGAAAACTATGTTGAACAACAACCAAATACCAGATACCACGCTAGGTTCTGTATACACACGTATCTCATTTCATCTTCGTAGAATTCCTATGAGGCTTATATTACGGTCCCTATTTTATAAAATGAGACAATTGGGACTCAGTAAATTTTCATTTATTTAAAAAATATTTATTAAGCCCCTACTCTGCCACACCCTTTTCTAGGTACTGGGGAGATACTTGCAAACAACCATAACAGACTTGATCCTTGATGTACCATGGAGCACACAGCCTAAGGGGGAACTTGGTTATGAATCTCAGAGGCACAATCATAAATGTGCAATCACCTACTAAGAAACACTCTCTGTGAGCAGACTATCTAGGAGAGGACAAAAGAGCCTGACCTGGACTAGAGAATTAGGGAAGATAATCTTTGGGAAAATGAGACCTGACGTAAGAGCTGAAGAATGAAAAGTAGACACGTGGGGTAAAAGGTGAGGGAAAATACACCGTAGGATGGAACAGCGTGTGCAAAAGCTCTGTGGCGGAGGGAAGCATGGTGTGCTTGAGGAACTGGAAGATGGCCACTATGGCAAAAAGCTGGCGTGAGAGAAAATGTGCCTCAGGATGGCACTGGGGAGGGCAGGGGGTGTTGGGACCACAGCCCAGCTGCCACCACCAAAAAAAAAAAAAAGAGAGAGAGAGAGAGAAAGAAAAAAAAAAAAAGATGGCACTATGGCAAGGAGGAAGGGGCAGAATGTACGAGGTCTTGTAGGCCATGGTAGGGAAGAAAGCTGTTGGATGATTTTTAAGTAAAAAATTATAATTATTTTTTGCCTTTGGAAAAGATCACTCTGGCCACAGGTGGAGAATGAATTAGAAGGAGATTCAGAACTTAGGGGGAGAAGAGTTATTAGGTGTTAATCCAGACCAAAGATAATTGTGCTGAAACTAAGATGTGAGAAGTAGAGTGGAAAGGAGAACGTATCTGAGAACTATTTAAAGTAAAATTGATAGAACATGGGGAATAATCAAATATGGAGTTATAGGAGAAGGAATTTCTAGACTTTTGGTGATACCAGTATTCTGATAGAGAACATTGGAAGAGGACTGAGTTTGTTGGGGAAGATCGTGAGCTAGGTTTGAATATGCTGATGTCACATAGGCAACTGACATATAGGGTCTAGGATCTAGAATAGATGTCTCTGCTAAACATATATAAATATGTCAGTACCATATAGATGGTAATGAAGCCAGGAACAGTGATGAAACTGGCTAGGAAGAAGGTACAAGGAGAAGTGAGCCAAGAATGGATCTTTGGAGAACTCCAATTATGGCTTCTGGCTTCCTTAGAGAAGAATGAGCATGCATGGTGGTCTCAGGAAAAGCCAGAGGGAACAGATGAAAGCTAAAAGGATTTTGGCTACCATAGCTAGCAAGGGAAGAAAGTATTTGAAGCAGTGATCAGTAGTGTCCAATGACGCCGAGAAGTCAAGTAACAGGCTGCTGAAATGTTTCACTGGATTTACAAACATGGAGGTCATTTTTTACTTTAGCAAGAGATGTTTCCATTTAGGGGACGGGATGCTTTCAGGTGAGTTAAAAGATGAGAGGCAGGGGAGGCAGAGGTAGAGGACTTTGCACATTGCTAGGAGCATGAGGGAGACAGCATTTGATGGCTTCCTTTTTCTCTGTGCTGTAGGTTATAATCTTGAGAATGGGGGAGTTGGAGGATTGAGAAGTACAGAGAAAGTATGAAACAGCCAAGGAAGAGAGGAGAAGAACCAGCCAACTAGAGAAACATCACAGGAGTACCTTGTACTGTTCAATCCCACTTGAGGTTGGAGATTGTGAACTTAAAACAGAATTGCTCTGTTTTGTTGTGTGACTTTCTCTAGCAAGCAGAAGCAAAGCAGATAAAAGATTTTTCCTAGAATTGGGTTTTTCCACACAGATATGACCAAAACATGAACAGGCAGTAGAGTTTTGGGCATTGGCGTGATTGCTGTAGAAATAATAAGGGAAGTGAAGAAAGGAGAAAGAAAGCTGGGAGGTGGCCGGGCGCGGTGGCTCACGCCTGTAATCCTAGCACTCTGGGAGGCCGAGGCGGGTGGATTGCTCGAGGTCAGGAGTTCAAGACCACCCTGAGCAAGAGTGAGACCCCGTCTCTACCAAAAATAGAAAGAAATGATTTGGACAGCTAAAAATCTATATAGAAAAAATTAGCCGGGCATGGTGGCGCATGCCTGTAGTCCCAGCTACCCGGGAGGCTGAGGCAGTAGGATCGCTTCAGCCCAGGAGTTTGAGGTTGCTGTGAGCTAGGCTGATGCCACGGCACTCACTCTAGCCCGGGCGACAAAGCGAGACTCTGTCTCAAAAAAAAAAAAAAAAAAAAAAAAAGAAAGCTGGGAGGAGAATGGAGGTATCTTGATGACACTGAAGAATGGTACAACGGAAGCAGTTAATCAAGTAAGCTAGAAGGAGAGATGGCTGTAAACAGAGCCAGGGGACTAAATTCCAGATATTAGAGGGAGAACAGGAACTGGCCATGAGAATTTGGAAAAGAAAAGTCTTTGGAAATGAGGAGATTGAGGAACTGGAAGGACAAGATGCCTCCCATGAGGATGTTGAAGAACTGCAAGACAGGGGCAGGACCTGGGTGAGGAACTGATGCCAGAGAGTTTGATGACTGAGGAAGAGACCAGGAGATCGGTGGATATGAGGAATGGTCTAGTGGAATGAGTTTCAAACAAATGAACAAATTTTCATTTTCACCCAAGGAGTTGAGAATAATTGTTAGGAGGCAGCAATGAGGAACAAGCACAATGGCAATGATCACATCTAAGTGCCCAAGATCATAGCTAGAAAATGATAAAACTGCTATGTGGACTCCAGAACCTGAGGTAGACTGGCAGCATTACTGCTCCCTTTGTTAGTTGTAGCTATTGATTCCATTCCCCCTTCTCCCTCAGTACCTTCTGCCTCCATTTCTATGTTTTCAGCGCCTCACTCTGAGGAGACTGTTCTTCTCTTCCATCCCTGTCAGGTGGGAGATTATGTTTCTTCTATGAGGTTTATTTCTGACTTTCTCACACCACATTCAGAGAGTGGGAGAGTTAAAGCAGGCAAAGCACTGAGAAAAGACAGAGGAATTTCAGCATCTCTGAGACAGCAGAAATAACCCTAGTTCTCTGAAAAGCATGGAGAAGAAGAGCCTGGAAGTCCAGGCTTGGAGTTGTACAAACAACACGTGGTCAGACTAGACAGAAACATAATAGGAGAAAGAAGAACGTGGGCTTCCTGGAGCACAGAAAATGAATGACTCCAGTAAGGCTCATAGTGACTCAGCCAGAAAGTCATCAATTGTTTACATGAGAAAGACCTAGAAAATCCCAGAAGCATCCCACAGAAAAGAGCATCTCCCCACTTTCTGTGAGACCAAAGTAGATGGGAAGCAGTCAATGTTAATTCAACCATCGACAAATTTTTCTCCTTGTCAGCATTGCTCTTTATGGATGTAATCCAGTTTCTGATTGTCATTGCCACCTACTCTGTTTAAGCAAGAGCTTGGCTGATATAAATCGGGACAGTATTTACCTTACCTCAAGCAAGAGGACACATCATCTAATGGGTTTCCAGAAAAGGCTATCTTCATCTGGGCCCACCTTGTGCAAGGGCAGCGTGGATGGCAGCCAATGCGGTGTGACCTGGAAGGTCACCCTCCCCCTGACAGCTGGAATTGCACTCGTGGTCACTCACTCTCTTCTGATAAGCATCGTCTTCCATTATCTCTAACCTTCCCTCAAAGTGACATTACTCAGAAGACTAGTTGATTGTTACTAGTGAGTAAGTGTAAATGCCTTTCTCAAAACACTTTTCTCTCTCACTGTAGACGGGATTGACTCCTGCCCAAGAATCCCAGAAGCTAGGTATTTAATGCATCACATTTATTTTCAGGCTCTCTTTTATATCTAAGACCACACACAGACACACCCTCCACTCCCCACCCTGTTACCTCAGGGTCAGCAAAGGAGGAGGGGCTTTATGGTCCCTGGAGAAAAGATACCCCCCCCACACAATCAGCAGGGGAGGGAAGCAGGAACCTTATGGTAAGTTAGTGGACTTCAAAAACCTCTTCGAAGGTCCTGTGCTTTATTGTCTGCTGCAACTCAGCATTACATACCACCAGCACCTGCCCGGTGCTCCTCCTTCCGTCATGGGATGACGTTTGCCTGAATTCCCTTCCCTGTACGGTTGCAGGTCAGTCTGCCAGTTGGGAGCACTCCCGTGGGATCCAGAGAGCGGAAAATAAAAAGTGGCCAGTATTCTCCAAGGCAGTTATCTTAATTATGGTCAAACCGATAATATAGGAATATAGCAGACACCTAGATGAACAAATAACCTTCTGGCTCTTCTATTAATAATTTAGAGGGAAGAAACAAACAAAACAGTAAGCATATTAATACATAGCAGGTGGTGATAAAGCAAGGCCAGGAAATAGAGAGCGAGTGAAGGAGGGCTGTTTTGGACAGGGTGGTCTGGGAAGTCCACGCTGATGCGGTGGAACTCGAGCACAATCTATAAGCGGTGATGAGGCCCAACCTGCAGGTGCCCCGGGGTAAGCCTGTTCCACCAGATGGAACAGGAGGACCCAAGGCCTGGAGAAGAATGCACTTGCCTTGCCTGGGTGCTGTCACTGCACGCAGTCCCGCAGGTAATAATATTTTAGTCCTGTGGAAAGTACCCTTGACAAGACAGATCCTGTCACTACCTGGAGTCATTTTCTGTTCTAGTCTCTAATTCCTTATGCAAAAGATGAAGATTTAGGACCAGGTAGGTGTTTCCTATTTAAAATACCCAAATTCCTCCCACAGTGGTCCTGCATGCCACATCCTCCTCCCAGAGGTTTCCAAGGTACAAATAAAGCCTCTGAAGAACATTCCAGTAAAAGAAGCCTGTATAACTTTAACTCAGTGTTTCCAGACTTATTTAGTCTCAAATCCTATTTCCATTATTAATAGAAATGGGGTCATTGAAAACATGTTTAGAAACAGTGGTATCAAAGACCAAGTTTATTTTATTTTATTGTTATTATTATTTTTTTTTTTTTTGAGAGAGAGAGTCACACTCTGTTGCTGAGTAGAGTGCCGTGGCATCAGCCTAGCTCACAGCAACCTCCAACTCCTGGGCTCAAGCAATCCTCCTGCCTCAGCCTCTTGAGTAGCTGGGACTACATGTGCATGCCATAACTACTGGCTAATTTTTCTATGTTTAGTAGAGACGAGGTCTCGCTCTTGCTCAGGCTGGTCTTGAACTCCTGAGCTCAAGTGATCCTCCTGCCTCGGCCTCCCAGAATGCTAGGATTACAGGCATGAGCCACCACGCCCGGCCAATCAAAGATCAGATTTATTTCTGAACTCTAAAGTTCTCTGAATAATAGGAAATAAAATCTCACACCCAGCAGCCTCAGCTCTCCAGCTAACAGACACACGACTTTAAAATAAAGAGACAGGAAAGAGAGCAGCCTTTAAACTTACTTTTAGCAGCAGAACCTTTCTCACCTACAAATTCCTAAATGAAACATCCATAAACCAAACATAAAACCAAAGGTGCCTGGGTGGAAGCAGGAGTTTATTAGGCTGGTCCAGAAACCCTGGTCTGGATTCAGTATGAAGTTAATCTGCTCTGCATCCCTGCAGCTGTAATCACACTGCCCTCTAGTGTAAATCTCAAAGCAAGTAAAGCTAAAGTGACTACAGAAATCTCTTTCAAACGTTCAGCAAGAGTTGACCAAGACTGCTATTTGCTAAGCAGTGGCTCTCGAGGTGAGGTCCCCAACCAGCAGCATAACCATCTCCTGGGAATTTGATAGAAATAAAAATTCTTGGTCCCCATCCCTTCCCATAAGTTCCACTGAGTCAGTAACCGGGGATGGGTCCAGGCAAGCAGTGTCCCTCCAGATGAGGAACAAAATCACAACTCAGCCCAATACCCAAAGGTGAGGATAATAATTTTTGGTGCTATGTCGCTTTCAATTAAGAAAATCAAAATAGAGGCGGGGATAGCCTGTTGAAAACTAAAATGTTCGTAAACACAGAAGAGTTTCTGTACTTAGCACTTGTTCAGCAGTTTTTACTTTATGCTGTGCTTTCAGATTCAACAGGAGTTACGTCCATGCCAACAATACCACTAGACCCAATTCCATTGGAACACTGCCGTGAGTAACAAAAGAAGGTTCTGGAATAGACCTGGTCATCTTTTCTTTAAAAGAAAAGTTCTGTGGTGATAATGCCAATTGTGAAAAACAGTTTTTGCATTGAGAAGTAGAGGTGAAAACTCTGCAAAGCTAAACTGTGTTTAACACATACACAGGATGGTATTTCCAGCACGAGTTTTTATTCTGGCCAATCATACTGAAAGTGTGCTCCGTTCGTGACTGGGGAGACTGGATAAAAGTGCGTGAATATGGATTAGTGCAATTTCACCACAACTGCAAGAAAATAGCTTTCTTCCTTTTAGTCATCCTTCTTCCTTCCCCAGTGGCTGCCTGAGCACTTAGGGTGGGTGAGGGCTCTGGTGGCTGAAAGCATGGATCCTGCCTGAGGTCCCCTGGGAGCACCAGTTTCCCACAAAAGAAATATCTTCATTGCTACTGTGGTACACTTGTTCCCAAAATATGACAACTTGAGAAAGAAGACAGATCCAGTAAAAAATAAAGCAATGGTTATAAACATTGGTATTTCAAGGGAAAAATCAAGGTAAAATAAATTTGTAACTAATGACTAAACTATAAAGAATTTTATACATTCTTATACAAAAATTGCCATTTTCTTAAAAAGGTAGGCCACCTGAATGGTTTAGGCACCCCTTTATCATTTCTGCATTTCATATAACATTCAACTTAAAAAAAACTAACATTGTCATCTTTATGAAAACCCCCTAAGTTTGCACGCAACTACCATGCGGGACATAACAAACATTCATTGCCTTGCTAAAGATATTTATGACTAGCTAAAGATATTTATGACTAGCTACAAAAACAAACTGGAAATTTTCACTCTGTATATAAAGACTCATTTATCCTATTTATATTAAAAAGTAATGAAAGTATTGATACATGGAAAACCAAGGCGGAGCAGATTTAAATGAAAAATTTTTAATATGAAGCCATGCACTTTGTGCAAATGATTAAGTATTCAAATTAGGTATATCAGAATCCGTATCAGTTTCCTAGCATGGCTATAAAATGTGGCACAAACTGCATGGATTAAGATAACATAAATTTATTGTCTCATAGTTTTGGAGGCTAGAAGTCTGAAATCAAGATGACAACGGGGCCACGTACCCTCTGAAACCTACAGCAGAGAATCCTTCCTTGCATCTTCCAACCCCTGACATTCACCAGCAATCCTTGGTGTTCCCTGGCTTGTAGATACATCACTCCAGTCTCTTCCTTGTCCTCACGTGGCTGGGCTCCCACTGTGTGTGTCTGTCTCTGGGTCTCTCCTCCATTTCTCACAAGGACATCAGTCATTGGATTAAGGACCCACTCTACTCCAGTATGACTTCATCTTACCCTAACTAATTAACATCTCCAATGACCTTATTTTCAAATAACATCACATTCTGAGGTACTGGGGGTTAGGACTTCAATACAGCTTTCTGGGGGACACAGTCAACCCATAATAGTCCTCCCCTGGCCCAGCAAAATTCATGTCCTTCCCACGTGAAAAATACACTTGCCCCATCCCAACATCTCCAGAAGTCTTAACCATTCCAGAATTAACTCTAAGTCTAAAATCTCATCTATGTATCATCAACTCAAAGTCCCAAATTTCGCTCTCCAAATCAGTTACGGAGGGGACTCCGAGTACATGATTCACCCTGGGGCAAAACTCCCTCCATTAGTGGACCTGTGAAATCAGACAACAAGTTTTCTGCTTACAAAATACAATATTTAGGAATAGGGCAGATACTTCTATTCCAAAAGAAAGAAAGTGGGTCCCAAGTAAGTCTGAAACTTAGGAGGGCAAGTTCTATTAGATTTCAGGACCTGAGAATAATCCTCCATGGTGTGATGGTGTTTCCACTGGGCCGGCTCTAGTGGCCTCCTTACTCTGCTGAGCCACCAGGCCAGTGGCCCTACCCTGAGGAGGTCCTGCTGGCTCAGGCTTCTGCATCCACGGCTCTGGCCTTTAAGTCATTCTCCCTTAATTTTGCTTTGTCCCTTCCAGTCCAGACTGGTACTGTTTCTGCTGGTATAAAATTCTCAAAAACCTTGTCAGCCTGTCACGCCATTCACTGGGACCCAAGTCATCAGACAAGAGGGCCCTCCACAGAGCATTCTTGAACAAGCGCATCTCTGTTCCTGGCTTCAGCTGAGATAGTCGATTGTATCCATGAGTCACACTCCTTACTTCTTTAGCAAACATTTGTTGCGCCACGCTCTTGGCTATTTCTATGGTATACTACCTGGACAGGCTGAGAAATTTCCAGATCAATTGCTGCTTCCTTTTTGCTTAGCAGTGCCTTCTTCAATGTATCTCTTTCCTCTCACATTTTACTATAAGCAGCAAGGAGATACCAGACTTCACCTTCCATACTTTGCCTGGAAATCTCCTCAGCTAAATATCCAAGTTCATCATCACTTACAAGTTCTACTTTCTTCCCCACAGCACAACATAATTCAGCCAAGTTCTCTGATGCTTTATAAGAGGGATTGCCTTTCCCCAGTGTCCAACAGCATGTTCCTCCTTTCCCTGTGAGACCTCACCAGAAGCACCTTTAATGCTCCTAATTCTAGGAACATTATGTGTGCGAAGATCATGTCTTCTCTAAGACAACAGCAGCTTTCTCTGTGGCTCTCCTCTCCTCTTTCTGAGCCCTCACCAGAACTGCCTTCAATGTCTGCATTTCTATCAACAATCTCTTAAAGTTAATCTACACTTTTTCTATCAAGTGCTCCAAAGCACTTCTAGCCTCTGCCCATTACACAATTCCAAAGCCACTTCCACATTTTTACATATTGTTCCAGCTGTACCCCGCTTCCTAGTATCAAAATTGATATCAACAGCTCACTGATCCTTGTGATTTTCTGGGTAATAGAGAAACATGCCATTGAAATGAGTTCCTGGTCCCAGCAGGTCCTGGCATCCAGACAGCCAGATCAGTGATGTGACTACTA
Organism: Lemur catta; assembly: GCF_020740605.2. NCBI lineage: Eukaryota > Metazoa > Chordata > Mammalia > Primates > Lemuridae > Lemur > Lemur catta. The sequence continues at coordinate 10,164,056 of NC_059135.1, forward strand.
AAGTGAACTACCGGAAAACATGCCTCATCACCATTATGGTCAGTGTGTTAACCAACATTGCCAGTAAAAAGGGGCAGGCCAGGGTTCAGATGGGAAGTGTTGGTGCAGAATGCTGATTTAAGTAATCTGGGTAAAAATACTTTTAATACTGTGTTAGGATGAGCTGGAGTATAGGGGGTCACTTCCTTTCTTCAAGTCTTTAAAAAGCATATATGATACATATTCACTAATTTAGACTATGCAGAGAAGAACCAAAATGATTTAGTAAAACATCTGAATAGAGACGTGTGTGTGTGTGTGGAAAGCATGTATTTTGAGCCAAACCTAACAAACTGACCAAGGGTTCCCCGTGAAGGGAACTATGGAGTAAAGGACTGTAAAAAATTGATTAAAGGGCAGATAAGGATGTCATGATTTTGTTTTACATAAGTTAGTATTTACAAAGTGCTTTCAGACAACGTAATTCCTTAAAGAAACAGTTCTTGCATTCTTCATTATACTGTAAATTTATTTTTTCAATCTCTCTGTATTTTTACAGCCTTGAAATTGACTTTATAACCTTTTACATTGACTTTGTATGGATGATCAACAATCCAGATTAGCTAGGTCTGACATTATGATATTTTTATCTTTTCAGGAATTCACTGGACTTTGTGATTTCCTGGGTGGCTCAGACTAGATCAAGTTTGCCAAAAAAAAAAAAAAAAAGGCAAGGGAAAGACAATAGCATTTACTGTATCAGGTGCTGCCCTGAGTCCTCGCCTATTGCTCTCACTCCTCACAACAACAAAGTGGATGATTTTTACCTTCTTTTACTCAGTGGGCCTCAGAAGAGTTAAGGAATTTGAGTAGAGTCAGCCAGCTATGATTAAGTACAACAGAAAAAAAAATCTGATGGCCAACATCACAGTAAGATCCGAGATGTTTATGAAATACCCACCTGCTCTGGGCAGTGCACAAGCTCTGTGGCAGCCAGAGCCCCCAGGCTCCAGGACTCCCCATCTGAACGACTCTAGAAAAGACCAGTGGCCTGGACCAGAAATCCGCTACTTTTAATGCACCCACCTTTCTTGGAAGGCTAGATCTTCTCACTCTAACAGAATTCAAAACAAATCGGATATTTCTTTGGTAACATTTTTACTGATTTTCCAATGACCTTTGAAGCAGGTGGTTAAAAATTAACTAAAAATTACTGCTTGCTTGACCTATTAAAAAGTATACTGCTAAGATAACATGGGTTTGTAAATTCACGGTTTGTCTTTTTTTTTTTCACAGTTATGACTCTGCCATTAATTTTTAAAAGAGAAAAATGTCCCAGAAGTAGAAAAAGAGCCCTAAGGAAGGAGTGTTTGAATCTTTTATGCTGAGTTTTTGGCTCCCTTCAATCCCAGAGAGACCACATAATCAAGGAATATTGTACTCTTTATGTTTTCAAAGTTCTTCCTAAGTAGTCATTCATTTTCCATAGGCCATAAAGAAAGCTGTTCAATTCAGAGAGGCTGCATAGGAAGAACACTGACAGATAAAATAAAGACCCACCATGCATTGTCTTTTTACCATAAATGAAGACACTAGCAAGGGCAAACTCGGTACCCATCCTCACCGGAGCAGCGGAAATCCCACACTGGAGAGGCTTTGTTGTTGCTCTTTCTCCAGTGACCACTTCTTATGTGAGTCCTTTCATTGTGGTGGTGATGGACTCCCTAATCTAGTCAAGCCAACCAATCCACCCATTTTAGGTTAAACATTCTGCTTTTACAAACTGGCTGCCAATGTTAGAGGTGGAATCAGGAGTTATTTCCAAAATAAAAACCTAAGCCATGGTCTCTCTTGGTCCTCAGAAATGGTGAGTGATACTTTGCCCAGGCCAACACATGATTCAAAAAGAGGATTTGAGATTTCCTGGCTACAAACCCTGTTAGAAACTGTCCGTTTCTTTTTTTTTTTCTTTTTTTTTTTTTTTTTGAGACAGAGTCTCACTTTGTTGCCTGGGCTAGAGTGAGTGCCGTGGCGTCAGCCTAGCTCACAGCAACCTCAAACTCCTGGGCTCAAGCGATCCTCCTGCCTCAGCCTCCCGAGTAGCTGGGACTGCAGGCATGTGCCACCATGCCCGACTAATTTTTTCTATATATATTTTTAGTTGGCCAGATAATTTTTATTTCTATTTTTAGTAGAGACGGGGTCTCGCTCAGGCTGGTCTCGAACTCCTGACCTCGAGCGATCCACTCACCTCGGCCTCCCAGAGGGCTAGGATTACAGGCGTGAGCCACCACGCCCTGCCGAAACTGTCCATTTCTATTCTGAATTTTATTAGTAGTATCGCAGAAGTTAATACTCTCCAAAAAATACTTTCAAAAACTGTAATAGATTTGGAAGTAATAAAGCATACAATTATTTAGTATCTCATTTTCCAGAGGATTATTTCAGATTAATAGAAATCTTTTGGCCGGGCGCCGGTGGCTCAGGCCGGGCGCCGGTGGCTCACGCCTGTAATCCTAGCTCTGGGAGGCCGAGGCGGGTGGATCGCTCGAGGTCAGGAGTTCGAGACCAGCCTGAGCAAGAGTGAGACCCCGTCTCTACTAAAAATAGAAAGAAATTATCTGGCCAACTAAAAATATATATACAAAAAAATTAGCCGGGCATGGTGGCTCATGCCTGTAGTCCCAGCTACTCGGGAGGCTGAGGCAGTAGGATCGCTTAAGCCCAGGAGTTTGAGGTTGCTGTGAGCTAGGCTGATGCCACGGCACTCACTCTAGCCCGGGTAACAAAGTGAGACTCTGTCTCAAAAAAAAAAAAAAAAAAAAAAAAAGAAATCTTTCCTGGCTATTCCCCTTAGCTGCCACCAGCTAAGTGGCAGTTATTGTAAACAACAATTTCAATTGCTAAACTTATTTAAAACCTAATGGTTCCGGGGTCTAAGAACCTGGCTGTGGCTTAAGCATTTCATACTCTAATAGAAACCACCTTGCAGAGGTCCACGCTGCCACTATCTTTAAAGATGTTACTTCCGTGATCCATTGCTGTGGAATCTAGATGTGGATTTTCACACAGAGCTGGAATCTAACTCAGGTTATGCACCTGCTACAATGGCAGACATTATGCCAGGAAATGTCCCCATGACTACACCCACATAAGGGACACTGAAATCCACCTCTGCAGGTAAGAAAGACTGAGGCCCCACGACACAGAGAAACTTGTCCAGGGTCACACGACTTGAAAGAGTGGAATGGAAGTTTGAATTTACTTAAGTATAAAACACATGTTCTTTTCACCAGGAAACCCTCTTTTCATTACTCCAAAACTGCTTTAGGAGTAACCTACATGTCCTTGAGAATCAAATGGCAGCTCATAGTGCCCACTCCAGAGAATAACCTTAAATCATTTGAACCATGGAAAACATCTTATTTGAATTTTTCTGGTCAGTCTGAAAACTCTGGTCCACTAACTGTACTTTCAATAAGCACATCTGGTATACTTTTGATGGGTCAGATACTGTTCTAGACTCTGGGGTGAAAATGCTGAATCCCTGCTCTCAAGGAGCTCCCAGGCTAACAGAGAGATGTGAGTGTCAGCACATCAATACCTTTCAAAGCCATCAGTGCTACAAATTGTATAGCTTATGATTACAGACTGCATGGTACACGCCAGGCATTGTTTTAACATGTGTTGACGTTTGTAATCCTCATAACATATTATCACCCCCATTTACAGATGAGGTACAGAGAGGTTCGGTAACTTGCCAAAGATCACATGACTGTAAGTAACAGAGAAGGCTTTGGACCTAACTCACTCCAGAGTCCACGGCCTTAGCTGCCACCCCATAACATCTTTCCAGGGCTGCAATGAGATGAGGCCTAAGAGAAGGAGGGAGGACTGGAGAGGGTCAGGAAGGCTTCAGGAAGTGGCCAAAGACTGAGTGAGATCTCACCTGCAGCTACTGAGTGCCTTTCTAAAGGGCGCCATTGTTCCTCCTTGGGCCAGCCAACCCTGATCCTATCATTCCAAACAAAATTCTCTCCCTTCAGTATTAGCAACATAAATGGGAATAATACTTGAAGTGGGGGGTGAAATATCAACTCAGAAAACTACTTCTAAGTGTTGTGTTTGAATTTTATCCATGATGTGATCTTGTTTAGATGTCATGTAATTCTTCTTCTGGAAATAGCTATTAAAAAATAAAAATCACCTGGGTGGATGACAGTTCAAAATAATTTAAGTTTCTAAATTATTGGCTAAGCCAATGTTCACTTTGAGTTTGATACTTAGAAAAAGCAAGGGGTCTATCTGCTTTATAAATCTTTACTCCCTAAAGGCTTTTTTATTCACCATATTTAAATACTCATTAAAATGAGTTTCCAATTCATTAATAGCTACATGTTAATAGGCTCCTGGGGGGAAAGGCAGGAAGTAGATGTTTGCTTAGCAAATATGTCTAGTGGAGACTCTCTTTCCTGTCTCAGGTCTACCTTCTCATTTTCTGCCCAATATTTCTGCCTCAGGAAAAATTCCTTGATTGTTTCTCACTCTGAAAAACTAAAGGAGAATTTGACTGACTTATCTGAACAATACTTGAGAGCGGTTTCCGGCAGTGACCCACCATTCCAGCCCAACTGAGAAACTTAATCCCTTACTGTTTCCAAGTAATCATTAGTTTTCTCTTTGGGAAAGAAGCCCAGAAGTGAAGACTCAGGTTCCTGTGTTTTCACCTGTGACATATTTTCACTGTTACACTGATTTTTTTTTTTTTTCCATTTGTAAAACTGAAGGACAAAAAGAACACGGGGAGGAGAACAAACGTTTTGTGAAAAAAAATCAACTGCATTGATGATCTGTCATTTTACTTGCTCTTTTCTCTGCTGTGGCAGTTTCACCAACCATGAATTGTTGCCAGACTTCATCAAGCCATTGGGTTTTTCCGACTGTCATTCTCTGCTTATTTGGATTTTTCACAATGATGAAACCATCAGAGCCGTTTGTCGTACCTTATTTGGCGGGACCAGATAAAAATATAAGCCTCAGCGTGGTAAGTTAACTAATATGCTTATCTTCGATTCAAGTCTAGCAAGAACTATGTTTCAAGCCTTGGGTAAGAGCAAAATACTAGCACTTCTTACAATCACTAATGAAAACAAATGGGCCTTAATGATTTTTGTGTATTTGTCATGTAAAAATCTAAACTCTTTAGCTACAACAAAAACGGGGTAGGTGCAAAACAACCTTACTTAATCTTTCAGTTGGACAAAAACAATACTCCAGGACGTCATTGCTTATTATCATTAATAGTGATAAGTCCTCCCCACTTAAGAATGTAAGCCTTAGAGGATATCACAAGATTTTGAGAAGGGTAGGGATGAAGTTACTGAAAAGCATGTAAAAAATCCTCTGAAGATTTTCCCTTCTTTATTTATAAATATCAAGGCTGTTTGTAACTTTTAGTCCGATTGTAAGATCTAGTCCTAAGAAACCTCTAAGTCAGTGCTTCTCAAAGTGTGGTCCCTGGGCCAGCACACCAGCATCATCTGGGAATTTGTTAGAAATGTAAATTCTCAGAGCCTACCCCAGACCTATTGAATCTGAATGTCTGTTTTTTAACAAACCCTCCAGGTGCAGCTGATGTATACTGAAGTTTGTAAACAACTGCTTTAAGCCATTGAGCAATAAGAAGATCAGACAAGGAACTGTATCAGTTTGATTTATTTAGAAAAAAATGTTCACTAACATCACTTTTATAGGCTGGTTACTCAGCCAAGGAGTGTAATAATTTGATCTTATTTTGCTCTCTTTCCTACCCACCATCCACATTACCCCACTCCACATCAAGGAAACGGCTCACTGAACCAGTCCACCATTTTTCCTCACAATAAACACAAGTGCATGCCAATCTTGAAGGTCATTAGGTGCAAACTAGTTTAGCTGAAAGGTATGGATGGGCTGGATTCAGACACCAGATACTGTCACAAAAAGCGAAACTGGAATGCAGCTGTTCCCATGTTAGTGACCACACTTAACAGCCAAAAAGAGCAAGAATAAAGTTCTATTAAACTTCAGAAGCACTTGAGTAAAAGTCTACCTGGGAACTCAAGGGGTGAGGGCACAGATTATGTCAAAACAAAGAACATTCTCAGGCTTAGTAAACCAGTAGGTTTATTTCAGTTGTCTGAAAATTCAGAGAGAACAAGGATTTAAGAGAGTCCATCTCAACCTCCTTTACGTCATCTTCTACCCACTATGTGTTCCCCTGGTAGGAACTGAAATAATCATTACTACTGATGGGTTCAGATAATTGACTAATGCAACCAGTTCCATGAGAAACTGTGGCCAAAATTGACCTGACCAGAGAGCTGCTAAGTAGTTTCTCATGGTTCCTTCAGAGCAGCCTAATATAGTAAAGCCAAGACTGCGGAAGAGCAGAAGATAGACTCCAGCATGTCTTCCCCTGACATTCAATAACAAGTTGGTCATTTGTTTTATATTTGCCTGATCACCCAGATGGTATCTCAATGGTCTGCTCAACGCACTGATTGATGTGGATCAAAGACAAAGATGGTCAGGTTCTTCCAGTACTGAAACATCCTTTGTAACCTTTTGATTCTGACTTTGAAGAAGAGTAAACTATTTTGCTACATGCTCATGGACAACAATACCTGAGCAGCCCTGAATTGCCCTGCAAATACGGTTAAGTGTAAAAAGATCAATTTATGCACCGTGACCTCTTTTCTCAACCTAAATAGCTCAAGCAGATCAAATTATATTTAGAATATTTGAGAAGCAGGCCAGGCACAGTGGCTCACACCTGCAATCCCAGCACTTTGGGAGGCCGGGGCTGGAAGATCATTTGAGGCCAGGAGTTTGAGACCAGCCTGGGCAACATAATGAGACCCTGTCTCTACAAAAAAAAAAAAATTAAAAATTAGCCAGACCATTGCTTGAGCCCAGGAGTTCAAGGTTACAGTGAGCTATGATTGGGCCACTGCACTCCAGCCTGGGCAACAGAGCAAAACCCTGTCTAAAAAAAAAAAAAAAATGTAAGGGGCATATAACTCAAAAGCAAGAGCTGCTCTGTGTTTTACACCTGGTAATATGACTCCACGTGTTATGAATATCTGTCAATTTTGTAATTTGTTTGCTCAAATTTCAGTTTACCATTGCTTTGCAACATATTATCAGAAATTCATGTAAAGTATGAAATTAGACCCACTTTGTCACAGACCAACCAATGCGTCCTGGGGGTGATACATGCCATCCTGATAATATATGTGTCAGAGACCCAAGGTGCATTTCACTTCCTGGTGTTTTTGTCCTCACACTCCCCCTGTTGAATCTTGCAGATCACAAAAGACATCTTTCCCGTTTGGACGTACTCTTACCTGGTGCTGCTGCTCCCTGTGTTTGTCCTCACCGATTACGTCCGCTACAAGCCCGTCATCGTCTTACAAGGGATTAGCTTCATCATTACCTGGCTGCTGCTCTTGTTTGGCCAAGGAGTGACATCCATGCAGGTTGTCGAGTTCTTCTATGGTATGGTGACTGCCACCGAGGTGGCCTACTACGCCTACATATACAGCGTGGTCAGCCCAGAGCACTACCAGAAAGTCAGCGGCTACTGTCGGAGCGTCACGCTGGTGGCCTACACGGCAGCCTCCGTGCTGGGCCAAGTCTTGGTATCGCTGGCGAACCTGTCGTACTTTTACCTCCATGTCATAACCATGGCCTCTGTCTCTGTGGCCTTTATTTTCTCACTTTTTCTACCAATGCCCAAGAAAAGCATGTTTTTCCACGCAAAGCCCAACAAAGAAGCTCCTCAAAAGCTACCACGAGAGGATGCTGTCTTAGGGGAAACTCAAAAGGATCACAAAGAATTAGGAAACCAGCTGAGCAGCCCAAGGCCAAACAATGTGGCTTTGGGAGTTTTCGTGCAGTGGTTCCTGGATTTGAAGGAGTGCTACTCCTCAAAGCATCTTTTTTACTGGTCCTTGTGGTGGGCTTTTTCCACAGCAGGTTTCAACCAGGTTTTAAATTATGTTCAAATCCTGTGGGATTTCAAGGCACCGTCTCAAAGTTCTACAATATATAATGGAGCGGTAGAAGCCCTGGCAACCTTTGGGGGTAAGTACACAAGGCTTTATCTTATCGATGTGTAGAAAATGTGCTGCTCTAGGTAGCTCAGATACTCTGTGGCAGAAAATTAGACCTGTTTGAAAGTAACCCTAATCAATGCATTCAGGTGCTATAGGGCCCTGAAAAAAAGTAAGATAGTAAGAAGAACTGGTATTATAAGACCTAAGCTAGGAAAAGTATACAACACCAGTTTATTAATATTGTGATATTTTCACTGTTCATAAAAAAGAGGCCACATAAATAAATGGGCTCAATTTTTTTATCCATATTTTATCACTTGCCAAGTAGGCAAATCAATTAAAACTCTAACAATCCAGTTTCTCTTCTCCTAAAAAGCCAGAACAATGCCTACTAGCTTATTTCACAATACCCCTTTTAAGATCAAAAGGGATCATGCATCCAGAAGTATTCCTATACTGTAGTATCTTAGGGAAAAACCAATTGTTTTTATTATTTAGCTTTCTTGAACACAAAATAAATCAATACAGCTTCCAAACTGTATTCTTAGATAACCCTGTTGTAGTGACTTCAACATTGAATACGAAAGAGTTTGAAAAAGAAGAGTTTTGTCACAAAGTTTAAAATAGGCAACTAATATAATAAAAGGCTGATAAAGGTATATATAGAAGGGAGGGTTTCACCCATCCCTAAAAACAAGGGCAACAAGGTGATGTCCTCATGGCCAAATATGGTTTGGCCATGGAGAGTTAGATAGTTTAAGATTAAAACATCAAAACTCTTTTCTTTCTCTAATCTTCCAACTCTAGTCTTTAAACTGTGGTTTGCAGACCATTAATACAAGGTGGGGAAACCATAAGCATGGGCCACCACTGCTAATAATTGTTAAGGGGTTTAGAAAAAAAAAAAAAAGAATGTAACAAGAGTTGTTAAAAAAAAAAAAAGAAGGATATGAGACCCACAGTCTAAATTATATACGATCTATTTATAGATTGTAGATCTTGAACTCAATTTAGTGGGTTGCTGCCCATCATTTTTAAATCAAAGAATAGAATAGAGTTGGGAGCATATAAGCATTTATCATTTTGTTTTGCAAAAATTCTGTTCACAAACATGTATGTGCTAGTCGATAAAGAAAACAGGCTGGGCGCGGTGGCTCACGCCTGTAATCCTAGCCCTCTGGGAGGCCGAGGCGGGTGGATAGCTCGAGGTCAGGAGTTCGAGACCAGCCTGAGCAAGAGCGAGACCCCGTCTCTACTAAAAATAGAAAGAAATTATCTGGCCAACTAAAAATATATATAGAAAAAATTAGCCGGGCATGGTGGCGCATGCCTGTAGTCCCAGCTACTCGGGAGGCTGAGGCAGGAGGATCGCTTAAGCCCAGGAGTTTGAGGTTGCTGTGAGCTAGGCTGACGCCACGGCACTCACTCTAGCCCGGGCAACAAAGTGAGACTCTGTCTCAAAAAAAAAAAAAAAAAAAAAAAGAAAAGAAAACATATTTTTTTCTTAGGCAATGGTCAAAGAAATTTGAAGGCTACTTCCCTTACCTTATCATTTCAAAGGTTCCCAATCAAGACAAATAATACGTTTACATCTTTCCTTAACTCTACGTGTGGGACTTTGCCAAAACTTGTTACCTTCTGCTTTAAGCCTCTTCTCTACATTCAGCTTCCCCATTCCCTACCAAACCCAGATATCTTCTAGAACAATAGTTAACTCCAGAATAAACTCTATAACCTCCCATTCTATCTCCTCTCCAGAACCAGGTTATTGTACTAGCCTGTGTAATTTTCTGCCTGGCCTTTCATACATATTACACTTTTCTTCTATTGTCATTAGTAAGAACCAGGGACACAGTACCCCTTCACAAGTAGGAATCCTTAATTATGGTGATAATGACAGCAAAAGGCAAAGATCCCTGCAGGAAAGGCAAGGTGTGAGCTGGTGGGCCAGGCAGGCCTTCCCGGTGGCTGTGTGTGCACCTGAGTGTTCACTGCTTTCCCTTGAGTTGGCTCATAAGTGTCTGCTGCATCCTTATTTAAAGATGGGTTTCTGACATTGCATTTTATCTGACAGGAGAAAGATAGGAAGGCTGAGCGACCTACAGGAGCCTTGAGAAGGTCTCTGGGGGACTGAGGGTTTCCAGCTCCCACTACTGGATTCACCCTTAAAGCCCCCTCGAGGGTCTTTTGCTTGAGTAAAATTTCCTTCTTGGCTTAAAAACTACAATAATTTGGGGGAGTTAGATACTTTTCCGTGCACTCTTCCTCTTTCTCAAAATATAATATATTTTGCGCAATTTGAAACACTTTTTCCAAAAGGCGTGAGGTGCAAGGAGAGGGCAGGCGGTGGGCTGATGCAGGAGTCAATACTCTAACGTAAGGAGGGCAGAGCCCAGAGCCATCTTTGAAGTTAACAATGCACATGTACTTTCCCAACAGAGCAAAGCTTTCACATCAAATGAGACTTTGAAGATATTTATTTTAAAGTTGGGTTGTTCCACACCCACCTATTTATTGAACATTTCAGGGCCCATTGTTGGGCTCATATTCTTCTCGTTTCCCTTTCTGAAAATTCCAAACACTTGGTCAATTAGGTCAGAGCTTGGATCAGTGTTTCTCATCCTCAGCACTATTGACATTGAGGGCTGAGCAAGTTTTTATCTGGGGGGCTGCCTTGCACTTTGTAAGATGTTCTGCAACATTATCAGCCTCTAACCCACTAGAAGCCAGGATGCCCCCCAGTCGTGACAATCAGAAATGTCTTCCAATATTGTCACCTGTCCCTTGGAAGGCAAGAACACCCCTGGTTGCAAACCACTAGATTAGGGTTAGGGTTAGATTTGGGTTAGGATCAGAACTCTTTTATAATCCTTATCACACTGTATTAAAACTGTAAATTTATTTCTCTAATTTCCCCACTAGGCTGTACTGTTTTCAAAGCAAGGACACAAAATTTGCTACCCACAGGGAAGCTCAAAAATGCTTGGTGGGTGAATAAATGAATAAATGAACAAATAAAGAAGAGAATGATCAAACATACAAATGGGGAAGAAATAGGCAGAGAGAATTCTTGAAAAGAAGTTGGTATCTGTCAGGGATCTTGAGAAAATTTTCTTCAAATGATGTTACAGAGAGGAAAGAGAACAGAGACAAGGGCAAATAGAGAGAAGCAACAGGTCACTTAGAAAGCATGTGGTGGAAGAGAAGCCACCCCAGATTAGGAAACTCGAGGCTTTGGCCTTGCTCAACCCCAATGACCAAGTGTTCACAGCTTCCCATTTTTCACTCTCTGCTTTATCTTGATCAAACTTTACTTAGGCTCCTCTCTTTCCTACAGGCCCCTACACACTGAGCAAGCACAAAAAAATGTGGAATGTGCCCCCCTTATCAGCTCCTCCTGGGAATGGGCTGACCACAGTGGGACGCTTCCCTATCAAGCCCCGCTGGCCATTTCCCCTCGCTGGTCGGGCTTCCTCTGCAAAGATGCTGCTTATCTCTGCCTGCCCCTCCTTTGCTCTGTGAACGAAAACCCCCTTTCTGTTTGATTCTGAGACACTTGCAGATTTCTACAGTCAGAGCATTCTTTCTATTGCAATAGTCGATCCTCTAAATAAAGCCTCTCCTATCTAAGTCCGGATTTGTTTTTATTTCATACCAGGTTGCTAAGCCTGAGTTTTATCATCTGCAAAGGGAACAGGAAAGAAAAAATGGCCTCCATGGGTCCTTTGCAGCCTTCTATGATTTATGCAAACCCAAACTCAGTTGGTCTATTTCAAACTTTAAGAAAAAAAGATATGTAGAGTTCACAGAGCTGCATCAAGTGATTTTTCATTCAAAGTTCACAGTCAGCGTTTTTTACCATAGCCTGGAAATGCTTCAGTGCTTCCGCAATGTGGATTTTAACACAACTGTGTGCTACCTCACTATAGATGGATTGACAAGATGTAATATACATTGACCCTTTCTTCTCAGGGGCCATAGCGGCCTTCACAGTGGGCTACATGAAAGTCAACTGGAATCTTCTGGGAGAGCTGGCCTTGGGAATCTTCTCAGCCGCAGATGCAGGCTCTCTATTTCTCATGCATTTCACAGCTAATATTTGGGTGTGCTATGCCAGTCTTTTGATATTCAAGTCAAGTTATATGCTCCTTATAACCATAGCAGCGTAAGTATTTACCATTTCTTTCAACTATCTAACCCTGAAGCAACAAAACATGTTTATTTATTCTTCCAGTTCCTCTGAATGGCATTTTGCAATGTTATAGTTAATGCTTCCTACAAGAGACAATGGAACTGTATTCCTATTTTAATCAACTTTCTCTTGGGACTTGATTAAGATTACTAATTGGGGGAAAAATATTGAAGTTCTCACAATTAATAAGCAATGGTATATTTTTAGGTTTTGATTTTGTCTTAGCAACATAATATAATAAGATGTGATTCCATCTAATTTTGACTAAGTTTAGTTTTCACTCCCAATTTTCCTTGCCTACTTAACAGTCAAAGAATATCTACTTCTTTCTGAAACAATTTATCAAATATTCCCAGGGATGTTATAGGATTGAAGCAGCTCAATGAAACTACATATAAAGTCATATAGTAGTTTAAAAATATAAAATATTTGATCTAGATTAATTAAAAAATAAGGAAAATGAGCTAAGGAGGTGGTGGATGCTGCCTGGAGAACACGTGAAGGGATTAGGTTGTTGCTTCTCATTTCCTGTGTGACAATGTGCTTCATTTTATTTAGCAAGTTAATCAGAGATAAACATCCGAAAATATTTTCCTTGACCTAACATTACTGGCAGCAGCATTTTTGACACGCTATTTGGCTTTAAAGTTTTCTAGTCTGTTTGTCTATAAAATGTAGGTGAGATGCATTTCTTCTAAAGGAGTATCAATAAGAATGACATCTGAATTTTCATCAAAAATAACGGAAGCCAGAAAACAATGAAAGAACATTTTTAAAGTGCTGAAAGTAAAGAACTGCTAACCTAGAATTTCATACTTGGCAAAAACACTCTTTAAAAAATAAGGCAAAATAAAGACATTTTTAAGACAAACAAAAATGAAGCAAGATTATTGTGGCTCACATTAAAAGACATACAAAAAGCATTCTTCAGGCAGAAGGAAATGATCAACATTGGAATTGCAGTAATACAGGAATACTAAAGAACACTGCAAAGAATAAATATGTGAGTAAATTTAAGCAAATCTTGATTTTCAAAATGATAGTAATAATGCTTCTAGTTTTTAAAATATATGTAGAATTAAAATTTATGATAATAATAACACAAAAGGAAGGAAGAGTAATAGATTTAAAGTATTGCAAAAGCCCTATATTGTCAAAGGAGTGGTGAAAATACTAATTTGGAATAGACTCTACTAGATCAAAAATGCATGCTATAATCTCTATGGTAACCACTAAGAGAATAATAAAATACGATATTACTAACAAGCTAATAAAGGAAAGAAAGTACTTTTACACTTAATTAAAGGAACAAAAGGCAGGAAACAAAACAAGAAACATAGATTAAACAGAACAAATAGAAAGCCCTGAGTGAAATGGTAAGTTTAAAACCAAATATCCAAATATATCAGTAAAATCATTAAAATGTGCCTGAACTAAATTACTTCAATTTTAAGACAAAAGTTAGCCAAATGGATTTTAAAAATCAAAACTTAATTATGTCACCTTCAAGACACATGTCTCAAAAATAAGGGCTCCAAAAAGTTGAAAGTTAAAGAACGGGAAAAGATATACTATGCAAACACTAACAAAAGGAATGCTAGTTTAGTTATCCTAATATCAGATGACATAAGCAATAACAACAGAGTGATGTTTTCACTATAATAAATTTTATAGTCATTTTATAATGAAAAAAGTGTTAATCAATAACTAGATAAATAAAGCAATTCTAAATTTGCATGCAATGAACAATAAAGCCTCAAAACACATTAAGCAAAACTTGACAAAACTAAAATGAGAAATAATAAAGCCCACACTCATAGTTGCAGATATGAACACACTGCTCTCAATAACAAGCACATAAAAAGTATTAATAGGATTAGGAAGATTGAAACTACATGTTCGATAAAGTTGCAATGATGGACATACAGAAACTTATCCAACAAATGCAGAATAAACATTATTTTCAAGTGAACGTAGAATATTGACCAAAAACAGGTTTGGATACTGGGCCAAAAAGTAACTCACAGTAAATTTCAGAAGATTGAAATTATATAGAATAAGTATTCTGACAACCATAATTAAGTTAAAGTCATTAACAAAATTGTAACTAAAAAATAACCAAATGTTTTGGAATTAGAGAAATAACATGGTCAAAAAAATAAATTATAATTAAAATTAGAAAATAATATGAGCTGAACAATAATGAAAATGTGAAAAATCAAAACTTATAGGGTGCAATTAAGCAGTGCAAAGAGAGAAACATATGGTTTCATGTGTATTTATTAAAAAAACAAAAGAAAGGGCAAAAATTAAGTTACTTAAACAGCTATCTCCAGAAGCTAGAAAAGAACAGCAAATTAAGCTCAAAGAAAGACAAATAGGAAATTAAGCTCAAAGAAAGACAATAGGAAAAAACAACAAAGTCAAATTAGTCATTTGAAAAGACTAATAAATGTGAGAGAGACTGTTTATGGATAAAATAGGGAAAAAATATAAGCTATAAATATCAGAAATGAAAAAGGGGCCATTTTGTTCAGTGTCTGGTTACTAAAAAAAGAAAGCAAGAAAAAGGGGCCATGACTACATGTCTTTCAAATATTAAAGAGATAATAGTAGATTTTATTAATAACTTTATGCCAATAAATTTGAAATGAAATGTATAAATTTCTTAAAAATTACCATTTTCCAAAATAGACACAAGAAGAAATGGAAAACCTGAAGAGTCCTATTAAAGAAACTTAATTCTTAAATAAAAATCAAAGAAAACTTCAGGCCCACGTGGCTTCACAAATAAATTCTTCAAAATATTTGCATAAAAAATAATAGCAATCTTATATAAATATCTCCAGAGAATACTTTTTGATTTGTTTTATAACATAAATACAAACATTTTGCCAAAAACTGCCACAAACATTTCAAGAAAGAGAAATTTATTTTCTTTTATTTAGAATTTTTATTTATTATACAGTTTATTCTCTCATGAATACAGATGGAAAAAATCCTGAACAAAATAGTAGCTATCCATATGCAAGAATACAATTAAAAAAAAAAAATAAATGCTTAGAATGCTGTATTATAGGCCTAAAGGATATAAAGGATTAGGCCACATGAATAGTGAGAAGCTGAGATTCTAAGCAGCCAGGAAGATGAGACTCAATCTGACTGTTAAGGTTTTTCCAGAGAGTACGTTTAGAGCTTTCTTCCTAAGGCCTGTACAATCATCTTTTCTTTATTAACTTAATTATCTGTCAATTCAATCGATGATCAGAAAGTTTACTGAAGAATTATTTCAGATATAATTAATTTTGGTTACATTGTTTAAATTAACTGAGCAGGACCGAATAAACCTAATATTTTATTTAATAGAGACACACTCAATGCAGATAAAAAGAAAACTTGACCAAATAGATGTGTGAACTTTGGCACTAAATAAAATTATCATTTACATATCAAACTCAACATACTGATAAAATATCATTTTCTTTTTTTTTTTTGTTTTTTTGTTTTTTTGTTTTTTTGTTTTTTTTATTATTATTTTTTTTTATATATATATATTTTTTATTTCAGCTCATCATGGGGGTACATAAGTTTAGGTTATATACATTTTCCATGTCCCATCCATCCCCCCGAGTCAGAGTCCCAAGCGCGTCCATTCTCATTCTCCAGACAGTGCACCTGGCACTCATCATGTAGTCATACAAAATATCATTTTCTTATATGTGTGAACCTAATCTCCGTAAGTTCATTCACATCTAGTTACTACTCTAACTTCTACGTAAATTATAAACTTAGCAAGTGTAGAATAAATTTCTCTCTTGGGTAAAGGGTTAGTATTCAGGTTTAGAGGAAGTTCTAAGATTGTTGACCATTGTGATTTCCATCATCATATGACAGAATTTCACATAAAATAATTTGTGATTCTTATCTAAAAATATTAACTTAGTGTTTTGTCATCATATAAAAACTGATGAGTTCAATTAAAAATTAGTCAAAGCTGTTATCTAGTACCAATTAATCACTCCCTAATGCAATGTAAGCCCTGTGAGTGCCCTCATTGCCTAGTTGTACACTGCTATGCCCTGTTCTTGTTCCATCATAGGCACTTGATTAGTATTTCTTAAAAAAAAAAAACATGAATCAATACAATATGAAAAAAACGTTTGAGCTACTGAATTTTTTAAATTTAACCTTTCATTGTTATACAGGCACAAACTAATGGGTTTTTTTTAATGCTTTAGAAAGTGTTCCTATTACTTTCCTTTCGGCTGTCCCCAACCTTTTTGGCACCAGGAACCAATTTCATGGAAGATAATTTTTACATGGAAGAGGAGTGCAGGGTTTGAGGGAGGTGGAACTCAGATGGTGTTGCCAGCAACAGGACTGACTGTAAATACAGATGAAGCTTCGCTTGCCCACTGCACTCACCTCCCGCTGTGAGCCCCCCCACAGGGTGGGGGGGGACCTTCCTAAGTTTCAAGGAGCTCTGCAGCCCTAACTGCTCCACAGCCAGGGTTGGGGACCACAGCTTTAAGTGAGGGAAATGCCAATCCTATAATTCCATAATACATGGTACATAAATGATCAAATAAAATTTCAAAGTAGTTCTAGCTCAGAGGTTCATCTGTATTTAGTGTTAAATGCCTGATGGAAGAACATAAATACAATTCTTTTTTCAAGAACTTGCTGGTTGGTCTTGGACAATGTTCTGTGCGTGGTAGCTCAATGTCTCCATAGTGACCAGTGGATGCCACTGTGAAACAAACCAACAGGAGCTTCAAAATAAGATTTTAGATAGTATGATTACATGTAATTTCAGGTACCTTGGAAATAATTTTGGGGTTTGGGCTGAAAATCTTAGAATTCAATGCCACTCTGAGCCTGCCATGAGGACCGTGTTTTTATCCAAACCCACCACATATACAAGTCTTATCCAAAACCAAGTAATCACTATCAAGCTGTTTAGGCATCTGTACAGATTAAATTAAGACTTAAACTTGGAATAATTTGCATACTAAAAAGAAATCTGTCATTTCATTTAATCTAGGTTTCAAAAGCATCAATCTAGCACAACATTTGTTCAAAGGAAAAACTGTTAACTGAATAAGAAATACCTGAAATTACAAGTCCTGTTTGGACCACATGATATGCTCACTGTGTGGGACCTAATGTTATTTATGGTTTTTGTTATGTTTACTTGGTAATTTTTTACATAGAAGTAATGCATTTTCATTGAATCACATAATTTTAAAATACTTGTATTTGTTTTTTAATGTAAAGATTTTTAGAGGGGACATAAAAAACTTAAAATTATTCATTGGTTTCATATTTTTAAATAGATTCAAGTTAATTTAGTTTTAGCTAAATTACATAGAAGAACTCTAATGCATATATATATATGTAAGTCTTGGCTAAATTTCAAAACCCAGTACAATTATTTTAAATGAATTAATTGCCAGATTGAATCAACTGTGAAAGGAAATAATTTGTGGGTTTTTCCACAGAAAAATTCACCACTTAGACTCTGAAACTGCTAATTCAGACAATCAATGATCCAGTGATCAAATCTTCAAATAATAAAAATTCATCATATTGACCTGTTTCTACTTATAATATGTCTAATTTTAAAAGTGATTGCTAAACCATATTTATCTCAAATAATGTTCAATGTTCTCTACTTGCAGAGTATTTGGAAGATTTGGTTTAATTTTAAAAAGAAATGGTTAACTAGTTTTAAATTCTTGGCATACTATATCACATCCCATGGAATGTTAAAGTACATTTCACTATCCGATTTACCCTTATTTCCTTGGGCCATCTCTGCTAGAAGAGCTTTTAGAAACCTGTCAACAGAAACCTAGGCTTCCTCAGCAAAGCAAATCCTTGGGAACAACACAATTCACTGCTTTGTATTTAGAAGCCCACATATGAGTTCTTTTAACACTCTTTCCATGTGTGCAATGATAGATTTCAGATTGCAGTTCATCTAAGTGTGGAGCGCTATGCCCTGGTGTTTGGCATCAACACCTTCATTGCCTTGGTGATTCAGACCATCATGACTGTGACTGTGGTTGATGACCGAGGACTGGGGCTTCCTGTCAACATTCAGGTGAGTGCATGGCCTCTGTGCACTCACTGACACAGAGGCACGTTTTCAAAACTATATCTATCTATATATGCTTTTAAAATCAGATTTATTCATAAATAATTTACATGCAGTAAATCCATACTCTTTTATGTACTGTTGAATTTGGGCAAACATAAGGCTATATAACCACCACCACAATGAAGATAAGGAATAGTTCCATCACCCCAAACAATGCC
The DNA here is from genome assembly GCF_020740605.2 of Lemur catta. Taxonomy (NCBI): domain Eukaryota; kingdom Metazoa; phylum Chordata; class Mammalia; order Primates; family Lemuridae; genus Lemur; species Lemur catta. The sequence continues at coordinate 10,182,647 of NC_059135.1, forward strand.
CATGGGACCCTTGGCCATCAATCTCCTCCTCCCACCCCTGGTCCCTGGCACAGTGATTGGTTTTCTATCCCTCTACTTTGTCATTTTGGAATGCCATATACATGGACTCATATCATATATAGCCTTTTGTTTCTGATTTCTTTCATTTAGCATAATGTCTTCAATGGAATAGCATTGTATTGTGAAATATAAATATGGTGTAGTTAAGGTAGATTCTATTTCTTAAGAAACCTTTTCATTAAACAGGTGACCTTTTCAGTAAACAGATGAAAGAACTGCATTAGATAGAGCCAGAGAGTCATTCCAGTTGAAGTAGTTCTCATAACCTACAGTTAAAGGTTTTTCCTTGCCCTGGCTAAAGTTCAATCTTACTAAAGCTTAGATCAAAAATTGTCTAAGTCTACTGTGTCTCATGGACAAAATGATCATTCTTACCTAGCTCTGTAAATATTCAATACAAAATGTTTAGAATATTGAACCATCTTCTTTAAAAACAAAAAGGCATAAATCCTTTCAGAATACACAGTTAAATTAAGTAACATTAGGACATTTTTAAAAATCTATTTTATACTCACACTTGTTGAATAGAACAAAGGATATCTTCATTTAATAAATATCAAAACCAATATTCATATAGATTCAGTCCTGTTTGAGGTCATAAAACAAGCAACTGTCACTTTTTAAATAAAGCTTAAGTTCCTGATTTATTATCTGGCTTGCAAATTGCTCTCCAGTTTTTCAGAAATTATCATGTGTGTCATATGTTCCAGAGAGAATGAACTTGAAATCTGCAAAATCTGCATTTGAATCTTGATGCTTATTAGTGACTTTTTAAAAGCTTTCTATTTGGCCGGGTGTGGTGGCTCACGCCTGTAATCCTAGCACTCTGGGAGGCCGAGGCGGGAGGATCGCTTGAGGTCGGGAATTAGAGAACAGCCTGAGCAAGAGCAAGACCCTGTCTCTACTAAAAATAGAAAAAAATAGCTGGTCGTGGTGGTGCCCACCGTAGTCTTAGCTACTCAGGAGTCTGAGGCATGAGAATCGCTTGAGCCCAGGAGTTTGAGGTTGCTGTGAGCTAGGCTGATGCCAGGCACTCTAGGCCGGGCAACAGAGTGAGACTGTCTCAAAAATAAAAATAAATAAAAACTTTTTGCTTGGAAAATTTCAAATACATAAAAAGAAACAGAGAAAATAGTGTAATGAAGCCTCACGTTCCCCTCACCCAATTTTAATAGTTATCAGCTTATAGCCAGTCTTGTTTCGTCTGCACCCTCCATGAAATTTCTCACCCCTGCCCCTGGATTATTTTGAAGTAAATCCCAGAGATGTAATTTTTTTTAATGTCTCAGTTTTCTTATCAATAAAATGAAGAATACAATCCACACTTCATGAGCTCTTACACAGGCTAAATGGTGATCTCTAAAACACACCATGCCTGGCCTGTACTGTCCTAAATACATGAACGTGTCTCTCTCTTTTCCTAACTGAATAAATAACATGTATTCACATTAGTCAACATGGTTAGGATGCTCTTACATTTTCTAAGGACTCTTACCTTAATCATCTCCAGATATTTTCTGTACTTTTCCACAAATCCATTATGTTTGAATTTGAAATGAATGAATTCCTATAACTAGATTAGGTAAACTAGGACTAGAGATGAAAAAGACCCATACGCCTATCCTTGTCTCTACCAGCATGTTGGCAGAATCAATACCTTTTGATCTTTTTTGTTGGCAAATCAATACCTTTCCATCTTTCTTCATGGGGGGAGGAGGGGAGGGGGCGTGTCACACAAGCACCAAAAGCTGGAAAAAATCTAAAATTTGGCAGAAAAATTCAAGCTTTACCTTTTGTATCCCGATAATTCAAGATTTCCAAATTTTTTTATGTTCTTGACCAAGACAAATACAGATATGAGTCAATCTTCTAAAATTTTTCTTTGTATTGCTATCATATCTTCTCATCTAGTTTCTTCTGACACCCTCAAAGCCTGAACAACTTTCAATTAGGTTCTTCCGTGGAAAGTTATTTTAAGCTCATCACCTCAAGAAGTTTACCCATGTGCCCAAGCAGGATAAGCAAAAAATCACACAATTGAAAGGCATCACAGAAGACAAATCTTATTCCTATAAAATATTTCCCACAAAAAGAAAAAGGTGTTATTGCAGATACCTGGTTTTGAAATGTAAGCTTTTTAAAAATTTATCTTTGGTAGGAATCTAATTAAATATGCTTGCATTAAGTTTTTAAGAGCCAATAATATGGAGGTACATTGATTAATAACTCCCAAATCTCAACTATAAACATTCTTTATCATTGACTCTGCCCTTATGCTATCCCGGGAATATGCTGCTAAATGCCATTTTAAAAGTTTGAAATTTAAAAATAGAAAATACAACCTGAGTCACCATTTTCATATGACACAGAGATTCATCAAAGAGTGGGCTGCACTGACACAACCTGAAGCAATTCTTTTTCTAAGCATTTCTCAAACTGTTATAACAACATAAACAATTTATGGATTTCTTAACTTAAAAAGGAGAATAGAGATCTTAAAAAGAGGTTTCAAGGCACATCTTCAAAGATTACTGAAAGATTAGGGGGAAAGGCCCATGAAAAAAGCTAAAAGAAGCATTTTCACTCCATCTAGCAAAAGCTGAGGAGTAATTTAGTAATAACCATTACGTATACAGCTAGTTATATAAGGAGTGGTAACTATGAAGTGTCTTTACTGAAGGCATAGGATTATACTGTAGTATATCAATGACATAAAATAATTTTCTGTGGGGAATCATGTTTACAAAAATAGATGAAATTCACAAGTCTGTGTGTAAGAGGGATTGGAGGGGTGGGTAAATAACCACACAACATCTCAAAAAAGGTTAATTTTTTAGAATAATCCTTTAATTAAAATAATTACCTTGAATTAGGTAAATGAAGTAATAATGCCTCACACATTTCATGCCAGAACACCCAACTATTGGTTACTTGTTATAGGATGTCTTCATCATCCCTCTCACCTGCACCTGTCCCAAGTCCCACCGCCCAATTTTCACAGATACTCCTTGGAATAAGGAGCACATTGGGTAAGCATCAATTTCTTCTTGATCAAGGGAGTAGACAATAAGACCCCTCTCCCATTCACTAATCTAATTCCCTTCATCATCCTCCTCCCTGAGTGGTCTTGAGGTTTAAGACATGAAAAGCAGCTCTGGCCACCGAGTTTGGGGAATACACACAAAAAAGAAAAGGGAAAGGCCAGAGGTGCAAAGTGGCCCCTTGATGTCACAAGAACCACAGCTGCTGTGCTGCTCTGTCTTTGGCATCCTCACTGGGAAATGCAAAGTGATCCTGCCCAGCCCCCATGGCAGGCAGCTATTACACTCAGCCACTCTGGGACCAGGTGATGGCCCTTGATTGCACACTCCATTAGATTATCTAGCTGGGATAACTGGTACTTTAGCCTACCTTTAATTAAATAAAAGTTAGAATCATGAAAATGGATGTTTAGTTGCCACCCCAAAGGGCTTAGTAAGGACAGGGCCATTCCACACAGAAAGACTGCCTCACAGAAGGTCAAACCGTGATGCTATTATTTTAAGTGCATAAAATGTGAATTCATTTGGATTTTAGACAACCTCACATACATCAAAATGGACATTTTTCAATGTGTGTAGAGCATGTAATACGTGAGTGTGGGATAGCTCAGACTAGAGTTTTCACTTTGTATTAAAAAACTCAAACTTGGGATGCATGTGGCTTGTCAGCATTAGGTTCCACTAGTTCATAAACTGGCTTTAGTGTCTTAAGAATAACTGAAGTTGAAGGCCAGATTTTCATTATCAAACAAAATAACTACTTACATGGATTTTTAGTGAGTCTGGGTCCTGATCATTCAGACAGTGCCTGGTTTTCTTACTCTTCTGTCCCAGTGGCAATGGCCTCCACCTTAGGAGGAATGGGATTGAGCAGCTGAGTTTAAAGGAGAAGGGGCGTGTCATGGCCGGAATATTGTTTGTCCCACCCAAACTCATGCGGAGGCTTGGTCCCCAGTGTGGCGGTATTGGGAGGTGGTGCCTGCAAGAGGCGATTAAGTCGTTTAGAGTTGGTCCCACCCCCCGGGGCCTGTTGTTGGGGGGGCCCGGGCTACAGAGCTCCTCTGCCCCATGCTCCTCCCCACCCCCTGTCATGGAAAAATTGTCTTCCATGAAAGGGTCCCGTGGTGCCAAAGAGGTTGAGGACTGCTGGTTTAGAGGGATTAATGCCTTCCTCAAGGGACTGAGTTCTTGCTTTCTTAGAACTGGCTTAGTTACCACGAGAGTGGGTAGTTATAAGCAAGGGTGCTTCTCCTGTTTGGTGTCTCCACTTGTGCCCACTTCCGCTTCCGCTTCTCCGCCATGTTATGACGTAGCACTAGAGCCTCCCCAGAAGCCAACGGGAAGTGGTCACGTGATCTTTGACCTTCTTCCCAGTCCGCAGAATTGTAAGCTGAGTAGACCTCTTCCCTTGATAAGTTTCCCTGTCTCAAGTATTCTGTCACAGCAACAGTAAACAGACTAAGATGGGGGCTTAAGGGTTGTCTGAAATTTAAACAAATTTCAATAAGTGTTTTAAAAAATATTAAATTTCAAAAAGCTTATTCATTAAAGGCAACAAACCCTTTAAATATTTTAATGTTTAAAATATTAAAATAAGAAAGGCTTACTTTTATTAAGCAACAACAATCATAAAAATTTTTATGCCACAAAACACCTAAATCTTGTGGATATAAATTTAGAATTTTTTAAAATAAACGTCCAGATTGTAAGAAAATAAGAAAAGTCTTTAGAGACCAAAGCAGGAACAGGAAACCCAATAGATAAGGAGGCACTGACTCTGTTGCGTGCTCAAGGTTCCTCCTGTCACCTACAGTTTTGGTTTTAGTGGCATCCTCAGTGACTGGTGAACCAGAAAAAAAATGTGAAAAACAGGAGGGGAAAAAAAACTCTAACAAAGAAGAGTCATCCGGGTGGAGTCTGAGGAATTTAGCCCAAGAATTTGCCTTCATAAACCAGCACTCATATAATTCTAGAGCCCAATTCCTACAGGCTTAAAAAAAAGCTGAAAATTTAGTTTAAAGTGTCCTGACTGGCAATGTCTCTAGGCCCCCTTATGCATCAAAGACAAATAATCTCTGGAGGAATGTCCTTCAATATAGGAATCAAAATATTGTCACAGATAAAATTCTATCAAATACGAGATTATGATTTTTAAAAATTCAAAATAATACAAAGATATAAAGTTTCAAACAAGGCAACTGAAATAATAAATAGCAGAACCAAACCAACAAAGATTTGGGATAGAAGAATTACCAGCATTAGAATATAAGATGTTTAATATGTTTATACATAGAGGAAAATAACATAAGAATGGAACAAGATACGTTATAAATGATCATAATATTTGGGGAAAAATAAAACTACAGTCATGCAAAGCACAACAATGTTTTGGTTAATGGTGGACCAAATATATGACAGTGGTCCCATATGATTATAATGGAGCTGAAAAATTTCTATCACCTAATGATGTCATAGCCAACAAGACATTGTACCACAAAACATTGCTCACGTGTTTGTGGTGATGCTGGTGTAAACAAACCTACTGCACTGCCAGTGATACAAAAGTATAGCACATACAATTATGTATAGTACATAATAACATGATAATAATAATAAACGACTATGTTATTGGTTTGTCTTCGCTATACTTTTTATCATTATTTTGGAGTGTAATCCTTCTACTTGCATATTTAAAAAGTTAGCTGTAGAACAGCCTCAGGCAGGTCCTTCAGGAGGTATTCCAAAAGAAGACATTGTTATCATAGGAGATGACAGCTCCGTGTGTCCATGTGTGTTATTGCCCCTGAACACCTTCCAGTGGGACAAGATGGGGAGGTGAAGGACAGTGATATTGATGACCCTGTATAGGTCTAGGCTAATGTGTGAATTTGTGACTTAATTTTTAACAAAAAATAATTTAAAAAGTAGAAAAAAATTAAAATTTTATTAATAAAAATAGAAAAAAGCTTATAGAATAAGGATATAAAGAAAATATTTCATAGAGTTGTATAGTATGTTTGCATCCTAAGCTGTGTTATTACAAAAGAGTCAAAAAGTTTAAAAAAATTTTAAAGTTTTAAAGTAAAAGGTTATAGTAAGCTGAGGTTAATTCGCTATTGAAGAAAGAAAAAATTTTTTATATATTTAGTGCAGCCTAAATGTACAGTGTTTATAAATTTTGCAGTAGTGTATAGTAATGTCCTAGGCCTTCACATTTACTCACTATTAACTCATTGACTTACCCAGAGCAACTTCCAATCCCGCAAGCTCCATCCATGGTAAGTGCTCTATACTGGCGCACCATTTTTATCTTTTATGCCATATTTTTACTGTATTTTTTCTATGTTCAGACACACAAATACTTACCATTGTGTTATAATTGCCTATATAATATTCAGTATGGTAACATGCTGTATAGCTTTATAGCCTGGGAACAATAGGCCATATACCATATAGCCTAGATGTGCAGTAGGCTAGACCATCTGGTTTTGTGTAAGCACACTCTATAATGTTTGCCCAATGACAAAATCACCTAACAATACATTTCTCAGATTGTATCCCCTTCATGAAGGGACTCATGACTGTAATCAAAATTAGAAGCTAAATAAACAAGAGCAATTTAGACACATATAAAGGAAAAAGTATTAAACTAGAATACAGCACAGAACGATGTAAATGGAAAAATTATTAGCACATGTATATTAAAGTGAGAATGTTCAGCAAATATCTATTTGGAGTTTCTTGAAAAGATAATAAGGTAGGAGAAAGAGACAGATAAAGAAATATTCACTGATAATTTTCCAGAAGAGATGAAAGCCATGAATTCTCAGATTTGGGAAGCCTAACAGATCTCCAAAAGGATAAATGAAAAGAAATTCATATCTAAACACACTGTAGTGAAACTGCAGAATATCAAAAAAAAAAAAAAAAAAAAGAAAGAAAGAAAGAAATCTTAAAAACAGCCAGGGGAATAAAAAGAACATCACCTACAGAGAAATGACAAATAGATGGACAAATGACCTCTCAATAGTACACAATAAAAGCCAGAAAGACAGTGGAATAATGTCTTCAAAGTGTTGGAGAAGATAGTTGCCAGCCTAGAATTATAGACAAAGAGAAAACCATTTCAAAAATGAGGATGAAATAAAGGCTTTTTCCGATAAACAGAAATGGAGGGTGTGATTACCAACAGATGCTTACAAAATGGTCAGCTTCTAAAGGATACATTTGAAGAAGGAGGAAAATTACCCCAAAAGGAAGGAATATGATGCAAGAGGGAATGTAGGAAAAAAAAAAAAAAGGAAAACATGTGAGTAAATCTAAACAAATACTGTCCGAGTAAAACAGTAATGCTTATGTTTTCTATCTTGAGGAGTTTACAAAAAGATAAAATACTGGACAATAATATATAAGTCAGAGGAATGTTCAAAACTAAAGATTTTTGCAGTGTTCTGGAGGAGGTGAAAATTAGTAGGGTGGCATACCAAGCGGTGAGGGTAGCAGTCCATCTGGCAGGAGGCATACTTTATCACAGTCATTGTTTAGAATTGCTGGTGTACGGCAGTAATAAAATGCAGACAGACTCTTCATCAGTTTTACTAATGCTTTTAACTTAACTAGAGATAATTCTCCCCCTACTGCCTGTGCCCAGGGCAGACCACTCCCTCCACCAACCTTCATTAACCACTGCTTTGTTTATTTAAGATGTTAACATTTCAAGTGTAACTACTAAAAATTTAGAAATAGATTACACAATTTCCGTACAGAAAGGAGGAATAAAATACATAATATGGAAAAAATAATACATCAGAATTCAAGAAATGAGGGGGAAATTTAAGGAGCAAGAAAAACAGGACAAATAGGATGGTAAACAAAATAAATACAAATATGTCACTTATTACTAAAATAATAAATGAACTCCTAGATTGAACTACCAATTTACAGGAAACAAGCAGACAGAACTCATTAAATGTTATCTACAAATATGACCAAAAAACACTAGAATCTTGGAGATTCTCTAGTTTCTTTCAAAATAAAATTCAAGGCGAAAAGAAAGAGAAACTGACAGTATTTTAAGATATCTGTGAATCCATGGTAATGTGTGGATCATCTTTGAATCCAGATACTTACAAAGAAATTAAAAATATTATGAAACAATCAGGAAAATTGGGACACTGACTAGGTGATATTAAGGAATTGTTAATTTTTTTAGGTGCTATGGTGGTTTTGTGGTTATGCTTTTTATGAATCCTTTGTTTTTCTACTCTAATTCTTAAGATTTTATGTGATTTACAAATTTCACCTTTAATTAAATCAGAAAGGTGTAGATGTTCCCCTACTAGCCAGACATAGTACATCCAGCCTTTTGGAGTTTCTAGTCAAATTTGGTCTACTTATAATTTATAGTTAAAGTTTTTAAAAGATATAATTAAGACTTCAATCTAGAGATATAGTGTCGTTAAAATAATTAAATATTCAATTATTTCACTAGGAACATATAATAACTCTAGATGTTTAGACACATTAATATAATTTTAATATTTCTGGATAGGTACACTGTGAAATTTTTTTCAAGCATAGTGTATTCTAGGGAAAAAATAAATTCTCAATCCGATATACTAAATGTGAAAATGAAAAAAGAAAAGCAAGAAGGAAGTTAGTGTATACATAAATATATTATTAAATAGTATATGCACTATAAAAATATATATAACTATATATACTATATATCATATATACCGTACAAAAATATATACGATGTAAGTATATGTATTTGAAGAATTTCAAGACTACAGAAACAGGTAAAATTTATTGAACTTTTACCATCTAGATACTCTTCTACGTGGTTTATATGCAATAACTCATTTAACCCTTACAGTAAATATGAGTAGCTACTGTTATTATTCTAACTTTACAAATTAGAAAACTGAGACCCAGAATCGGTGACCTGCTTAAGATCTCTCAGCTAGGAGTAAAGCATCATTATATACCTTCGGTGTCAAATATCCATTTTTGTGTGGTTCATGACAATCTCTTTTTCTTTTTTTTTGTTATTTAGTTTTTAATTTATGGAAGTTATTTCTCAGTCATTGCTGGAATTTTCCTAATGAGAAGCTTTTACATAATCTATGCAGCCAAATGCGGAAAGAACAAATGTAGTCCTGCAACTGGTAGGAATCCAAATGAATCTGGGGACTCCATTCCTGATGTGAGCACAGTAACACGGTTTTAGCCTGGTCTCTCCTGCCACGGACTCAGAAGGCAAGCTGCCACGATGGAGGATATATGGTGCTAAACTGCATGGCATTGTAATGTTTCATCCTAGATGAAGGTAAAAGACTAGACTATCATGAACCTCATCAAAACCACGTCAAAACCTCTGCCAGTGAACTGAATACAACCAAATGATTTAATCGACCAGATTGAAACAAACCATCTACATGGCCTCAGTGAGCAACTGGAGCCCAAAATACTGTTTCAGCACATTCAAGCCCACCCCAGAACTACATAGAAATAAAAAGTGACCATTTGCAGAAACATGAAGGATCCTAAAGTGAATAACATATCTTAGCCTTCTATGCCCTACCTCATAAAAGTGTGATTTGTTTTAATTTGAAGAATAGATAAAGAAATGTATAGTGCAGATCTGACACATGGTAAGTGGTCAATATGTGATAACCATGATTATTATACTTATATTATATACCAACATAAAAAGTTAGAATGTGGGCAAATACTTAGTGCCTGAAATCCAAGGCAAAAGAATTAAGGAAAAATTTTAATTAAACTTCACCACCACCTTGCATGGAAAGACTAAATATTATAAAGATTTCAGTTCCCAGATTTATGTAAAAGTTTGTCACTATTTGTGAGTCAATTTTAAATGTCAATTTGACTAGATTATAGTCTTCCTTTATTCAATCAAGCACTAACTATAGGTGTTGCTGTGAAGTATTTTACAGAGGTGATTACAGTCATAATCCATTGATTTTAAATAAGGGAGATAATCCTAAATAATGTGGGTGGGCCTGATTCAAACAGGAGAAAGACTTTCAGAGCAGAGCTGGGGCTTCTCTTGAAAACGAGAGGTTCCATCTGTGAACGGGAGCTTCCGCCCATGCCTGAGAGCCTCACCCCTTCTGATGGGCTAGCCTGTGAATTTTGGACTGCTTTGCAAGCCCCCATAATCATGCAAGCCAATTCTTTGAAATTAATTTCTTAATATATGTCTTTTACCGGTTCTGTGTCTCCAGTTAAGCACTTACTGATACAGATTTAACCAAGTAATATCTTTTTTCCATTTCATATGTAGTACTGCTTTTGTTGAATAACCCACTGGGCTTGGGGAGCTTACGTGGCCAGCAGGAGCGGATATGCCCGGCTGTTGTGGCCCAAATAAATTCTTAACTCCGAGGGGCCACATCCTCCCAGGCGGCACTGGTGTTCTGTGCCACAGGTAGCTAAAATATCAGTGCCTACAAAGCACTCAGAGGTGGGAAGCATGGCCTCTAGCGCCTAAAACGGCCCAGAGGGCCCCACCCACAAGCAAATAAGCGTCATGGGTCACCATGCTTGTCCTCAAATCCCCTAATATCACCAGTTTAGTCTTTCCCCTGAGGCTGCCGTCCCCAACCTGGGCCGTGCACCGGCCGGCGCAGCAGGAGGCAAGTGGCGAGCGAGCCACCCAAGCCCCACCTGCGCCCACAGCCGCTCCGCATGCTCCATCGTCACCTCCCGAGCCCCGCCCCTCGGCCGGTCAGCGACGGCACCAGACCCCCATAGGAGCCCGAACCCCACTGCAAACGGCACCTGCGCGGGATCCAGATTGCGCACCCCAGGAGACTCCAAAGCCTGGCGACCCACCCCCAGCCCCTGTCCATGGAAAAACTCTTCCGCGAAACCGGTCCCTGGTGTCAAAAAGGTTGGGGACCGCTGCCCTAAGGGAACCTGGAGATAGTGTCATAAGGACTCCAGTACTCAAGAACCTCATGAAAGTCAGAATTCCCCAACCTTGCCCCTCTTATCTCGACAGGAGTATAAGGGCTATTGGCCTCCAGTGGGGACGAAGGAACCTTGGTCCTGTGCTAATTGTGCCATTCAGCCCGAGACCTTGGCGTCTACAATGTCCCTTTACCAAACAAACACACCAACCAGGCTGCATGAGGCTTCTTTGAACTTTCTCCACATCCGTGCCTTAGACAGCGAGCCCCCCTCTCCGCGCCGGCCTGCGCCGTGCACGGGCTCTGCCCACCGCCTCGGGAGCTGTCTGAGCACCTCTTTCCCGTCCCCTCAGGTGCCCCAGGGTCCCACTGAGGACCCACTTCCTGAGCTGTCCAGCCCCAGGAATGAATGATCACGTAAGTGCCCGACAACCACGGGATCTTGCGCTGCTGCACTATTTGTAAATCACAGATGTTGGGGGCTGGGTACTTAAGTCCCTCTTATCACCCCTCTTTCTCCGCCGGGTCCTGGGAGGCATCGCCCCTCCCGCTTTGGCACTAAGCCCTGGTTCAGTAGGGCTGGACCCTGCTGGCCTGGTCAGTTTAGCGAAGCAAGTTCACTGTGCCCTGGTTACCAGTTTGTCTGAGGCCAGCGAGGCAGAACGCTCACACACGCAACAAGTTACACTCAGTGTGTTTATTCCTCACATGTAGATAGCAACTAGGGACAACAGACGCCTAGGATCCATTGGGAGCCAGTCCCCCGAGGCTCAGGAAAGTGGCACAAGGCAGATGGAGTCCGTCAGTAGTCATTTTAAGTGTGATGTGTTTTGGGTTTCATTTCTCTCCCTCTCCTCACCCCAGCCACACACAAACCCCTACTACCATTTGCTTCTATGTGTCTAACGGTCGTGTGGCTGTCTTTCCCAGCCCACCCCCACACCCCATCCCAAAGTCCCAGTGGGGGATATCAGGATTATTCTCAAGCCTGCAGGGGATTTAGGTCAATCTGTGGTCTAAAGCCTGTGCCTGTGTCCTCCAGTCTCTCCAAGGGGACAGCTGTTCATAAGCCCAGCCCTGGGCAGAAAGGTTGGGTTTTTTCCAAGACCAGTGGGTACCACTCTGACATTTAATTGCAAAAGTGAGTCTGGCTCTCATCCCCCAGCTGGCATGGGATATTCAGTGTCTCTCGTCTCATTCCCACACTCCCCATGCCCATGGCCCAGAAGCCAGCAAGGCCACTGCTAGGTCCAGAGCCGAGAGAGAGCCAGAGGGGGAAGGTCTAGAGTGTAGCAGGAAGATTTGAGCCGGATTACAGTTCGTACAGAGTGAAAGTAGAGGGTAAAAAAGACTTGGACATAAGCAATCTCGGACCATTTGCCATTGCGGTGACAGAAATTGTAGTGAGACCTACTGCAGTCCGTCCCATACATACTTTTCGAGTTCCCACCTGGAACCAACCTAACAGCCACGGCTTCAGCCTTGAATGCCACGTTTTCCTTCTGTGTCTGGGCCACAGACATAGAAGTCTTGTTACTGAGCTCAGCTATGTTGTTATTTTATTTTCATTATATATAGCTTTTCTTCCCCTGTTTTGAACAGACTGCAACAATGTGTGAAAATATTGAACCATCTTGATCCAAAATCTCCTCAGCCTAGAGTCTCTACAGCTAACAAAACAGTAGAATCTCAACGGTCTGAAAAAGTGTAGGAGCTATAGAAATAATCAAAAAGGAAAAAATGAAAGGCAAGGAAGGAAAAAGCCAAGAAGTGGTTACCCTGTTGTTTGTCATTAAATTGAAGCAGTTAAAGAAGTGACTTTCTCCTTCAAAGATGCCTGGAAAACTCCTCTCCCCCTGCGCCGTCTTTGATCAGGCCTTGATCTCATTTCTTACTCTTACTAAAGCTAGTGGGAAGGACAGAGTCATTGGGCAGGTTTTGGCAATTGAGTGTGTTTTATCTTAAGGCATTTCAGATGTCTCCCATTGAATGCTGCAGTGTACTGAAAACAATCAAAAGAAGAAAACCTCACACCACAAGGAAAAGAAAGAGGGGAAGAAAAAGATTGAACACATCAATGAAAAAAAACCCTCGGAAACCCAGCTGGCCTTGTGCTGTTGGTTCTGCTCAGATGCCTTAAATTCTATACCTGAGTCCTAATCGTAAGGTCTGTGTTGCCAGGTGGGCCTGTCGCTGCAGGGATATGTCATGTTACGTCTATAAAACAGACCACAGATCTCGTGGAAGGAGGACACAGTGGGGGCATCTGAGACAACGTGATGTGTCATGGGGCGGGGGATCCCCAGAGGCCTGGCCACAGCTTCTCACATGACCCTTTGTGTCATTGCTGCCACGGCACCTGTTTTGAAGGCTTTATTCAAAGGTAAAATATCTCTCACGTTTCCAAACAGACAAACCAGGATTCAGTGTGGTCAAATAGAACAAAGGCAAAAAGAGAACTTTTTTTTTTTAATGGACATTATTTTATTAGGAAATTTAGACAATACTATATGATAACTAAGAACACAAAAGACAAGAAACATTGCATGTCCACAGGGAAAAGTGGAAGAAAGACGGAGCTTAAAGGCAGTCAAACCAAACTAGGAACTGTGTTCTCAGTTAGCCGCGGTAAGTGGCGGGGATAGTTCCTCAGATCCTGGGCTGTGCTCGTATTCTTTCCACAAGACAGTGCCTTTTAGTTTGCAAACTTTTCTGATGGGAAGGCACGAAACACCAAAGACAAACAGAAACAGAATTAAGGACCAGAGAGTGGAGGAAGACCAGACAGCAGGGGAAGGACAGCAGTCTCACCAACGGGTTGGTTACCTGCAGCACCTGCCCAGAGCCGGGCCGGCCCGCCTAGCAGCAGCACTGCCTCTTGCAGCTGCAGCTCTGCTGGCAGCAGCACTTCTGCTGGCAGCAGCCCTTCCCGCAGCCCCCGCCGCAGCCACACGAGCTGCAGGAGCGGCGGCAGCAGCAGATCACGGGCGCGCTGCAGCACCCCCCACAGCAGCCGCGGCAGCAGGGGCAGCAGCTGGAGCAGCAGCCCACCCGGGAGCACCTGCAGCTGCTGCAGCTGCCACCACAGCCACCACCGCAGCCGCCACCACAGCCACCGCAGCCACCACAGCCACCACTGCAGCCACCACTGCTGCCACCACCACAGCCACCACAACTTCCACAGCCACAGCAACCCATGGTGTCAGTAGAGAGGACTCAGGCGAAGGGAGGAGAGAGGACTCAGGAGAGGTGAGGGAGGACTGATGCTGCCTTCTGCTGGGGGAGGCCCTTATGTACCATCTTGGGAAAGGGGAGAGGGAATGAGCCAGGACACGTGACCAGTGGTCACTTCCCTGTTGTTGCTGTTGCAGTTTCCACAACAAGGTAATCTAGGGCTATTCCTTGTTTACATCCTTACAGATTATATTTGACCCAATACATTTGCTAATTTTAACTTTTCTTTATTAAAGTCATTTTAGGAGCAAGCCAAGAAATGCTAACATTTAGGAGAGGAATCTACATTTTTCTCAGAAACCAGCTGAATATTTGAGATTTTGAATTAAACTAAGACTTGGTTTTGCTGCCCACTCCTTTTCCATTTCTCCTCAATGTTTTCTCTCCCTGTATTCAGTTAGAATCACCCTTCTCTTTAAGAGAAACTCTCGGGATGTAAAAAAGAGTAAATATGAACATCCAAATGGAACACGTCATTTTTTCAAAAAATGCTCACGTCATCTACTTTAGCATACCTCACACCTCATTAAATTGGTGTATTTTCTTTTTACGAGTTTGCACTTTCCCAGCTATATTTCTAAAGGATCTTTATAGCAAATGACCCTCTTCTCTTTTTCTTTACCCCTCAAAACTGTCTATTAAAAGCCTTGGTGCCATGCTCCCTTCCCCCTCACTCTCCTCCCACCCAGGTGCCCACACTCACACCCAGGGTGTCGATTGCCACTTGTGTGTTCCCCAATTAGTTCCTCGAATGGGTGTCTCTGGCTCAGACCCCCCTCCAGACCCCAGATCCATCGACAGCCAACTCCATCTTCTCCCCCAGGGGTCGCAGGGACACTTCCAGTGTCACATGCTCCAGACCCAAGTCATAATTTTCCCTTCCCCATCACCAACCCTCCACCAGAAAAAAGTACATTTTTCCTCCGCTGCTCCTTTTCCAAGTTGTCAATCTATTTTAAAAAGTCATCTTTGAATCCTTCCTCTCTCTCAGTTTCATATCTAGTCTTTCACCGAATTCTCCTGCTTCTGCCTCCTTAGTAGCTTCAAACCTACTCACCTATCTGCAGCTCCACTGCAGCCCTCACCCAGCTCACGTGACTACTTGAGAAGCTGAAAATGTTCTCTTGGGTCCAAATACCACAGAGATGACTTGGGTCGTTAATAAACAATGCCAATCAGCCCTAAGGACTTTATAGCACTTCCTCTCACTCAAATTTCTGAAGAACTACTTTGCCAAGTTGGGAAAACAGTCTTTGGGCAATGAGCCTGTTATAAGATGAAGCTTGGAGGATCTTGTCTGCACTAAAATGCCAGCCACTGTCCCCTGAATGGTCACTGATTGCCAGAGGCGCCCCTGCATTGTCATGCAGGGAGAAGACTGTGCTTACAACTTGCATTTTTCTTGCCTTATACTTTTACAGCCTCCTTGTTGGTCACCAGTTCCAAACTCGCCATGATCCACAGCTACAGACTTCCCCTCAGAGCCATAAACTTCTTTTTCTCTGCACGTCAGAGCCCTCCCTCGCTCTCCCCAACCTCCTCTGGCCTCTGGACCATGTGTCCCTGGATACACCTGCCCTGCTCTCCCAAAATAGCCCCACTGCCTGCTGTCTCCGGAGCCCAGGTCAGGCTATTTAGCAGAGGTGTTTCTCTCAGACGTCAGTTGGTATCACCTAATCAAGGAGAAAAATTAATTCCTCATCCAAAGCTAAACATACCAAGAATTACATCACCAAAATTCAGACTCCTAAGAGGATTTATTTCTGCTTTCAAAATAATCCTGAAGGCCTGGGTGTGCAGAAGACAAATCACAGTGGATGCTTCACATGAACAAATGGGGAGCAGAAACTCCCAGCCCAGCAGTTTTCACTGGTCAGTAAAGGGAATGATGGCATCTGACCTTGGCAGTGACCTTTGAATCCATCACCATTTTCACACCCCAGCTTGCAGTGTTACTATTGCAAGCTCTCTGAAGTCAGAGACTGTGCCTGCAACTTCACAGTACCCACCCCGCAGAAGCTCACAGATGGCCTGACTCTCTGATGACATGGTGGTTTGCAAACCCTGACAGCAACTCACACGCACGGTGCGTGCTCCCTGGGCTTCATGGGAAGAAGGAGAAACCTGCCTGTTACTGTTGACAATGTCATCATGGCCTTAGCTCCTAGAATGCTTCCCTAGAACTTCTGGGCCTTTTTCACATATACTGGAATATAGTTTTATGAAAAATATAAACAAAACTGAAAATGGGAAGACAAAGATATCTGAAAGGAAGTAAATAAGAGATGAAGAGATTCTTCCATGTACATGCAGTCAAATAACAACAAGGAAGTGGTCATGTGTCTTCCCTCTCCTCTCCCAGCCTTGGTACATAAGGGCCTCCCCTGGCAGAAGGCGGCATCAGTCCTCCCTCACCTCTCCTGAGTCCTCTCTCCTTGCTTCACCTGAGTCCTCTCTACTGACACCATGGGTTGCTGTGGCTGTGGAAGTTGTGGTGGCTGCGGTGGTGGCAGCGGTGGCGGCTGTGGTGGCTGCGGTGGTGGCTGTGGTGGTGGCTGCGGCGGCTGCGGTGGCTGTGGCGGCTGCAGCAGCTGCAGGTGCTCCCGGGTGGGCTGCTGCTCCAGCTGCTGCCCCTGCTGCCGCGGCTGCTGTGGGGGGTGCTGCAGCGCGCCCGTGATCTGCTGCTGCCGCCGCTCCTGCAGCTCGTGTGGCTGCGGCGGGGGCTGCGGGAAGGGCTGTTGCCAGCAGAAGTGCTGCTGCCGGCAGTGCTGCAGCTGCAAGAGGCAGTGCTGCTGCTAGGCGGGCCGGCCCGGCTCTGGGCAGGAGCTGCAGGTAACTGCTCTAGGTAAGTTTTTCCTTTCCTGTCTGCTCCTCTTGGACTTGTACATCACAAGTGTGACCTGAGCCTATCACCGGCTCATAGGAATGTCACATTTCTGTACCTTTTGTGATTCTAGCTGCATTTAATAATCAGCAACCAAAATAATAAATGTGCGGCCTTCTCTGTCAAAGACCATTCCAGTCCAGCCCTCGACAAAATAGAGTCAAGATGATTAATGTTATACCTTCTTAAAATTCCTCTAGCTTTGTCTTTGTTTGTGTCCTGTTTTTACCACTGCATTGGCGTATCTGTATACGCAAAGCAACTATTATCTTAATAAATTATACTAAATCAGTCTCAAAGAGCCATCTGTTTTTCTCTTTCCAGTTTCTAAACTGTCCACAAGGAAAAATGAGTTTTATCTCAACAGTTAGGTGAAGAATCAAAAACTAGCTAAATTATTTGTGACAGACACAGATAGATGATTAATGTGTTGTGGGTTTATCGAGAAGGGAGGGACTTGAGGCACATCCTCAATGCCGGAACTTCAATGTCTTAAACCAAAGCTTTCCCCAAATCTCTCTCGATAGTCTTAGCAATAGACCTTGAATGGTCATACAGTCACTTAGGAGCGTTACCGCTTTTGAGGCTCGTCACGTGTGAGTGATGATCACTGTCTCCTCCTGCAATCCTCGTCTACTGTACATAGATTTTGGTCATCGTAGTCTCATTGCCGAGAATTACTCCAAAAGGCAGCATAGACAGCAGCCTTGGGTCCCTGCGATCCGCACTGTGCTGTCGGCTCAGCCGTCACTGCTGCCTGACCATCTCTGTCCTCCAAGTCTTCTCTCCCAGATCCAGACAACAAAGTTCAGCTCTAGCCATGGCAGGTACCATGGAAGTTCCTGTATCAGCCACTCCAGACTACAAGGGGAGAAGATCAGCATTAGAATCAAAATAATCATACCCACCCCCCACCCCCCGCCCCGACAGTGTCCACACACACAACAAAACATGTCCCAGAACACCCCTTCTGCTAATCAGTGCTCTCTGATCCTTTTCTGTGTGGACTCCAGATTCTGGATCCACTGTGGTTGGTTTGGCAGCAAAGTGAGAGAGAAAGGAGGTGGTGGTGGTGGGGTCTGGATGGTCCCAGCTGGGGTTGGGGGGCAGTGGGCTGGGCCGAGGAAGCTGAGCCCCTTGGGTGTGTCCCTAGGAGGAGGACATTCTTGCACCAACCCCACAGGGCTACTTGGGGTGTTTCCTTGTCACTCTAAGCAGAGCCTGGCATGGGATAGAAGCTTAAACAAGTTAAACTGACCAAATGGAATGATATAAACCAAAAGAAATGTGACTTGAACAACCACGTCAGGTCAGACTTCCCAAGAGGGGCCTAGGGAAAGATAGTCTTCCCTCTCCCTTGCAATTCAGAAGATAGGCTTTGAGGAGGGTGGGTGTGAGATGAGCCTCCCAAAGTCTATGTCAGCAAGGTAGTTTTGGCACGCACCTGGCTCTGGCTCTATTTCCTTTTCCAGCACCCTGGACCTCCAGTGCCCTCAGGCTACCCAAAGCCCCCTAGTTACTCCCAGCCTTTAGGATTTCTCCCCGGCACCCCACCCTCTGACTCACATTTGCCCTCCCGGGGGTTTGCCCTTAGAGCTGCCCCTTCCCACACGGCTATTCTCAGCTCGGAGGGACGGGTCAGGAGAAAGGCCCCAGTTTGTCCATCTTACCCTGTGGCAAAGGGTGTCAGCTTTTCCTCACTGAGGAGCCCTTGGGTCCGCTTTCCCACACGGCAATCCTGATCCATGCGGTCGGCAGAATTCTGGGACCTGCAGCCCCTCCTGGCAACCAAAACCCAACACGTCTAAGGCTCTCGCTCTTCTTGCCCCACTCGCTAGAATGTGAGTTTGTTTTCAGCCAGCATAAGTAGAAGACATGGTCGGCAGGATTTACCAGGGTGTCATTACTCAGTGTTGATGTGGATTTGTCAAATAAAGAGCCCAGGTGGAAGGGTTCACGGTTTGCATTTTTTTTTAATGAGGTAGTCACTCAGGTATGTCCACATGAAGAGACAGAGGAGGGGCTCAGGACACCAGAGCTCTTTGTCTTCACAAGTCCTAGAGAGATGGAGCCCCTGTGTGCCAAGAGGGCTCCCAGGGGAGGTAGCACCACGGCAGCGGACTCAGCCAGGCGGGGGAGTGAGGCCCCACGGGCTCACTTGTGAGGTCGGGGTGGAGTTTACAAGCAGCAGGCGCCAGGGGATTCATCGGTGCCTCTGCGTGTCAGGGGAGGGCAGGAAGGGGAGCTTGTGGCAGGGTTGACCTTATCACACGCTCACCTGCTCACCTGGGAGAGATGCTTGAAACTCAGCACAGCGCACCAGTAACATTTACTGAACATTTGTTTGCCAGGCATGGTTCTGGGTCCTCCTGGGGGACACTGAGACAAAATTCTTTCAGTTAAAACGGTGATGATTTGGCATAGAAAAGACTTTGATATGGCTACCGAATAAAAAAGGAAAGAGCATGTTATACTGCACGTAGGTCACCTGCAAAATGACATAAATGAAAAACAAAGCACATAAGGTCTCCGTCTTATTACCCTTTTGTTAGGGGCTGAAATTTTTATGTTGAAGTCCTAACTCCCGGTACATGAGAATGTCACTGTATGTGAGATAGGGTGTTTAAAGAGGTGATTAAGTTAAAATGAGGTCATTGAAGTGGGCCCTAATCCACTATGACCGATGTCCTTATGTGCAGAGGCAATGGAGACGCAAGCACATACAGAGGGAAGCCCACGTGAACACAAGGAGAAGACAGCCATCTGCAAGCCCAGGAGAAAGGCTCTCAGAAGAAGCCAAACCTGCTGACATCTTGACTTTGGACTTCTACCCTCCCGAATGTCGAGGAACTAAACTTCCCTTGTTGAAGCCACGCAGTGGGTGGTTCTCTGTTACGGCAGCCCTGGCAAAGGGAGACACTCTTGGTCATGTGGGATGAGTGCCAGCCATACGTACCTGTTGTGTGCGGGCTGAGCTGAGGGCCTAAAGAGATGCCGCAGCTTAGGTGAATCGGTGTGACAAATTGTCCTTGATATTTAGATGAAGGAACATACCACGGTTGTACCCACAACGTGGCACGTGCATGCAGTGTGGTCCTGGCTTTCCTTTCCACCCTCAGCTCTCTCTTCCACCTCCCAAGCATTTTCCACATTAATTCCCATCACATGAAGCTGCCACCGGAGTTCAGCGCAACCCATGAGGAAATCAGGGTCGGTGCCTGGCGGCTGGGACGAGAGCTGGAGGCTCTGGGAAGAGCACACTGCATGTGGGGGGCACCTAGCCTGCTTCTCGCTTCAGCTGGAATGGCTGTATGTACCTCTCTGTAATCCAGTTGCGGATTTGGGTCTTTGTTCAGGTTACATGAATAATTAGCACAAACATGGTCAATGTCCCTTCCAGCAGGGGAATTTATAGGCAGGTCCTATAGGGATTTGCAGACCAAGTGACAATGATATCAGATTGAAAAATGAAAACGATTTGCTGGGCACAATTGAACTACAGAAATACTTATATTTTCTTTATAAATTTGGACCCATGTTTTTCTTTTTGGCACTTAGTGGATCTGAGAAACTAACATCTTGGGGCAAAGGGCTGAGGAAACTGACTGCACAGACTTGCTGGCTGAACTTCACGTTGCTGTCCACAGCCTCTGCTGCGTAGTCACACCAGCCTGCAGCCCGAAACCCTCTCTGGTACTGCTGCAAAACAGACAAGCTGTGATGGGGAGAAAATATACTGCAAAGTCCTCAGGAAAGAAGAAGCCCTGAGATCTAGTGCTACGCAGCCGTTCCAGATGTCTTCAGGAGAACTGATAGGAATACGGTGGCAGACACCACTTTTGGCCTAGGATCACATCTCTTTGTGCACAACCCCCCACCCAAAGACGCTTCACAGCAGAACTGCTCCATCTTTGACCTGGCCTCAGCTCAGACGTGCCTCTGGATCTAGGAGTTTCTCCTTGAATGTTGTCTCACAGAAAGTGGTCTCTCACAAAAATCCTTAATGCTTCTAAAGACTACTCATGGTCTAAATCATAAGATACCACTTTTCTTTCAATATGCATCTTCAAAGTGAATGATGATGATTCCCTTTAGTGAATGATCATCTAGTTTTCTCTCCAGGCGTAAAAGAAACATAGATGCTGCACGAAGGTTTTCCTATCAGAAATGGACTCCTCTGTCTGGCAACAGGACACAGATTAGATGATTTCTCAAGGCCCCTCAGGCTTATAAATTCAAAAAAGATTAGAAAAGAATTAACAAAAGCATAAATCACAGTTTAAGTTAATAAATAAGATCTAAAATGAATTAGAAAGAAACCAGAAACATTAACAATACTCCAATCACAGAGAAATGAATTTAGACAGAAAAGCGAACAGCAATTCACTTGAAGGCAAGTAGTGGGGCCCAAGACTGAAGAGAGACAAGTGAACCCAGATAAACCCGTGTCCATCAATACCTGCTCGGTCAGCACAACCGGATGGCATTAACTGTGTAGTCAGGGAAATGGAAAAGCTAAATGAATAATACCAAACTCCAAATGTGCACTGCTAGGTGAATTTATAGGGGAGTAAACAGACAAAAGGCTGCTCAGAAGAGATGGAACTCCGCCCTCCAGGCTAGGAGGAAATGGCCCCAGGAGATGGAAATCTAAAGTAAATGCAGTTACCTGTGTTTTGGTAATAAATGTCTCTCTGAAATTTTGTTTGAATTGGTTCTTTTTGAATAAAACAGGATTTTGAATGCATTTGGGAAAACTGTCTATCTCTAAAGGAAACTCTCATCTCAAAATCGAATTCAAATCATAGATAGAAGTCAGACTGTCAAGTGCTGTGTTTGGGAATGAGAGTCCCGGGCAGCGGGGCAGGAAGGCTGGTGCATCAGCGTCCTCGACTTGCTCTGCCAGCCCTGACCGTCTGCCGGAGGCCTTTTAAGGAAGATTAGGATTTTCTAGGATGTGGGATATGGGCAACCAAAATAAACGCAAATAAAAACTTTTAATGATAAATTTTTATTTTATTAGAAAATTTAGAAAATAGCTGTTGAAAAACAGGAATATGAGATAGAAAAGGAGCAGAGAAAACCACATAAATGGGAAGGAAATACAAACATCAGGAAGTATCTTGGGAATCATGATCCTCTTTGACTCAGCTCAGTGATGTGGACTCTTCTTTTTGGCTGTTTGCTAGTAGGTAGGAAACTTTTCCGAAAGAAAGACTAGAAACATTCAAAGAAGAAAAGACAAAAGCCTAAAATCCAGGGGCAAAGTCACAGCCCAAGAGGATAACTACCAGCACACTCAGGGGACAGGTAAGGAAGGTGAACAAGGTGGAAGAAAGTCCCCAGTGTCTCCGGCCCAGGGACAGAGCCTGGGCCTGCCCCCCTGCCTAGCAGCAGCACTGCCTCTTGCAGCTGCAGCTCTGCCGGCAGCAGCACTTCTGCTGGCAACAGCCCTTCCCGCAGCCCCCGCCGCAGCCACACGAGCTGCAGGAGCGGCGGCAGCAGCAGATCACGGGCGCGCTGCAGCACCCCCCACAGCAGCCGCGGCAGCAGGGGCAGCAGCTGGAGCAGCAGCCCACCCGGGAGCACCTGCAGCTGCTGCAGCCGCCACAGCCACCGCAGCCGCCGCAGCCACCACCACAGCCACCACCGCAGCCACCACAGCCGCCACCGCTGCCACCACCGCAGCCACCACAACTTCCACAGCCACAGCAACCCATGGTGTCAGTAGAGAGGACTCAGGCGAAGGGAGGAGAGAGGACTCAGGAGAGGTGAGGGAGGACTGATGCCGCCTTCTGCCGGGGGAGGCCCTTATATACCAAGGCTGGAAGAGGAGAGGGAAGACACATGATCACTTCCTTGTTATTGTCTATTTTAGTTTCTATAGAAAAACTCAGACTCCTCCTGTTTATTTCCATACTAGACATCTTTAGTCTCATTAAGTCGCTTATTTTCAGTTTAGCTAAATTTACCTCTGTTCCAACTGCTGGCAATATTTAGCAGAGAATCTATCCCTGTTTTCAAATACAGCAGTCTTGGAATAGATGAGCCAGGAAGATACATCTGCCCATTGACGTTTTCCTTGCTCACTAATATTTTTCCAAGGGAATCATATACTTCCCTTCAAACATCTCCAGAAAAAATTTCTAGGGCTTACTTCAGTAGGAGGAGAACATAGAACTTAATATAAAGGAAGCAGCTTGCAATACCTGCTGTTTTCATCATGGTCTAATACGTGGATCTATGTTCCTTTTTTATTTCCTTTTTTAAATTAATTAATTAATTTGTCTATTTTTTGAGACAAAGTCTCACTCTGTCACCCTGTAGTGACAGGCTATAGTGCCATGGCATCATTATTGCTCACAGCAACCTCAAACTCCTGGGCTCAAGCGATCCTCCTGCCTCAGCCTCCCCAGTAGCTGGGAGTACAGGCATGCGCCACCACACTCAGCTAATTTTTCTACCTTTAGTAGAGACAGGGTCTCACTGAGATCTACAGTCTTTTAAAGTCTTATTTTTCACAAGAAGACCTTCGGTCTCAAATATCGTTGGTGAAATTTTCCCAAATGTAAGATCATTTTTTTTCTTTCTTTCTAGGAGGGGAGGGAAGCATCACCAGAACTTCTGAAAATGATCTGAACAATGAAGGAGCTATAATTCTCCGCCCACTCAGGTCTAGACCAGAGCTGCCAATAGAACTTTCTGGGAAGATGAAAATGCTCTATTCTGAGCTGGCCAATAAGGTAACCACTTGTCACATAGGACTATTGAGTACTGAAAATATGACTCATGAAGCTAAAGAACAAAATGTTTCACTCCATTAATTTTGGTTACTTTAATTACCCCTATGTGGTGAGCGGCTGCCATACTGGACAGCACAACTCCAGACTGTAGTTCCCTGAGAGGAGGAGCTACACGTCGTCGTTCTTGGGTTCAATTCGTCAGAAGTTTAATAATTGTCTACTATACTCCAGACAGTAGCACTTGGGAGAGTAAGATGGACGAGAGATGAAACTGGCCTTAAAGAAGTATGTAAGGTTCATCAAATAAGACAGACACAGAAGCAAACCATAATTCGATAGGAAAAGCCCCATACCAGAAGGCCAAATGGAAAACATACAGGGGATCCATTAGTTAAATTCTCAGTGCCTAGCACAGTTCCTGACATATGACACAGTCATTTCTGCTATAACACTTGTTTTTGAAAATGCAAATGTGTCCCCCGGAGATTGATATATTAGGGAACAATTGGAGCATAATACAAATTTTGCATTTGCTTTTGTGTGATTTTGTCCATGAGAAATACTAAACAGGTGCAGAAAACTTCACCCAGCTAAAACACACACACATGGACACTTCAGATACATATTTACCAGCTACCTGTTCACCCATGTTCTATGAACAACACCCACACACATGCGCAGTTGCAATTTTCTGTTCTGTTTTGGATACCCCCCTTCCACCACCTGACAGTAACACATGTGGCAACCTTCTTATGCCCACTTCCACAGCAAACTTCAGGTCTTTTTCATGGTAAAGTGCTTTATTTATTATAGGATATATATATTTTTAAATCATATAGTGTGTAAAACTGCGCACCCTTTTTATTAAGTTCCTCCTTTTTATAAAATGACTCACTGATGAAATTTTTTGAGTGCTGTTTCCAAACTTCAGTTTTAACATAAGCCCTGTGGCTTTTATTGCACAACTTTGTATAGTCCCATGATTTTTAGGAGCACATATATTATGTTATAGCAGAACTGACTGTAGGTGCAGAAAAAAACCTTAGCAATGAATACCGCTAGCACCCAGATCTTGGATTTGAAACACCATTATCCAATAAAAGGAACCAGAATCCTTGGAGGAAAGGCTGATCCCAGATCTGAGAACAGGAAAGAATGAAATGGGTCTTGAATATCTTATGCCAGAATGTAAGTTAATACTCAAAACATGATGGAGATATTTTTTAAAGCCACAGATCAGCTTAAAGATGCTGCCACTGGTAAAATCTGAGACAACTTGAGCATCAAAATAATGATAGTAACAGATTGTAACTCAATGTTCTATGAACCCTCACTGATGCAGACGATTAAAGGCAAGAATGCACATCTTTGACCTAACCAGGTGTTGCTGAATTGCTCTCAGAACTGGTTATAGCAATTTATACTCCCAACAGAGTATGAGAATTACAATCACGCAATGTCCTCACCAGTATTTGGTATCAGCAGATGACTTGAACATTTTGATAATCAGGTGGGTATAAACTATATCTCATTATGGCTTTAATTTGCACTTTTCTGATTAAGAGTGAAGTTGAGCATCTTTTCATATTTTGAGTTTTGTCTTCTGTGACTCCTCAATTCATGTCCTTCATTTGCTTTTTTTCTAATAAGTTGCTTTCCTTTTTAAAAATTAATTTTCTCTTTAGCCTGGGGCTTGTTTTAATCTTTATTTTCAGCATCTTTGTATGTAAAGATGTTTTCTTCTCTTTCATGTATTTTATATTTAATCCATCTTTTTCTTTATTGTATGGACTTTTATATTTTAAGAAATGAATTACTACTTGGAGGTCATAAAGATCTGGATCTTCTTAATGTATAAAGTTTGCTTTTCATTTTTAAATCTAAAATCATCTGGAACTTACACTGATATCTGATGTGCAGAATGACCCTGCTATTATTTTTACCCATATGGATAATCTGTTATTTCCACACCACTAGTGAATAGTCAATAATTTCTTCTGATTTGTAACATTGCTGCATACACAAAATTCCAAAATCTATGTGAATCTACTTCTAGGCCCTCTATTCCTCTCCAGTAGTCTCTCTGCGTCTCTCAGCAACAAAATGTCACACTGTTTTAAAGATCATAGCCTTTCAATAGGTCCCAACATCTGACAGGGCAAACTTTCCTCATTTTTCTTAAAAAATGTCTTTGACATTCTTGGCCTTCTGTTTTGGCCAATGTATTTTAGAGACAGCTGTCAAGTTAAAAAAAAAAGAAAGAAAGAAAAGTTTTTTAAATCTCTTAGTGTTTTTAATAGAATTGCGAGGAATTTACTAATTACTTTGGTAAAGACTGACATCTTTTAGACATTGAGACTTCCCATTCATGAACCTAGTGTATTTCCCCATTTATTTATTCTTTTATGTCCCTCAGTACAATTTAATAATTTTCTCTGTAAAGATTTTGCATTGTCATTAGATTTACATGTTGTTATAATTTTGTTGCTATTTTGAATGAATTCTCCTTTAAATTACATTTTCTATTTGATATTTAAGAAATCTCTTTATTGCTAAATATTAATTTTTAAGGCTTCTTTTTTCTTCTAAGACTTCTTATTACCTCTAATAATGTGAATTTCCCAAATGGAGACATAATATGCAACATTTCTTAGGCTTATTTGACTATAATACTCATTTTAATAAGATTCTATATACCTAATTCATCTTTTTTTTTAAGACTGATTAAAGATAATGTACATAAAATGTATATGCTTATAGTAAAAGACAAATAAATTTAGGGTTCGGAATCTTCTGGGAGGCTATTACTGATTTGCAGCAGAGGAAAAGCTGGATCTCTTCAGCTTAGATCATCTACTACTAATGAAAAGAATCGTACTTTCAGGCAGCCACATTGAAAAAATGCAATGTTTTACTAAATATTTCAGCCAGTTTCAATTCCACTTTTGAAATAGAAGTGAATTTATCTAAAACTGAAATATATATCAAGTTATGTGCACCCATGAGGAAGTAACAAACAGGAAACAAGATTTGCCACAGAAACCGGCCACAACAACAATAAGGAAGTGACCACAGCCAGGTGTCAAGCCCCCAGCAGGAGTATTTAAGGGCCCTGGGCAGAGGCAGAGATCAGTCCTCCCTCAGCTCTCCTCAGTTCTCCCTCCTCCCTTCGCCTGAGTCCTCTCTACTGACACCATGGGTTGCTGTGGCTGTGGAAGTTGTGGTGGCAGCGGTGGTGGCTGTGGTGGTGGCTGTGGTGGCTGTGGTGGTGGCTGCGGTGGCGGCTGTGGCAGCTGCAGCAGCTGCAGGTGCTCCCGGGTGGGCTGCTGCTCCAGCTGCTGCCCCTGCTGCCGCGGCTGCTGTGGGGGGTGCTGCAGCGCGCCCGTGATCTGCTGCTGCCGCCGCTCCTGCAGCTCGTGTGGCTGCGGCGGGGGCTGCGGGAAGGGCTGTTGCCAGCAGAAGTGCTGCTGCCGGCAGAGCTGCAGCTGCAAGAGGCAGTGCTGCTGCTAGGCGGGCCGGCCCGGCTCTGGTAGAGTTTGCTGGTATCTCTCTCGCCTGTTGCAAGCCTTCCCCCATCCCTCCCACCTCTCTTTCCAGCAGCTGGAAGTCACTCCTGTGCACTTAAGGGCTGTAGATTTGACGCCCTCCTCTTTGTCACATCATAAATCTATAATTTCAAAATATTGAGTGATACTGATGTGAACAGCAAGAACTACGGAACGAAGAGACAGCCCAGCTGCTGGAAACAAGTCACACGTTGAACCAATGGCAAATGGAACCATAGGTACTGACTTTTATGTTTTTCTGAAATTCTTTCACACTAACTCCAGTGCCTGTACTTCTTGTCACTGTGCCGGGTATTACATGCCATTTCCACTCTATTATATCCAGCAGCTCTGTGCTGCTGAAAATTAAATGTATAGAATAATGCAGCATATATTGATGGCTGAAGATCTCTTTTACTTTTATTTATTGCTTTGCTGTGAAAGGACCTTTTGTGTTCTATCAATTCACCCAAGTTAAATAAAGAAACCCTTGTTGGGAAGAATTTCCCCTACTGTCAGATTTATTTCTTTTATGTTCAGAGTCGTGCTGAGATGCATTGTGAGCCCAACACCCAGGGCAGAAACACTGTTCACACATGGGAACAGGTCTCAGATGCCTTATTTATCAGAGTTCAATTTCCCTGTCTCACTGTTCGTAGCATTCATTTCTTTGAAGTCAATGGAAATGTTATAATTTACTGCAAAAATGCCTACATCTCACCTCCCCTCATTAGGTAGGGTCAAAGAAGCAGGAACTCAATTTGGGTTGTGCCATCCCGGAAGAACGGCAGTGCTTTACCCCAAATAAGCCTAACTCATCCATGAAAAGGATAACCGTAAGACAAATGTAATACATTTTCAAATCTGCCTTAAATCTTTCCAATTCTAATCCTAGTTGGAAGGATATGACCTTGGATACAAAATACGACAGAGACAGATTTTCAGGTGAGGACACAACCAGGTCAAGCAAGCAGGTATTGGGCTAGTCTGCAGAATCTGCTCTGTGCTGGGGTGGGTTGGCACGTATTGGGAGCAGGTGTGCATCCAGGTGCTATGAAAGTTCACTGACTCCAGGTTAGGACCACACTTGAAGATTTAGGTTTCAATCTCTTTATTTTTACTCTAGTATCAATCTTAGAAATGGTGACAATGGCTTGATTTTACAGTTGCCAGTTTCTGAGAGTAATTCTTCACCTCATTCCCATGAAATGAACAAACAAAGCAAATGTACAAAATGGGATCTTAGATGTTGATCAAGGACCCACCAAATTATTTATGTGCATCCATGTCCAAGAAGATGAAGCTTTTTTAAGCCTCTGTGTAATATGGGGATACAGACTGAAATGATGCTTACCCAAGCCAAATTAAGAATACAACATGAGTATCTCATTGTTCAAGAGCCAGGAAAATGCTCATCATGTGTAAGTGAGAGAAAACAAGTTAAAGTATCTATATCATTGAAGGATTCAATGACTACACCTAGTAGATTTAGAAACTGAAAAGAATTAATCTACACCGACCTTGTGGCATATACTACATTTTTAGAAACTTAGTCATTTACCGTTAGACAGGAGGACTTCTAAACAATTCAGGACAAAGTGTGGCCTATTTTCTTCAGAAGGACTTTAGGTATAGAAAATCCACACCTCCAGTGTCGGCCCATCCCAATGCATGTCATCCTGGTGCTTAAAGTATTCTATATGCACAATTGAAATCTTCCCTGCTTTCCCATTTCTTCTTATCCACCATAGACCAAAGGGTAACATCCAAGGGTCTGCTTGACAAAACTCTTTATAGACCTGAGGACAGTCTTCAGTCCTTTTCTTTCTTTCCTTCTTTTTCTTTGTTTCTTTTTAATAATATCTGGCAACTCCAATTTTTTTAGCCTTCAGTACAGTTCGAAATAGACTATATTTGTAGATCTCAAAGTGGGGTCCCTGGGATCAGCAGCAGCACCTGAGAACTTGTTAGAAATGCCAATTCTCAGAGATTTCTGGGGGTGAGGTCCAGCAATGTGTTCTAACGAGTTTTCTAGGTGACTTTGATATGTATTCAAGTTTGAGACCCTTTGGTTTCAAACACTTCTCCACCTGGATTGTCTTGTCTTCATCTTGTATACGTGTGCATTCCTTTCCTCTTTCACAAATGTCCCCTTCTTCCTCCAGCACCTCAATCAACCTCTGGTCCCAGCCCCTGTCTCTTTTCTGATCGGTTGCTATGACCTCTCACCACTGTCCCTGCTTCGCTCATTCCTGCTAAATCCCATCTTCCGCACAGCAGCTAGGCTTTGGACTGTATCACACCCACCAATGGCTTCTCTTCACACTTTGGATTTGTTATAACCTTTTATCCCATCCTACAAGGCCCTACCTACCTGGCCGACCTCACCTGCCAGCCACAATTGCCTTCTTTCCATTTCTCAAACACATAAAGCTTGTGCCTGCTTTGGCACCTTTGCCCTAGCTGTTCTCTCTACCTGGAATAATTTTTCCAGATCTTTGCCCAATTGACTCCCGCTTAACTTTTAGTTCTGAAATTAAATCTCACTTCTTCAGAGTGATCTTTCCTGACCAGTCAATCTAAAACTGCCCTTAGGTTATGTGGTTTGTACACACCTGATATTTGCTTATGCATTGGCCCATGTTTATTTTTACCTCTCCTTCCATGATAGTTGCATCCTACCTGCCTAATCCACCCGTTCAGTGCTGTGTTCCTGGTGGCTGCAACCATGCCGGGCACATGCTCAATAAATGCCTATTGGAGGAACAAAGAAAAGCTCTGTGAGGCTTTCTCTTGCCAGGGATCTCTTCCTCATCATTCAGCATCAGCTACTTCCTCACCTGTGCTAGCACCTGCTTTCACGTGATCTTCCTGTTCTATTGACACTGTAATGCATGTGCTTGTTTACCAGGCCTTGAAGTTCTGAGGACAAGCACCACATGTTTTTGGTTTTGAATTCCCAGGTCTTCTCAAAGTATATGGCATCAATGAATATTTGATGAGTAAATGACTTCACCCTCTTTCCAGGGGATGACAGCAGGTGGTCATGTCACCAAGAATCCATTTAAAGCCATTTACAAGGCCAGTGATGATGACTATTGAACAGTGTCTTATGTAAGGCATACGGGCCAGACATAGAAGACCTACTACTTCCCTTCTCATTAAAGGACACAATTCAGCTATGTCATTAAGCTTCTGGCCAAAGACATTCTACACAGAAAACTCACAAAACAAAGCAGCAAAGCTACAAACCAAAAACGCAATAGTATCTTCTGGAAATATTTTAAATTAAAACTTTGTTTTTTTAAAAAAAGACACATCATCTAAAACAGAAGAGAAAGGAAAGTCTCATAATAATACATAGAATTTCATTCAAATAAAATCAATGGTTTTTAAAAGGGATGGCCAAGTGACCTCTGGGGTCTACCAAGGTTCCAGGAGGTCAACAGAACAGATGATGGGAACGCGAAGAATTAAGCCATTTTGAAAGCAGACATTCCTTTTTGTATTCCCTGCTATTATAAAATCATGCTAACACAATTTACAAAAGATATTAAGGTGATTTCCCCCCCTCAATTCCTTAGAGATTTTGTTGTTACTGTAGCTTTTATTGTTTGTTACAAAAAATATATAATTAGATACAAGCAAAACTGTGTTACCAAAAACCAAAAACCAACACCCAGGCCAAATAGTTGGGCAATGAAAAGAAAACCTTTGCAATGAATTATCTAAAATGCCTAATGGATGTGGATACTTCATAACATGCTCCATCTAACTGTCTCAACAGGTCTTCAGTAGCTGGAAACAGCCTCCAGAGAGACTTGTCTTGTCGCCAGCTGCCTCCCACCAGGCAGCGTCTGCAGACCATGTCCGCCCAGCACCCAGTCTGAAATTGCTGTGCAGCTACACGAGGCCCAGGGGGCAGCTCCTTTGTTCAATTCAACCACCAGTTTCTTGGATCAGGGGTAAAAAGTTTTGCCAGCAAGAACAAAGAGGCACACCTTTTTTCCAGGAC
Organism: Lemur catta; assembly: GCF_020740605.2. Lineage (NCBI taxonomy): Eukaryota > Metazoa > Chordata > Mammalia > Primates > Lemuridae > Lemur > Lemur catta. Next base: position 10,214,109 of record NC_059135.1, read on the forward strand.
CCAAGTTCTTCAAAATGGCCTTCAAAATGGCTATTTTTTAAGGAGGATGTTAATGGATATTCTTTTCTCTTTGAGTTATTCTAACACAGAACAGAATAAAGAATTGGAAACTAACAACCATTGAAGGGAACATAAAACAGGTGTCTGGGCAACATTGCTAACCCACTAGGAGCCAGCAGGTAGGAACAAAATCTTCCTCAAACACTTCCAGATGGGAGCCCTAAGACATGGGGCTGAGTACCTTTGCTGCAAGTCATCAGCCCTGTAATAAGACCGTGGGAATACCACGTGGGAGGCTATAATCACCACCGGCAGCTTTACGAAGCCTTTTGAACTTGAGGTCAGAAGAGAGCCTGGGTGTTGTAAGGTTGATGGACCAGGGTGGGTCAGATGATTATAACATATAATTCATATATCATAAAATTTACTTTTTTGAAGTATACAATTCAATGGTTTTTAGTACATTCACAAAATTCACTATTAAATTTCAGAACATCTTTATCACCTCATAAAGAAACCCTATACCCATTACTAGTCCTTTCCTATTCCTTCCTCCCACCCCAACCCCCACCCCCGGCCCTGGCAACCACTGTTCTACTTCTTGCCTATTCTGAACACTTCGTATGTATGGAGTCATATATGTGTGGCCATTTGTATTTGGCTTCTTTCATTTAGTATAATGTTTTCAAGGTTCATCCATGTTCCAGCATGAGTGAGTACTTCATTCCTGTTCATGGCTGCATGCTATTCCCTTGTATGGTCAGACCACATCTTATTCATCCATTCATCAGTTGATGGACATTTGAGTTGTTCCCACTTTTTGGCTCTTATAAATAATGTGGGTATGAACATTTGTACATATAATATTTTTATAGAAATGTTTTTATTTTTCTTGGGTAAGTACCTAGCAGTGGAATTGCTGGGTCATATGGTAAGTCTATGTTTGACTTTTTGAAGAGCTGCCAAACTGTTCTCCAAAACAGCTGCTTCTTTTTACATCCCCAACAGCAGTGTGTGAGGGTTCCAGTTTCTCCACGTTCTTGCTAACACTGTTACTATCCATATTTTTGATACTGGCTATCCCAGTATGTGCCAAATGGTATCTCCTGGTTGTTTTGGTTTGTGTCTCCCTAATGACTAATGATGTTCAACATTTTGTCATGTACTTATTATCAGCCCTTTCTTCTTTGGGAAAATGTCTATTCATATCCTTTGCTTATTTTGGGGGGTTGGTTTTTATTGTTGAGTGTTAAGAGTTTCTCCATACAGTTAAAGGTATAAAAAGGAATATATCGGCCAGGCACGGTGGCTCATGCCTGTAATCCTAGCACTCTGGGAGGCCGAGGCAGGAGGATCGTTTGAACTCAGGAGTTTGAGACCAGCCTGAGCAAAAGTAAGACCCCATCTCTACTAAAAATAGAAATAAATTAGCTGGACAACTAAAAATATATAGAAAAAATTAGCCGGGCATGTTGGTGCATGCCTGTAGTCCCAGCTACTCGGGAGGCTGAGGCAGAAGGATCGCTTGAGCCCAGGGGTTTGAGGTTGCTGTGAGATAGGCTGACGCCACGGCACTCACTCTAGCCTGGGCAACAGAGCTGGGATGCTTGGAGTCTGCCTTGTGTATACAAAGTTCAATCCAATATATAAGTAGAGTTCAGCTATGGTTATTTATTTTTTTGTCAAGTCTTAGCTGTTCCACACAGAGGTGACTGGGGCTTGTGCTCAGTCAGCAAGCTCAGACAGGAAACTCAGTGCTATTCCCTCCCCCAACTGCCAACTCCCCTCCCATTTGTGCTGGCTACTGCTACTCTCCAGCGCCTTTAAATAACTGTTCAGTATTTTTCCAATTCAGTTATTTATGTGAGGGTTGGTCAGAAAGTAATTACACGCCCCCCACCCTGCCCCATTACTTGAAGCTGGAAGTTCTTCCATAAACTTAATTGGCTTCTACATGCTAAGAATGTCCAGACTCCAGTGATTTTCTCCAGCTCAGACGTCTCAGTTGAGTCTCTGTGACCTTCTACTGATTACATCTACATGTAAGACTTTCAGAAACATGTCCCAGAGTAAACTCATCATCTTCCCTTCCAGCTGCTTCTCTAACTCACTTCCATCCAATTGTCTGAGTCAGAAGTCAAGAGCACTGAGTGACTGTTCTTTCCTGTACCCTTAAACCTTATACAGTCTCCCCACTATGCTGGCTCAGGCCACATACATTACTAAAACAATCTCATAACTGTCTCTTTGCCTCCAGTCTTATTCCTGCAGTAAATCCATTCTCCTATCTGCAGCCAAAGTCATATTTCTAAATTGTAAATCTGATCATATTCAACTGCTTAGAACCCTGCAGTGTTTAATCACTCATCTTCTATACTGTCCGAAAACAAGTCAAAACTCCTGAAATGGCACAGGAAGCCCTTCAAGATCTGGCTTCTATCTATTCTGTCTGATCTCTCATCATTTTGCTTCCAGTTTCCATTCTCCCCATACTTAGAAATTCTTCTAAAGCCTCAAGTTTCCTGCAAGTCCTAGATCTTTGCACTAGGGGATCTCAATGCCTGCATTTCTCTTGACACTGAACTAGATAAACCTTCCTCATTCTTTAAGACTTAGCTGGCTATTTCTTCTCACAGAAAACCTTTCCCAATGCTCTAGTTTGGGTTAGTCTTGGGTTGGCCTTTCCCACCTGTATCCATAGCACCTGAGCCTCTATCATAGCTCTTACATCATTGAGCACTTGTGTCTATGTTCCTGACTATACCGTAACTTATATCCTACTATAATTCCAAGTTTCCCACTTGATTTCAGGACAGGCACTATATATTATTTACTGTTAAATCCCAGCCAACCCTACTTGATTCCTGGCTCATAGTACATACTTGATATTTGTGCTGATGAGGATAACATTTTCAAAAGGTATGGAATGATAATTCTTTTAAGGACTGTTACTTTACCAGTGCTAATTCTTATTTTCCCATTAGTTGATCCAAAAGCCACTGATTCATCCAAGCTACATTTATTGAGTGTCTAGCATGTACCTCGCCAGTGGTGGTCATAGTAATCCAGAGGTAACTGACACAGAGCTACTGCCATGGAGGACAGCACTGCCTAGTGGGGAAGCAAATGAATAAATGAAATATCATGCTAAGCAGAGGCATGCATAAGTAGGTTAGAGATGCAGTTGACAGTAATAGAATTACATTTGGAATTAGCATTGGGGAATGAAATGTTTCCAAGTAGAAAAAAATGTTGCATTTACATAAGCAATTAAATGTGCTAAAGACATGAATAGGCAAATCCAAAAAGAGAAACTAGAACAAGCAAATTAACATTTGGAAAAAGTCAGCTTCTCTATTTAATGATAATGAGACACTGTTTGGCTTACTACTGTAAGACTACTTTAAAATCTCACACTAGGAAGAATCAAGGAAAATGTACATTCATAACCCTAATGGTGAGAGTATAAACTTAATAAAATGTCTTTGGAGGGCTATGTGAAAGTAAGAATCTTGAATAGATTAATTCCAGTAAGTCTATACCTGAAAATCTGTCTTTCAAAAAATAACACAAAAAATTTATGTATATAAAGATATTTATTAAAATATTTATACTAATGCAAACTGGAAACAGGACTGTTTAATAAATTACTGTATATCTATGTTATGAAATGCTAAGCAGTCATTAAAACTCTTGTTTTTCAAATATTTAATGACATAATAAATGGCTAAAAATGTGCCTATAACCATATAAACCACTTTACATTTTAGTGTGTAAGACGTACACACACAAATGGACATACAAAAAGTGAAATTATGGACAATTTAAAATTGTTATACTTTCTGCATTTACCTAATTACCTAGAGCAAGGGTTGGAAAAGTTTTTCTGTAAAGGAATACTTTAGATGTTGTGGGCCATAGGTCTCTGTCACAACTCTCATTGAAGGATGAGAACCTGGACATTATGTAAGAAATGGGTGTGGCTTCATGCCAATAAAGCTTTTTGTTTACAAAAACAGGTGCCAAGCCAGATTTATCCAGCAGGCAGTACAGCAGTTTACTGACCTGTGATCCAGCAAGAAAGTGTATTAATTTTACAGTAAAATGTACAATTATTCCATTTTAAAGAGTCCAGAAGACTAGGAAGAACAAAGAGAAATGAAACATTTTTATTGGGTCATTAAATATGAAATGCCTGATTTTAAATCAAAAGTATAGTTTATTATGTCTCAAATGAGAAGCAGTACAATTAATCAAAGTATGCCCCTAAACCATTGGCACAGTTTTGCCATCTTAACGGTAGCTTGTTCATGCCAGCAGTGAAGGAGCCTGGAGAGCGAGTGGCTATGAAATTGTAAAAGGCCTTTTCCACAGTTTGTTGAAAATTGAATATTTTTCCTTGCAAGAAGTGGTCCAAAGCCTGGAAGAAGTGGTAGTTAGGTGGCAGCGCAAGGTCTGATGAGTATGGTGGATGACAGTTTCCAAGTCCAGCCTCTGTAGTTTGAGCAGTGTTGTTTGTGCGACCTGCGGTCAAGCATTGTCTTACAAGATGATTGGCCTGTCTCTATTGACCAATCTCAGCTGCTTAATAATAAGCATCCTCATCATTTTGTCCAGTTGGTTGCAGTGGACATCTGCTGTAATCGACTGACCAGGTTTCATGAAGCTGTAGTGGATAACACCAGCACTGGACACCAAACAGACACCATTAGCTATTTTTGGTGAATATTCAGTTTTGGACTGTGTTTTGGCACTTCATCTTTATTCAACCATTGTACCAAACAGTTGCAATTGTCAAAAAGAATCCATTTTTCATCATATGTAACAATACGGTGTAGAAATGGTTCACCTTTATGTTGTGACAGCAAAGAAGGCAAGCTATGAGATGATTTCTCTTCTGACGGTCATTTAATTCATGCAGAACCCATCTATCCAGCTTCTTTACCTTGCTGATTTATTTCAAATAGTCCAATATTGTTGGAATAGTAACATCAAACCTTGCTGCTAATTCACGCACAGGTTGAGATGGATTCGCTTCCACTACAGCTTTTAGCTCATCATTATCCACCTTGGTCTCAGGTCAACCACGTGGCTCATTTTAAAGATTAAAATCACCAGAACGGAACTTCTCAAACCATCAACATACTGTGTGTTCATTAGCTACATCCTTCCCAAACACTTTGTTGATATTTCAACCTGTCTGTGGAGCATTGGTTCCACAATGAAACTCATATTTGAAAATAACATGAATTGTTGACTTATCCATAGTTTCAAAAAAATTGCTTTAAAAAAATGTGAAAGATAATCACAAGCCAAACCATGCGTTTGAAAGACTGAGGATGTACCTTCACAATAAAAATAAAACAGAAAATGTCAAAGTGAAATGTCAGAGATATCAACTGTCAAACTTAGTATTTAAGGAAATCGGACATTTCATACTTAATAACCTAATAGTTCTCTTTCCACGTATGTTATTCTTTTTAAATAAATTGTAATCTCCTTTAAGGCAGGCACTTTTATATTGCTCTTTATTCCTTACACACTTGATGAGTTGTATATTCTCAGAAAGTATTTGCTTTTAAAAAATAAATGCTGATTATTGTCTACTTATATTCTGAGGAAGCTATTGTGAACTCAGAATCAAAGCCTTGTAGCTAAGGTACGATGTTCTGTATGGGATCCATAATAAGTTTTCTTGAGGATATTCTAAAGCAATTAAATGGGTGATCTTGCCTGGCTCTTCCTTATAAAAACATCCCACTAAATTGTCAACCTTTTCAGTGAATTACCATTTGAATCCCTGTAGTTCCCTCTCGCTGACGGCTAAATTCCTCCATGTCAGCAATAGCAGCCAATGTGCTTCTGCAGGACCAAGAGGCTGCCTGGCCAGCATAAGCGTTTTAGAATACTGGCATGTGCGGTGTCTCGTCTGCCCACAAAGACAGCACGTTCTCGTCATATAATGAAGAAAACTGGCTACTCCTGGCCTATTCCTTTTTGCCTGCACTCAGTCTCCTGTCTTCCACCCATCCTACTACCTCCAACACACCCTGCCCCTCTTACAATGCATACATCCATTTAACATCCTTCTAGTTGTCCTTCACGTGTCTTCTGGATTTTGAAACTCTGAAGCTGAAATCATCCTATGCCGCAAGAGATAACAACACTACTACTGTGTAGGCTTTTGTTATAAGATTCATATCCTTGACGCTGAATTTCCATGAGAATTGTACACTATCCGATCAACACAGGACCTCCTCTCTAGTACTAATCATACCTAATAACATTTCAAAATTTAAAAATTGTATCAACCTTGAATATTAATATTTATATATAAACACTAAATCACAGAAATATCCTAAGAACATATAGGTTTATATTTATATAACATTGGTTTGGTAAAGCATTTCTTGAACATGAATTCAAAGCTAGAAATTATACAGAAAAGATGGACAGATTTGGCTTTATAAACACATAAAACTTCTATACATAAAAAGCAAAACAGAAATATTTACAAAATACGTAACAGTGGTTTTACTTAATAGTAATATACAAAAAGGTCTAAAAATTTTTTTTAAAAATGACCATACTAGGAAAGAGGGGTAAATCTCATGAAAAGGTAATTCACAAAGCATGAAAAGATGATCAACCTCATAAGTAATACAAGAAACATAAAATGAAATATTAGATGACATCTTTGACCTATCAAATTGACTATTTTTAAAAAATAACTAGTGTTATCAATGTTCCAGAGGAATGAACACTCTCAAAAGCTCGTAGGAACCCTAAGTTGGGAAAACTTTCTGGAGGACTATAATGTAAATTAAAAGACTTAATGTTTTACATAGCCTTTGGCCCAGAAACACCCACTGTGGGGATTAATCTGTGTGCAAACTATACACTTGGGCAAAGATGCTCAAAGTATGGCTCATGATCTGAAAGAATGCAAATAACCTAAAGGCTCTACTACACAGAGGTGGACAAACTATGACCAGCAGGCTGGTTTTGTAAGTAAAGTTTCACTGAAAAAAAAATGAGCTCATTTACATATTGCTTATGGCTGTTTTCACTCTACGAGAGCAGTCTAGTAAGTGAGACCATGTGGCCTGCAAAGTCTAAAACATACGCTATTTAAAGTTTGCAGACCCCTGGTGAAGAAATTTATGCTGTAAGAGACATTTAGTGCAGTTATTAAATATGGTTTTGTACATTATTTCACGATGGGAAAAGATACTTACGAATTATTACATTTTGAGAACAGATAATACAATACTCATATAAACTGTACACAAGAAAACAATTATATAGAATGCACATACACACACTAAATAGCTGGGGGGGAAATACACAGTGTTGACGCTGGTGATCGCAGGGTGATGAGGTTAAGTGCATTTTGGGGGTGGGGGGACCCTCTTTAAAAGTTTTATTCAATGAACACACTTTATTTTTGTAAAAACACAACAGATCTGTGAAGTGATTGCTTTTAAATTTCAAAGGTAAACAGGGTATAAGAAAAATGATTTTAAACACCATTTCTTTAATATCACCATAGGACTGCCCCTCCTTGGCCAGTTTCCAGTCCCTGCCGCCACTCTTCTGAGCTAACTGCTCCAATGAGGACCGGCACCAAGAAAGACTTCAGGTGTCTTCGGGAGCTTCTGTCATCTGCAAAGCCTCCTTCCCTCTTCCAGTGGCCGGCTTCACAGTGATAATGAAACCTGTGAAATTTCAATTGTCTTCTTTCTCCCTTCAGAGGAAAACCCTACTACCTTTACACATACCTTCATTGTACAGCATCACCTACTTAATACCTTTATGTGTATGAGGGTGAGACTCACATATTTCTCTACTACTTTGTAAATAAAATGCTGTCTGCATGGACTCCTAATTCCTGGAAACACATCTAAAACTGAACACACTTAAAAGAAAACTCAATCCACATATATTGTTACAGAATTTCTATAAATGAATTTTTCTTAACCTACTTTTCAAAATTCTCCAGAGCAATTTTAGCATAACAAATTAACTTTTACACAGACTATAAAAGCTAGATACAAAAATGACGTATCTAACACAGATAGGACCTAAATCAGTGCTTCTTGCTCTTGAATTTGCATACAAATCAACCACCTGGGGATTGTGTTAAAATGCAGATTCTGATTTACTACCCTGGGACGGGCCTGAGACTCAGCATGGCTAACAAGCTCCCAGGGGACCGCGTCCAGGATGCAGGTACTCAAACCACACGCTGAGTAGCAAATTACTGTGATCATTTTTAATACCTTAGGTGGTGTAGGCTGTAGAGAATTCCATCCTGATACTATTTTGCACTGATTTTAAACACAATTATTATTGACTCTTAGACAAGGAAATGTTTTGCAGTGAGTACTCCCACACTGTGTGCACGCATGTGGGAACAAACACACACACACACCATCCTCTAATCAAATGACCTGGAGAAAAAACTGCCCAACTTGCTTCCATACAGCTGCTTGTCCATCAATATAACACACCCACAATATACACACTTCTCTTCTTCCTGCTTCCTTCGCACCCTTGCCCCTCAGTCTTAAATTCTGCTACTCCTTCATATGTCTGTGCTGGGTCTGACTGAGATGCCCCCTACTCTCCCGCAGCCCCGCTTCCCTGTCCTCAACTTGCACTTGTATACACATCACACTGCCCCCACCTGGATCACCAGTCCCTTCGAAGCACCGCAGTGGAGTGGTTCCGAGCACCTGCTACGGAATTGGAGAGCTGGGTTCAAAGCTCAGTTCTGCCACTTTATTTGAACAAGTAAGCCATCGTTCCTAAGCTTCTTCTGTCTAGTAAAACAAAAATTATACCTACATACAAGGTTGTGAGAATTATAGGAATTCTCAAACATCACTTAAAAAGTCAAAATTGTTCTGCCTTTCAAAAAGTATTATTTCTAAGTTAAAAAAAAATATTGGAAGTCTCTGAATGGCCCCCCGAATTTGCAAATTTCTCTTAGGTTCCCATAGTTTAGGATACTGGAAATCTTATCTGAAAGGCCTGGTAGTTTCTCTCTTCTCTCTGAGAGCTAGCCATAAATAGTTAGTAACTGAAATAATAAGGCTGAAAGGAATTGTACTGTTCTAAAATCATATCATGGCTTATATATTCTAAATTTATAAGTCATCTTCTGTGATAACTTTATGGAAATTCAGTCAGAATTGATACTGATAACCATAAACATTTAAAATGTCTAAAATCCTTCAAGGATTCAAAAGAATTTTATTTAGCTCCTTCTTTAAAACTTTTGTAAACCTTAGAAGTTACTGTAGAAGAGGATGAGGCAAATAACATTTGAAGATAGAAGGCCGAACACTTGCTGGGGTTAAAAAAAAAAGCAGCAATTAAGATTCAAGGAGCACACCAAATTCCATGCAAAAAATAAAAATAAACACCTACATCCAGACACATCATAGTGAAACTAACACCCCAAAGAAGAACCGCTATTTCTGCGTGTAGCAGATAGAGTTTGTAAGCCTTATATTAATACAACTAGAGGATCTGAATAAGTTACCCTTCTCTGATTTAAAAAAAATATTTATGAAACAGAAGGAAATGTAGCAGTTATCTAGATTTTTAAATCCCCTGATTACAGATTAGGTTGTTCAGTCTAAAAGTTAAGTGATATCATTGGCAATGGAAAAGGCCTAATTTGTGCTTCTGTAATCCCAAAGCAATATATGAGAATATGATGAATAAAAAATGTAAATTAAGGTGATCCAATTAATACTTTAAAATGAACTTTTTAAGACAATTCATATTGAGAAAATGCAACAAGGAAATCACGAAAAAAAAAATCAACCTCACCAGTAATCCAAAAAGAAAAAGTAAGATATGGCATTATTTCATATCCCTTAGTTAGCAATCATTAAGAAGAATTGGAATAAAAATGGCCCACATGCCTTTTTGGTATTTGCATAAATAAAAATAATTTCTTTAAATAGTAATTTAGTTCAGTGGATGATGTTAATCCTTATAAACCAATAGTGAATAGTGTAGTTTATAAAAATTTATTCCAAGACATAATCCAAGACATAATACGTGGTAGGGAATTCAATTAATTATGAAAAAAGACAAATGACCATGAAGACTACACTGCAATGTAGAAAATGTCTGAGAGGTATCAAAGTTCTTGAAATGTATATTGTTCACTCACCAATTCCACTTCTAAGAAAACATGATCCCAAATCATGTGTGCAAAAAAAACAGGTAAAATTTCTGACATTGAAATATTGGAAACAATCTCAACATTTGTCATGGGTATTAATTTTGAGAACGCCATATAACAAAACATAATTAGAAGAGCCTGTAGATCTATATTTGACAATGAAAGAAACCCATGATGTACTGAGGAAAAGGTTGCAAAATAGTAAGCATGATATGATCCCATTCTGTAAGAGGGCTTTATATTTATTTATTACATAAAGCCCAGAAGTACTAATAACAATATAGCTGCACAGAATTAGTTTAAAAAAAAAAAACACTTCTCTGTATTTTCAGATTTTTTATAATTAGTACACATTTTCACAATCAGAAAAAGTAATAAATGTATTTTGTTTGGAAAAAAATTGTCATGTAGAAAAAGCACATTAAAATTAAATGGCTATGACCACAATGCAGTATTTCATGTGGGCAAGAAGCAAATATAGAGAAAAAGAATCCTGAAGTTGGATCATTTGGGGTAAGAAAACTGAATAGTTGTTTTCATGTCCAACAATGCCAGGTTTAAAAAAAAAAAATCCATACTCTTACTTATTAAAACTGCTGGAACTAGGAGCTTCAAAGTAGGAATACAATACAGATGAAAGGATGAATTTTAAAGTCAGTCAGAATTCTGCTCTTGCCACTTACTAACCAGCTGTGTAATCTTGGCCAAGTGGACACCTGAGCGTCAGTTTCCTTGTGACAAATACTGCCTTAACAGATTTGTGTCCACTAATGAAATAGCCATTACGTGAGGTACATGGCACAAGCTGGTTTTTAACAAATGGTATCCATACTGTTAGCTTAAACTCTATGAAGTTATTGATACTTAGCTATTTTTGATCTACAAAAATGTCAGTTTCTTATGTTCAATCTAACAGCTATTTGGAAATGTTTAATCCCAATTTCCAAAGCAAATAACTGTCTAATTTAAACACATATTAAAAATGGCTGATGAGAATCTTGTTTTAACATTTGGAAGAGATCTCATTTTAAAGTTGGGGAACTGGAATTACCTAAATTCCCCACTCAAATGCTAGTTAATGGCAGAACTTGACTGGAACACAGGAAACTTGACTCTGGTTTAATACTTTTCACAGAGCCCCAAACCCTCAAGAGTTCAGTAAAAATCATTAGCATACCACTTAAGAAAAAAATTGAAATGGATAAAAAGAATTTGAATCTTTTCTCATTAAGGAGTCTAAAAGCAAACATTAGTTCCCCCCTTGCTGTCCTCTGCCCAAACCAAGGGTTGTGGTGGTTTTGGTAATATTCATTGAGTCTAAGGAAACTAAACTTTTTTCTGTGTTCTGGTAATGGTTAATGTAAATAACTTAAACAAACAACAAAAATGTACAGAATAGTCAGGTTGGATCCATAAGAAACAATAGTGACTACTAGAGGGAAATAAGAGCAGGGGTGTGAAGAACTCGGGCAGTTCACTATTTACATTTTTGATTTCTACAGGTAGTAGCATAGGTAAAATCCCATTACAATGCTATCTTAAAACCAACTTTCATCAATTTGTGTCTCAAGAAAAAAGGTCAGTCTTTATAGGGGAAAAAAAGAATACTGGAAGTAACAAATATGTCCTGTTTTTAAACAATGCAGATGTTTTGTAATTTAAAAAGCAGAAAAAAAGTGGCAAAGGCAGTTAATAATGTATAACTACTAATCGAATAAAAAAGGATAAGCTGGAAGTAGATGCACGAGTTGCTTTATAGGAATACATGCAAATGATGAAAGGAACAAAGATTATTCTTCCAATATTCCAGATGTCTTGTTATATTACGTGACACGTTCATTTAAAGGAAAGAGGCTATTCTCAAATGGTACACAAATTCAGAAGTCTTTATTTTGAAAAAAATTCTTCCAACAATATTTCACAATGAACAAGAACTTAACCAAATTTATCTACTAAAGTATTTTAGAAGTGAATATTGAAATCAGCCTGCAAGCTTTCATCCAATACTTAAAATTAACTCCTGCACTAAAATTGGTCTTCAAAAATCTTGGCATATTTTTTCCAAACAGTCCCTGCTGATTAGAAGGCCCTCTTACACTTTCTTTGGAACTTCTCAGTGAAAGTTCCCTTGTTCCACATTTCTAATCTTAAAGTGCAAGGTACTTTCTATCAGCTGTTAGAAGAAGTATGCTTCGTTTAAAAATTTTTGCAGGAAGCATAATCCTGTGCTTGACTAATGGTAAATACATGTTAAGAAATTTCTGACCTCTGAGGAATCAGAATCAAAACTTTCATTATTACTCAAATTTTTTCTAAAGCAACAAAAGCTAATTTTGAAGAAATAATGAAAAATGTGGTTACACCAAAACAGATTTTGTCATAGTTAATTTTCTCTTCTTAAAAGTAAGGTATAGTCTAGGCTAATGTAGATAAGGCAAGCCACAATACCAACAAATAGTAAAAAGAAATAATAATAATCCCAAACCACACTTTTAGAAACTCCAAGAGTTATGGGTAGAAACAATGGAAAAATGAAGGTACAAGATAGATGTGAACTTGCACAATCTTTCAATGAACTGACTGAATGTCTTTATAGGTCAATTAAAAGCACAGGATTTTTCAAGTATCTTAAGTCAATTTGAGGGATTTTTCTCTTCCTTAAGTAGAAGAATTTCTTAAATAGAAGCACAAGATCATACTTAAACAGCTGGTGAGCCTCAAAATAGAATCATATCTATTTTATTGAAAGTTTCCAGCCAGGCAGAATTAAGAGTAATCTTCATATACGCATAAGAATATTCTTGTTGTAACAATATTTTTAGTAGAAAAGTCTATAAGCAAATGTTCTTCCAAAGGGACATACATATAATGGAATCCTGGAACCATTAAAATAATGAGTTAGAGCTGGATGTGGTAATACGGAAAGACGACCAAGTTAAACAAAAAGAACCAAGTTACAAAACTGAACATTTAAAATAAGGAAGGACAGTGAGAGGCATTTAGAGAGAGATGTATAAAATAAATGATAACATTTCTGAAAGACTATACAAGAATACAAGCAATTATATTCCTTTGGGGTGTGAGAATAAAAGTCACAGAAGGAGACATACTTTTTCACTTTATACCCTTTGCATATTGCGTAACTTTCAAAAATCATAAACATAATATTACAAAAAACCTTTCAAGTCTTTAAAAAACCTGATTGTACCCAAAGCGTTCTATGAAATATTGACTATATTAAGATTAGTTTACAATCTCTTGCTGCCTTTAGTTCATGATCATACAGTCAAAATTAGAAGGCTTCCTGGTGTTTTATTCCTCTATCCCACCATTCAAGATTGGGGGAAAATGCTGAGAATTTAGAATTCAAATTGTACTCTCATTGCTCAAACTGTAACTTGGAACGTATCTACTCACAATTTCAGAAAACCAATAAAAATTAATAGATGGGCATTGTAAGCACCAATTCAAATACTTTATCCAGGATCGCTTTTCCTTTTTACAAAAGCCTGAATCACAACATTCTATTTTCATTAACCCCTACGGCCCTATGTGCTGGACAAAAACAGATTTCAAAAATACATTTAAATAAACATTGAATTCGTATCCATTGGCATCAAGTAAGCTGACTGGATAGAGGTTATTGGGTACACATTCTTGGCAAAAGTCTTTACTGGAAAATCTCACGATCAACTTAAACCTTACACACTGACTGCAATACCAGAATAAGAGGTGGCATAAGCACATTTTCTACCTTTACTGGTAGCCATTTTCTACCCTTACTGTCTTCAGGATTTGCCAACTCAAAGGCCTTGAAAAGCACTGAATGTTTGAGGCTAAGAAAATCTGGAGTAGAAGGCTAGTTGCCACATTAAGAGGGCATGCCCCACTGTAAAAAGTTGGAATCAAAACCAACATTTTAAAACACTGTGCTGGCCAAAAAACAGAATTGCAGACAGAACTAAGAATCTGCAACTCCTATACCAGCACTTAATACTGTGCTGGAGCTGGCTGGCAAAGGCTTGAGAGACACTCAAAGTGCATTTAATGAAATCATATTGGTCGGTAAAATCAGCTGTGGTGAGGGTACTTACACCACAAACATCAATAAACACTACAAAACAGGGACCTTTCCCTTTCATGAAAGACGGTTGTTAAATATTCACCAGCACAACACTGGATTACATCATGGCCATATATTTGTTCAAATACAACCACATGAAAAGTTCAATAACACTGTTATTTTAAAATATACAAAGAAAAACTTAACTAATGAGGATGAAATCCATACAACACGTAATTTAATACAAATTTTAATAACATCATATTAAAAGTAAATTTTAAAATTGTATAGGGTACAAACTACATCAATAAAGGTGGAATGCTTCACAAAATAGGAGTCATTGTGATATTTCAGATGCGTCTTCACTTTAAAACATATATTTAAGATGTAGAATGTAACTTTCTCAAAATTTCAAAAGATTACAAAAGAATCTACTCACACATAAATGTGACAGCATTTTAATCCAACAATAAAATAACTTGTTCTCCAGGGCAAAAACTGTCACTAGCTTAACCTCTCTCTATGCCTTGCTTCTTCCATTCTGAAAGTATGGGTCCACTTCAGGGATTGTATGAGATAATATATGAAAAACGTTTAGCAAGGACTTGTCTGATACATTGAAAGGGCTTAATAAACCATACCCCATTAATACCACCAGTATTATTACTTTGAAGTAAACAATGTTAAAAAGTTTGCAATTTCCATTTATCCCATCAAATAGAAAAACTTAGAGGTTCAAGGAGTAGTAGTATGTTCACCCTACAAGTAAATACTATTCCAGAAACACACAACCTTAAAGTATAGTGGTTCTCAAAGTGTGGTGTCGGGATTCTTGAAGGGTCCAAGACCCTTTGAAGGGCTATACAGAGTTAAAACATTTTCATAATAATACTAAGATGTCATATGCCTTTTTCACTCTCATGATTTCACAAGTGCACAATGGAGTTTTCTGTTGTCTATGTGCTGTGTGATATTAAAAAAAAAAAAACAGATGCAAAAGCAGTATGAGAATCTCACTGCTTTTATTAAGCCAGATATTTTAAAAGATGTGCAAAACATAAAACAATGCTCCTGTTCTCATTAGCTTTTGTTTTGGAAAACAGCTATTTTTCACCAGAAATGTTATTTAGGTTAACAACTAGTAGATTTATTGTTATATTTAAATGAACAATCATGGTTTTAAAATATCTCGGTATTAATTTTTAATACAGTAAATTATGATAGATAGAAGCTACATAAACAAAAGCACTTTGGGGATCTTCAATAATTTTTAAGAGTTATAGTCCTGAGACCAAAATGTTTCAGAATTGTTGGTGCAGTGGTAGAGCAATAGCCAGTTTACACTCCCCATTCTGGCAATTTACAGGAACTAGACCAAAGAGGGTGTGGGGGCAAGGGTACTTCACAGGTAACACTTTTTCAAATTTACAGAAGGGCTTATTTTAAGGAAGAAAGTAATAACCTAATCTCTATTTTCATAAAAATAGAGAATAAAATATTCTCTATTTCAAATAAGAAAATATGCCTTCAAACTGTATCAACAAAGTTTGTCACCCTAAAAGAAAAGAGAAACTTCTTTCGCAAACAAAAATAGAACAGGAGAGAAAATGATTCTACTAGTAAGCCAGAAGTTTGAAGGTCTTCAGTCTTGTCACCTTCTAAGATTCTCTCCTTTCTAGTTAGTATTCAATAGAATTTTGACGGTCTATATAAAACTAGAAGCAAATACAAATATAAAGGTCTAACAACAGCAGATTTTTAACAATAAACAGTAAATATCATTAGAGAAACCACTCTAAAGCTGGATCTCTTAAACTAAACATTTTGATTTTGTAGCACTCATTTAAAAGTAAGTGTTCCCATTTAATTACAAACGTCAAGATATACCCAGAAAAAAATAGTCTTCAAAATTATTTTGATAACAACTATTTAATTTACTTCTTAGATGGAAAGCCTGGTGAGTTATTTGGATAATGGCCTACAATTATATAGCATAACTTTGTACATATGAATTAATTGGGATCCAATACAATCTAAAACAGAAATTCGAAGACATTTCCTAAGTTTTCCCTCCATGAAAAAGGGGCTGAGAAAGTCCCCCAAAATGTAGAGACATTTCAAGGCTATACCAACATACATCTGGACCCGTGCAGATTTAATTCTAAGAGAAGAAGCATACTGCTCAGAAAGGGGTAGCGATTTTCCAGTCATCTTGCTTATCAAAATGGTTCCAATAAACCACACGTTGAGCTAGATGTACACCGGACAGCAATGTTTTAACAAGTCTAAAACACTATACAGGTTTTAAAATACTACAATAACTCATGTAGTCATCATTGCAAAAGGCATTCAACATGAATAAAATGTTTGAGGAAACTTCTGTTTACCTCTTTTAATACCAAAGCTTTTTTTAAAATTTTAATCATTTTAAGATAAAACTTTTCAAACATGTATTACATATTTGCATATGCAATTTCACCCTTTCTTGATGACCCAGAGGCATAATAAAGGACAATTATCAGAAGATGACGTAATGTAGTGATGTCCTACAGGCTGGCTGGCTGTCCCTACACTAAATGTTTTTGGACAGTGTATGCTCCTCATAGTTTTTTCAGTTTCCTTCCTTTCAAGCCATCCTTTCCCTTCTCAACTGCTAATATGCAATGGGCTGAGAAATCAAATAATCAAGATTATTAAAATCTCACATGAAAACAAATCCATGAGTTCTAACATACATACTTTGTGACTCACATGGCTTGCTCAGAGGCATTTTTCAAAAAACTGTTCCAAGTTTTTTAATTATATTTTGTTTTGATGAGACTGCCAGATTATCTCTGGATGAATGAGGCATTACTTATACATAAATATTTAAACAAGTTCATTTGAATATTAACAAAAAGATATAACTGAACTTAGTAACTTTGCCTTTTTAAACAAAATATTCCATGACTTCAAGGTAACACTGGGTTCCAGTTTCTCTCCCCCCAAAACAAACATAAACATATGTCGTATAGATTATATCAGTTTGTCCAAAAAAGAAAAAAAACTGAGGCGCGATCATGTCACAGTTAATGCATGTCTACTTCCAATACATTCAAAGACAATTTTTTTAAAAAAATCAATAGCTAAAATAGGCCTTTTGCAGTCTGAGAATTCAAGATACTTAGAAAAATTTGTAAATACACATACATGCAAATTCTTTATATATACAAATTTCCCAAAATTAAGAAGTTGCAAAGAAATTAGAAGGATTACGGTAAATCTGACAAGCTACATTTAAATGCTTTACCATTGACATATTCCTGAATATCGCAGTCAAAGTAGTTTTAACAAATTTTCTACATGGCCTTTTAATAAAAAGTTAGTCACTAGAAATCTTTTAAGAATTCAAGATGTTCTCAATTCACTACTCATATTTAAGGCCACTTTGGTAAAGGCATTGCAGCAAGAACACAAAAACAATAGCATATTTTCTAATATTTATTTTTTTCACCTGCAAACCGTAGCAAAACATGATCAGCTTTATTATGCAGACAGGTATCCCTCTACATTTTTAAAGAATTTAGGCATGTATAAATAGAAGAGCTCTTTAGAAAGGAAAACTTCAAGAATGAATAAAATCTTCCAATTTTGACTTTGTAACTTTCCAGTAGCAATGGTTAAAATGATTTTGGGTCATTCATTCCAAGATATACGACAGCACCTTAAAAGTGGCTGATCTATTTCCCCAGTAACATTTCTCACATAACAATGTGTTAAAGTTACAAATACTGATATGCACAAATAGCTAATTTCTAAGAAAAATATGTACAGTACTGCAGCATAATGAATGTGGTATCTGCAATAACTTAATATTAGCCAATTTTTAATATACATGATACCGTTACCTTTTTCTGCCAATTCACAGGTTAAAACTTGTTACTGGAGCCCTCCGTTTTGCACATATTACCTGGTGTTTAATACACAATGCAGGCTTTTTAAAGACTTCTCTTGTGTTTAAAGCTAAGATCAGTGAAACAAGACAACAGTGCAAGAGGTGGAGAGATGTAATGTGACCACATAAAAGTTCGTTCCAGTAAAGTGTCTATATAAGGCTATAAGAAAGGATTGGTTGATGAGCTTCCTGTTGGAAATTGTCCTGTTGGTGCACCAGTCTAAAGGAAAATATAAGACAAAATAAATAAACAGACAAAAGTACTGTGTGTGCAAAATACAAAATATTAACCTGTATGTAATTTAATCTTATTTAATTAAACTTTATTTAGACTAAGAATTATTTTATTATTATTGGCAATAATATTTATTCATCATTGTTACTGAAAACATACTATAATAAAACCATTATGTGTCAGGCATTGTGCTATGTCTGTTATATCCATTATTTCATACAATTCTTGTAATAGATTCTAAGAAGGGACTTGGCCCTAAAAAGAAAAGCACTTGTGATTCAAACACAACCTCTGACTCCAAGACTCCCTTTCAAATTGTTCACTAATTCCTAAGACCTTTCATAAAGTATTATTTTGACAAGTAAGCAGGTATGTTTTATATTATAAAATAGCTTATTTACTGTCAATGCTTTGATTTGCAACTGACCAATTTTTTTTCTTTTAAAAAGTCAGAAAAGGATCATGCACTGGCTCTGTCTCAATTTGTATAATCTTATGATGTCATATCAGTAGAATACTAAATATCCCTGGTCATCTAGTGGGTATAAGAAAACGTTAAAAAATGCTAAAAAATTTTCAAAAAACAAACAAAAAAAAAGAATACCAAATAGCATCTAATAGAATTCACATCCTACCTACCCTGGTAGGATGTGAATACTATTAGAGTCTATTTTCCTAATGTGAAAATAAGACACAACAAGTTATAAAGTGCTTAAAATTGAGTTTCACTTACCATAAAAGGATTACTAGATACTCCAGCGGCTGCAACTTGACCAAAAGGGGTTACCATTGGCTTTGTTTGTCCAAATGCTGCAAAACCTGCACCTTGTTAAAAACAAAAATCACCAATTATAACCATTATATGTCTTCAAGAGACAATCGGATACTTATAAAGCCTAATAATAACTTTCAGAGAAATTCCTACCAGAGCAGCAAAAATAAAATATTATGGTTAAATTGTTAGGTCTCATGCTCTTTCAGATATCACAAACTAACTTCCTGTTGCATGTCTTAAAAGAGCTTTCATTCAGCTCTTCAGAAATGGTTAATTCCAACTCATCTCAACAGTGTAAATCACTGACATTCATAGGATTTAATTAATAGATGAGCTTTTGACTATTTGGGAGAGGCTATGCAGACAACACAATGATATCTATGTGAACATCACAGTGTGTTCTCAAGAAATATTTTATTATTTATGGCTCTTCCGTGGACTATGCTTACAGATTTTTAAATAACCACTGACTTTAAAAAAGGAAACATGTAGTTGTAGTTCAAGAATAATCTTCAAATCTATGGACTTCAAATTTTAAGTAGTGAGAGAAATAGGTTAAAAAAATGGTCAAGTGAATCTTCTCACCTCTTCCTAAAAACAAGTAATAAACTCCAACTGTAGTACAGTTAAATATTTAGAAAATTAGTCAATTTTACACACACAACACACAAATCCTTACATAAAAAAGGGACACAAGCAACATTTTGGTGATGAAAGAAAAAAACCCCAACACACTAGGTCGATAAAGTCTTTTGAAATCAAGAGGCGTATTAGAACACATAAGACAAATTAAAAAGAAGAAGACAATAGGAATTCTGAGAACAAAGCGTTACTCTTTAGATGTCACTGATTTCTCCTAAATCTGTCATCTGGTCACAATTTACAAAATCACTCAGTTATCTGAGGCCCGAATCACTAAAAGCTTCTATTTTTGTGCAGTAAACACTCAGTAGATAATACTACAGAATTCTTGAGCAAGGTCTTTGTGCCCAAGCACATAACATTATGATACATAAAGGATTCCTACAGGGGACTTACTGCTAGTCAAATGTTAGATCTTACCATTGGGCTGTTGAGAAAAAGCTGTCTGTTGAGGGAAAGCTCCTTGGGCTGGGAAGGCAGGCTGCTGGAAGCTGCCACTAAAGCTGGTGGGAAGACTATAGGGAGCAGGAGTGCCGAACCCTGCGGGCATGCTCATGGATGCAGTGCCAAAGGTTGCCGCTGACAGGAGAAAAGAAGGGCTGATGAGTTATGTACAAGAGTATGCTTTGTTTCTCATATCAACATTGTAGAATAGACATCATTTACCTTGAAAAATATAAGATGTACATTAAAGGCATTTTAAATTCCAAAACCCCAACAAAGTTAGTAATGAGTTTTAGCACTACAGAGTTTAACTTAACCTACGAAATCTTGTTCTCCTAAAATCCAATGGCCAGAATGAAACTATTAAATGCTGTCATTTGAAACCCCAAGAAAATTTCTCAGAATAATTACATAAAGTTTAAGTCTAAACAGTAGTCTGCTTTTTAAAGCCCATCATTTTTTAATTCATATGTATACTAGTATACATTTTTGTTTTTAGTTTTGTTTTGCTATATACAGTAAGTAACAGTCAATTTTAATTTTATCTACTAAAATATCTGCTGTGATGTAATACATGTGTTCCTGGAAAAAAATTTAAAAACCTCTGCAAAATAGTTCAATAAAAATAACAGGACTTCATAAAACACAAAGGTTAGTTAGAAGCAGACCACTCAAAACCTACAAAGCTTTGTAACTGGAGCCAAAAAAGGAGGTGGTGGTGGTGGGAGGGAGGACAGGGAGGGAAAGAGGGATGAAGGAGGTGGGAGAGAGGGGGAGAGAGGGAGGAGGAGAGAGAGGGATGGAGGGAGAGAGAGAGAGGGAGGGAGGGAGGAGAGAGAGAGAAGCTGAGTCTACTAAAAACACTAACAATTAAAAGGACAGGTTAAGTTCCCATTAAAACAATTTTAAAAGAAATATATGGATTCCCACCCTTTTCTGAAAGATGTAAATGAAGACAGCTTTGGAAGAAGGTTGACAGAAGGTTAGGACTGCTAATGTATAGAAATTAGTGCAAAATGCACAAATATTAGAAAAGAGTGAATGAGCATTCTTAGACAAGACAAAGAATGCAGGATAAATGGACACAGTGTTCAGCACTACTGTACTCCTCCTTGGCTTGCCATGCCTGGCTGCTAATACTTGGTGGACAGAGCATTACCATGCTGGGGGAAATCTGTGTGTGAACCACTGCGAAACATATATGTAGTATGCTGCCATCATTCGCCCATTTACTAAATACTTATGAACTAATATGCATTAAGGAAACACATGCAGCAGAAAAGTACATTATTTATTGCTAGCGAATATTAAAAACAGAACCTTCCAACCATATGTTCTAGGAAAGGTCTCAGTGAAATAAGAGTCAATAATGTTGGTTTAAATATAGACTACTAGTAATTACATAATAAAACATTTTTAGCAACATGCTATCAAAAAACCATAATTCACTGAATTTCCTGATTTAAAAAAATTTACCGACTTGTTCACTGATTTAAGGTATAGAAATTAAATACTAAAAATGTTACATAGAATTATGTCTCTTAATTTTCAAAAACTGATACACAATTTATAGATGTTGTCCAAAGTAATCCTCATAGTCCTAATGTTCAAAAAACAATGCAATTTTGCTCAACAAAAGTAATTAGAATATCACATTTTTAAAAATTATTTTTATATTATTGATGAGGAAAAAAGGAAAAACAGGCCACTGGGAAGCAAGTGAATTAAAGAATAAGCACACTGCAAGGGAAACAGGAGGGTTTCATAACAGACAACAATGCACTGACACAACTTTGACAAATCATTTTAAGAAAGCACTAAAAAGCAAAACTTGGATACAGTTAAGCAAAACCAAACTCCATGGAATAATGTGGTAAAACGGTTTGGTATATCAAAAAGGCATCAAAGAACTATGAATTCAAACTCAAGAAAAAGAACCAAAACAGCTACTAACATTCTAATGTGACCATGGAGGTAAGCAATAATGCTTTACAGCATTAACACATAAATCACTACAAAAGATTTCCATGTAATTTTAAATACAATGTAATTTACCCAATGCCACACATCCATGCCCACTCCATTTGAAAACATGGAAAAAACTTAATTCCACATGCAGGGATCCAGAACAGTAGCAGAAGCTTCCACAAGCAGGTAGACAAATTGCCACACAAATCTAGATATTAGTTGTGGCCACCTACCAAAATGAGCGTGAGGAAACACTTGAGAATGCATTGCTCCAGAAAGGCCTTATGGAAAGCCATAAAGAGACCAATGTCAATTAATTTATGGATAACTATTATTAAAAGTAAATTTATTTCATTAAAAAGTTCTAAAATTAGAACGTACTCTTGCCAAGCAGTAGCGTACAAATACATAATAAAAACATTCACAAAATGAGCCTTTTTATTTCATATTCATGACATAAATTTACACTGTTCGAAATAAATGGGAGTTTAGAATATTAAATAACAAATGAAGAAACACTGATGAAATCCATTTTTTAAAATATACACTTTTTTTTTATGTGAAGACACAACTATATTCATAAAAAAGGCTTTACAGGCATCATGAGCTACACCCAAAGCTGCTATGCATAGGATCATCTAAAATTATCAGCATCCATATTTAGCATTAAAACTTCAAGTCTTGGGAGAGAGCACCTGAACAACTGATGGTTTTTTTTTTATTTACAAGTCAGCACATTAACTAGAACTAAAGATAACTCAAGTGAACTAATTTATTACAAGGGGAAAATTATTAAATATACTAGATCATTAGAAAGGTGAGCAGTATTTTCAGCTCTAAATATAATGGCTGAAAAAAAGAAAGAAAAATGCATTTTGTGCAGATCTTACCTGGCATGTTTGAGGGTAGAGAGGCTACACACAAGTATATGAAGTTAACAGAAAGTAAACAGGCTGTTAAATACTAGAACCCTTTTTTGTTTTAATGATCGGAAATGGTATTATTTCTAAAATATATTTCCATGCCCTTTAAATTAGAACACTTTTTAAAGAAGCATACATTTGGGAAACAGAGTGATTAAGACACTGAGTGGTTCTGAGTGTTGGTTCTGTCACTTTCTAGCTGCACGATATTACTTAATGTCTATAAGCCTCAGTTTCTGCATTTGCAAATGGCGGATGGAATGACAGGGATAACAAACAGTATCTACTTCACAAAGCTGCTGTGAGGATTTAATATAACAATGAATTAAAGTGCTATATAGTAAACATTCAGTGAATGTATTTTTCTTGCTAACTTAAAAAGATGTCACTGTGTTCTGAATTTAAGAAAATGTTAATTGAGGGGGAAGAGTTCTATGATAAGTTTAATGATTTTACATTTATCTCCTCTCTCAGAGCACTTTAAAGGATCTGAGAAGTCCTGTATTAATAATATTGGTTAAATTGTGTTTGTCCCAGCATTTACCATATCTATTTCAACACAGAATCCTTTTCCATGGAATATTGCTACTATCTCTAACACACGCCTGGAGACATGGTCCATAAAGTACACTGGCAAAAACTGGCTTTAAGTCAACAGTGAATATTAGCCCATATTAACCACTGTACTTCACTGTGCAATGAAGATGCCACCCAAGATCTGGTCACGGACTGCTATAAAATTTTTTTAGACCTCAATATCCTTTTGATATAATTCACATACCACACAATTCATCCATTTAAAGTATAGAATTCATTTTTTTAAATATATTCACAGGGCTGTACCACCATCATCACAATCTAATTTTAGAATATTTTCAACACCACTCCCAAAAGCAATCCATACTTATCAGCTGTCACTCCCCATGCTGCCCTACCACTACCACCACCCCAGCCCCTGGCAAACACCAATCTACTTTTTCTCTATACATTTGCCTATTCTAGACCTTTCATGCAAAGAAAACCATAAATATGTGGCCTTTCGTGACTAGCTTCTTTTACTTAGCATAATGTTTTCCAGGTCCATCCGTGTTGTAGCATGTATCAATACTTTATTACTTTTTATTATTTAATAATATTGTATCGTATGGCTACAGAGCATTTGGTTTCATCAGTTGATGGACATTTGGGTTGTTTCTACTTTTTGGCTATTATGAACAATGCTGCTATGAACATTTGTGTCCAAGTTTTTGTGTGGAAGTGTGTTTTCATTCCTCTTGGGTATATTCGTAACAGTGGAACTTGTAGGTCATCTGGTAACTCTAGATTGACCTTTCTGAGAAGCTACCAAACTGTTTGCCAAAGGGGTTGTCCCATTTTACATTTCCACAAGCAATATGTGTGAGGTTTCTAACTTCTCTACCTCCTCACTAATGCTTGTTATTGTCTATCTTTCATTGACCATCTGTACACCTTCTTGGAGAAATGTCTATCCAAATCTTTTGCCCGTTTTTTAATTGGGCTGCTTTTTTATTATTGAATTGTAAGAGTCGTTTATATATTCTGAATACAAGTCCTTTACCAAATACATGATTTGCAAATATTTTCTCCAGACGGCTATGAAGTTTAATTTTTGGTTGTGTTAATTTTTACAACTATCCTGTCTCTTTTTTTATTGCCAAGTTGACAATTTTCA
Source organism: Lemur catta (assembly GCF_020740605.2). NCBI lineage: Eukaryota > Metazoa > Chordata > Mammalia > Primates > Lemuridae > Lemur > Lemur catta. Next base: position 10,238,990 of record NC_059135.1, read on the forward strand.
CTTTTGGCTGCTAAAAGTACCAACTGCAGATTATTAAATGTTAGACATATCTAAATATGAAGAATAAATTGAGAGTGAGGAGCACAGGGAAAGTAATTCAACAATTCTATAAACAATATATGTCCTACATGCCCAATATAACTTTCTATTTAATTTTTTTCCTTTGGTTTTGCTCACCTACCCCCATTCTTTTTTTGTACCAATCCTGATTTCCAGAGTATATTTACACAGGTGAAGTGAGCCTATTGAATATTTAGATACAAACAAGGAATAGTATATAATGCTAATTTGTGTATGTTTCATCAATGCAAAATTAAATTATAAATTTAGAGGTAATTGTACTGGAATGGAAACAGTACTGGTTTAGAAGCGTTCTGGGTACTTAGGTCAGATCAGCCACTACTTAATTTTGAACCCTCAGGCAAATCTATTAATATCTTTGCAAATCAGTTTCCACCTAGGTAAGAAAACAAGGATGTGAGGGCTAGATTCTATCAAATCTTTCAACTCTGTATTTTATAAGTTTATCTCCTTGGGAAGAAAATAAATCTTTAAAACCATTCATTCATTAAACTAAATGCTAGCAGATAAAGGCTATTCACTCA